>NW_027468663.1:42356997-42434497 GCF_046254945.1 Alosa pseudoharengus
TTGATGGCATTGGAATATTTTAGGGTAGCCTACTCGATTTCAATGTTAACCAGAGTCCTGGTTAAATCAATCTCACAGACTCTTACAAGACGTCAGCAGACCTCTTCACCTCAAAATGCTTTCATGTATTTCTCTACTTGTGCTTTAGATGTAAGTTATGCTTCTGGAGTAGCCTAGGCCTACACCACAAAATGTATGCTAGTTGAAGTTTGACCAGCCTAGAAAAAGCTCAAAAAGCAGTGCATATGTCCACTCTTTGTGTACTGCACAAAAGGAGTATGGATAACAAGAAAGATTTTCAAGACTAGACAGCATTGCATTCTCCCTGGGCATAGTAATAGAAACCAGTATTACAGCAAATACACAGTGGCAAAATGGCTGATGTGGGTAATCTAAATATGCATGTAGCCACAGGGGAAATGGCTGACTCATATAGCCACTCCTTGTTCTGCCATGAGGGCTTCAGGTGAGGAGTATCAAAGGGAAGGTTGACTTTGATCAGGTCACATGTTTTAGACCTATGCATCAGGGTGCATGCATAGAGTTAAATCAGACAGTACTGATTATATTTTCCAGAACAAAAAGAGCATCGCCATATAGTCTGATACTTGCCAATTAAAATGGTAACACAAAGATGGTCATTGAACTTGAGGCATTTTGGGGCTTAGATCTGTCAAAAACATGACCATGCAGAATTTTAAAAAAATATACCGGTATAGGCCCATGACAGTTATGTTCAGGCAAATTATTCTCACCGTGGGAATATTTAATAATACAATACTAAAGATTAAAATAATAGAATGTGAAAAACACATTTAGCGGCGAGCGAATCAATCTGAAATTGTTCCACAGTCAATCTGTTCCACAGACCTGTCTGTACTCAGATCCACAGCCATGAAACCCACTTGTGATGGGAACTTTGTAAGAGGGCAGTCCCTACATATGAGTAACTTTCTGGAATGAAATTAAACCTCATTTAAATGGCAGGCAAAGTGCAAAGTCTAAATAAAGCTATAATTTAATACCAAATCTGTAGTGTATGTACAGTAGTACCATGAGCAAGATTGAAGTACAAACATTGGTGGGTCAGCCCAGCGCTCCCACTCAACAGATTTCAGATCCAGATTTCATTTATTTGTCAGTAGGCCATCTTTGTGTATATTTGCAAAGATAAAAAACAAAATGCTGTGCTTGAAATGTTGTTTCTCCCAGTGCAAATGTGACATATGCCTACGGCACACAGGATGGATTTTGTTCATGCACGGACACTTTGCTCATTCAGGGAATTTTCTCATTGCCCATCATTTAAATTAGGGCCCCAGGTATGTTATCTAGCTTTCCCTAGTTTTAAAGTCATTCTAGCTTGAAAACTCATTGTGGTTCATGCAAATGTTTATGCTATGAAAAACCATGCCACTCGATAGCCCATTACCAAACTACACACAGTCGTGCTTTCAAAGGGAGCTGGTTTAGGAACCACTCGCCATGATACTTATAAGTGTTGTTGCTTTGACTGGATAGGTCAAGACATTTTTCTCCAAAAACATTTGTTTATTTGTGGCATTTTACACTAGTCCATTAACTTCCAGTATCACAGATTTTTTGAAGGCATTGATTTTTCTGTTTTTAGTGAACAGAGACTGATCAACATTCTTGTCTGTGGAGAAAACGTTTTTGCAGATTTAGATTAGATTAAAACAAATCTCTAGACTATTCCTTTATTTCTAGGACCTGGAGTTAGTCAGTATGAGTTATTTTGAGCTTGTCTGCTCATTCTGTGCTATTAGGACATGGAAAGAGAAAAGGAGAAAATGCATTACAAGACATTTGACCTTTTCAGGATGACTAATTGGTTAAAACTATCAAGAAAAAAATCTCAACCCTTTCAACAGGTACAAACTTTGAATCCTACTGACGATTTTGTTTTTGTCATCAGTGCATCCACAGTGAGATTTATGAATCATCTAAGATAGACTAAAAGAAAAAATAAAGTAAAACAATTCACTACACACATTAATTACAGTAATCCACTGTTTTAGCAGGTTACTGTTAAACCAAATACTATAAATCTCTTGCAGATTTGACTGGCAAGATAAGTCATACTGAGTTGCTGTGGCTCATGTTAGGGTATAGTGCTATCATTGACAATGTCTGGTCAGGCACATATGTCTAATTTGGAACTACACAGCTACCTTTTAGATTTAACATCTAGGCTGACATTTTAGTACAAATATGTTTGTGATTGTGTTAAATGTTAAAGTGGTATTTATTGTCTATACAGTTCACCAGTTATCCGGTGAATATTTTATTTCTCCTTAGAACCAATGGCTCATATGACCACAACGAATTCATTAGGCAAAATATATACCAACTACTTTCGTGTTCAAACTACTGTATTTGATATTGTCCCTATAGTGTGAAACTAAACAGAACATGGGCAAGCCATTGAAAATGCATTGAGCAGCATCAGTTGGTTAAACTGAAGAAAGTCCACTCATAACTAGTGATTTTAAAGTTTTTTTTTCATCTCTTATCAATCTGACTTGCATGCATTTTTTTTACATTGCAGTCAATAAGCAATGCACAACATATACACACATCTCTTATGCAGCGTTGCATCTCTCTTTCACAGCATAATCCTTTCAGATGAAAAAAATATTATTATAAAAAATACTATTATTTCAGCAATAATATCTTAAAAAATTATGAGCAACACCAAGAGGTTTGAAAAGATTTTTAAAAGCCAATTAATCCAAGCTCTTATGCTCTCATGAGGTCGAATTTAAGAACTAGCAGCCTATTGCAAAATCTCAATGAACACAATTCTGATATGTTCATAGAAATATAGATCGCACAGCTGCAGCCTGCGGTAACATCAACAGTAAAAATAGTTGTGTTATTCGTGATTCGTGAATGTTGACATTTCTAGAACACTACAAGAAAAAATATAGCCTACCTTTACTGAGATTATGAAGAAAGTGTCGATATAGGCTATTTATAACAGTCAAGATGAGTGAATATTAAAAACATATATGGTATTTTATTGATTTCTTCCCAATGACCATTGAAAATTATCTTTACCATCTCCAAGTTTCAAGTGACTCTGTTTACGGTCAATGATTCGCCTGAATAATCGCACGACATTGTAACAGGAATGCTTCAAACATTCCAAAATATTTTCCTTTCAGATGCCCACATAGACCTTGCATAACATTACTAGCCAAAGGAACAGAATATTAGCCTGTAATTGTCTGCATTGCTTAACCTAGTTTCAGATTCCAAATGTATTTTTACAATGATGTAGGCTACATTGTGGGAAATTAGGCATTATTTTATACGCCATAGTTGGCCAATGACGTGAGAATGTATTTTGTTTCAGTTTCATTTTGGAAATGGCCTTTCAGTCAGGATAGCATTGTTTAGGCCTGTTTTATGTAGTGTACCATCACAGCCTAACGTTAGTATGTTTGCCATTCGTCTGCTTTTGAAATACCTTGACCTATTGTATAAATCTTAGAGCACTGTTGTCTTAGACTTCTTCAACACATCGATCAAACAGTCATATTTTCTCTCTCATTATTAAGCGTTTGGTTGTAGCCCAGTCAAATCTTCTTCAGCTACCAAAACTATACTATAGGCTTAATCATGCTATTGTGTATTTCTGCTTTGCTGGCTTTTAAATACCCGGAGCGTTGACAGAACATCTAGGACAGTAGCCTAGTTTCTATGTAAAAAGGGGGACATCTTTATCCTGTATAAACAATCGTCGTTGACAGGTGATCGGTCAAAAATAGCGTCAAAGCTCGTCAATAGTGCCAGCTCACACCACCAATGGGTGGCGATATTTCTGTCGCATTTTTACAGTATGGCAACAGAAGCCTTTGTGTAGTGTTAGCTGAGATTATTTATAAAGATTAATAACATTTTTTAAACTGTTTTTCTGAATGTGTTTCAATTGTAGGCCTATAATAAGCGGATACATATAGTATCCATTAACATGTATCATGCACTTAAGTCGATTTGGCCGTATATGTGTTGGCGTTGGCCTGTTAATGATGCAAAACCCCCACGCCCTCCAAATACCCACGTGACCACACTGCGATGCGTATTTGAATATATGCCCGTTAGATAGCATCATTCATTGTGGCTTTTTATTTCAGAAGCATATGGATGTGGGGCTTTTTGGTCTTTTTTAACGCAACCAAGCTGTCTATTCAATACTGGCTATCACTTTAGGGTATTTGAAATGTATGCTGCGTTTAGGTTTGGTAGCCTAAGGTTTATGGATCTTTTTGGATGTTGTTCAGTATTGTTGAATTAATATTGAGGAAAGAAATAATAGCCTACGTTACCATGTCGAATGATGCAGTGGCATATTATAATGTTTTTAAATTTAACCTTCGTAAATTTAACCTTAAGTGTGGCATAAAGTTAAAAAATAACATTACAATAGTAGGCTAACAGTAAAGTCGCTATGTCTGAAAATATAAAATCAAGCAATAAGTAACAAGTACAGACAATCAAGCAATAAGTAACAAGTACAGACATTAGACGAATTAAGTGAATTTAAAGAGGTCACTGTGTGTGTGTGTGTGTGTGTGTGTGTGTGTGTGTGTGTGTGTTAGAGAGAGAGAGAGAGAGAGAGAGAGAGAGAGAGAGGTATGTGTGTGTGTGTGTGTTCGTGTGTGTGTGTGTGTGTGTGTGTGTGTGTGCGTGCGTGCGTGCGCATCTGTGTGTGTGTGTGTGTGTGTGTGTGTGTGTGTGTGCTTGTATGTGTGAAGAAGGGAGAGAGGGCCTAGTTATTACAAATGAATATATTCTTGCATACCTTTTCGTTTAGTATGCATTTGACACATCTTAACCTTAAAAGGCTACCTAGACTGTTTATGCCGTGAGTTTATGCCCCACCTTGCGCCAGCGCACGATTTAGGACTACCTCCAACAAGCAAAGCGACAGCGTCACCCATCAACGAGTCTCCCATGTGTGTTAAATAAGGGCCAAAACGGCACCAAACACAGCGTAAGTCATAGAACTGAAATTAAATGCGGGAGCCTTGTTTGATTAAGGTTCAAACATGAATTTATCAAGGTCTTTAGTTGGACAATAGCCTACTCTCACGCATAGGCTACTTAGATTTACCTTTTTATTTCCACCGCTGAAGAAAATAGGTATATCTTGTAGACTTTTACATTTTCGCCCAGATAAATTAGACTGACGCTATATGGACCGTCATATATTATTTTCTGAAAATGTTCTCCACATGGCAGAATTGATAGGTCGCCTTTACCCCCACCTCCCTCCGCCCCTCTCTCTCCCCCACACACACTCACACACACATGCTCTTGCGTCCGCTGCTGCCTCTCCTTCTGTCTCCCTCTCTGCTCTACGGAACCCGCGAACTCCCTCTCTCTTTCTTCCTCACTACTGAGATAGGAAACAAAAACGATATACGGTTTAGATTAGGACAAGGAGCGGAAGTCGTACCCATGTTGAGGAGGGACAAAAAATGCGGAGTTTTGACAAGAACCACAGAAAGCCCGTGCCGTTTATTTTTCTCGGCACGTTCGCCAGAAAACCAAGGAGGAGGAGGAGGAGGAGGAGGATGGTGAGTCAATGGGAGAGACCAACAACGGATCACAACCCATCTCGCTGTTTCTCTTTTGCCTCCCCTGTGAAGACTGGACACATCCATTTCGAAGCAGACCGAATTGGAGCAACGATCTTAGCTTGTCCATGTCGAGACAAGAAGCGTATTTTTAAATACTTCAGTAGGCCTGTGACTAGGCTACTTCTGACTGGATGGTTGCTATCAGTTTGGTGTCACACCGGAATCAAATTGAAGCTTGATGCCGCGCGTTAGAACTCTTGTTTTTCCCGGTTCACCAAGGATCGTGCTTCATTTTTGGATAATTTGGACAGACTTTGCATGTAAGTAGGTTATCTGTTCCTGCATGAACACCTTTTCAGTTCGCTCACTCACAGTTTAACTCAACGATGTATATAGGTCGCCATGCTACTCTTCAAGTAGCCTAAAACCCAAAGACTTGTACTATACGGTGGAATATAGTTCAAACCAGTTCAGTCTGTCTGATCTGTAACCAAGTTGATGGAAAGGCATTTTGTTTTAGGTTGTAATGTATTGATGATGCTCATTTAGAACCTACATACTTTTATTTTCCCTAAAACACGGTGACGTACATAGTTGGTTATTATTAGGTCGGAGATGGTGACGGCAAAAGTAATGTTCTGCTTAAATATACAAGTGCCGTGCCTATTGAATTTTACAATAGTGAGGCGAATGTGTAGGGCATGGGAAAGTGTTGCAGCTTTTTTTGAGGCAGGGAAGGAGGGGGCGAGGTCTAGCCCAGGCCCCAGACCCCCTTGTCCGTGGGTCCTCTTGGTTCCAGACGATATTGTTATGCAAATCAGCAACAGCACGTTGTTGAACTTGATGTTGACTTCTCTCTTTGGGGGCTAATTTTTCCCGGTCACTTGTCTGAGTTTTCTCAGGCGCCATTGAGAGGCGTTTCAGAGAAGGCCAACAATAGACTGAAGAGGATTCTGGTAACTATGCAAGGATTTTTCTTTCTCTCTCTCTCTCTCTCTCTCTCTCTCCGAAATTGAAAATGATCATTTTATTCATTGTGAGGGGACAGAACTCACTGAGTATGAGTCAGTAGGAAAGTACTTTTTTAAACCGCAACAGAACATAATTTATTGCTCTAATTACTAGCCTATAGTTTGGTTCACTTCATATATGAACTTTCTCCTCTATCAAAATAGAATCTAAGTAGCCTAGACCTAATTGTGGGTCTTTTGGCTGGGTAAGGTTTGCTAGTCCATGACACCAAGAAGTCCATGTGTTTTTCCCCCTGAGCAACAGGTAGGCGTAGGCCTATCGTGTAGGTCTACACCTGCCTGCAATGTGTTTCAGTTATTGATGTGGCATTAAGAATATTATTGATTTAACGAGAATACCAGTGTTTTATTCTGAAATAAGAGAGCCTTCTTCTTAGTCAGTATGGCTTTAGTAGGCCTAGAGCTAGCATGTTTAGGCTTATGTAGGTGTCATATAAGGCGTCACTTCATAAATAGCCTAGGCACACTACAGCATAAATAGGCCCACCACAAATACATCACAAAAAATAGATCAACACAAATATTGTAATTCCTATAGTGGCGTCAATATAAAGGTTATGTTGAATTTGTATCCATTGGTAACATGGATTGTTAATTCACATTGCTAATATGTAACTACTGTGTGTAAATTACATATTATCATCATATACGTTACATATTATATAACTAGGCCTACTTTTACGCCAACGTTTTAAAAGTGATAAAAATCGACAGACGTCAGACACACACACGCACACACTATAATTCAAATTCACAAGTGGCCTACACCGGAACATGTTAAGACAATGAGTATAGGCCTAACTAACAGATCGAATATCTTAATTATTATCCAAACCAATATATGTAACAACTGTATGAGAACGAGTTCCCAGTGTACCCTCAGCAACGCTCCGTCACATTACGATAGCAAGCTAGATTTCAGCACCCAGGACAGAGCCCGCCTAACAGGCCTGTGCAGCGCGCGCTGCAGCTGGATTGCTGTAGGCTACTGTAGGGCGCTGCATGGACGGCTCACGGCCCTCACTTTATGCTTTTGGTCCCATAGTAGACCTAGTGTGGTGTCGAGCATTCACGAATAGCCCTAGACAAAGCACACAATGGAAAAAGAGTTTATTGAAAAATGTGTTTTTGAAAAACACAACGTGAACACATTTCATCTTCAGATGAATGACCCACAGTGGAGTGGATTACTGGGAAAAAATAAATGCTCTCAATATAGACCTATATTCCTGTTATTTTTGTATTTTATGAGACTTGTTTTTGGTCACCTTTAAAACCAACCTTTCGAAATAATATAGCACTCCCTTCAAAATAGGCTATAGATTTACGGGAAATAGTTAATTTGGATAAGAGTGGTTTGCTCAAACGATTAGTTTTCATGTTCAGTAGGTTAGGCTACTCATACAGGCCTAATAGATCCCATGGAGTTAGGCTATGCCAAGTAGCTTAATAAAGCTGCACTTATTAACCCAAATAGCCTACACTAAAACAGTGAAATGTTGTGTCTCAGTTTTTGTGTGTGTTTTATGTCGTTGTTTTGTGAAGCACTGAACATTTTCGGCATTTGGTATTTTATTTACAGAGGGAAGTCTTAAAATATCCAAATAAGCAACAGGGCTGAGTGTAAAGCTTTAGATCATAGCCTATAATTGTAGATCACTCTATTATTTTATATATTTTTTGGCTAAATTAAGACAAAGTGTGGACTTAATGCTATTAAAGTTTGCTACAATGAACGAAGTGTAGCCTAATTCAATTCACATTCATATTTGTACAAGTTTAATGTTTAAAGAAGCACTGTTTTTATAACATGATAATATTATTCCATTATTTATATATATATATATATATATATATATATATATATATATATATATATATATATATATATTCTCCTGTACAGAACCCCCCCCCCCCTCTCTCTCTCACACACACACACACCTATAAAATAGATGCTTAGTTGTTCTTCAACCATCATTATAAATAGTTTGTTGCCGTGTTCACCTTAAAATAGTCGTGTACAGACATCATTGTCTTGAATTAGCACTGTTTTGACGAAGCATATTTTCAAGCTACCAAGCTAATTTCCAGGCTTCCACGCGTAGAGGCATATATAGTAACTTTATTTACATGCTCCAGTTAACTATCTGAGAACTCTCATTATGATTAAAACGGTATTCAGTACGTGTTCAGTTGAAGCTTTATGTACACAAGGCCTCTGTGTCATTAAACGACAAGGATGTCTGCGCATGTGTGGATTTACAGTCAAATAGGGAGGTGAGGTAGAGTGTGTATTATTCAAATGTTTGATTTATTCCCCACCCCTGCCCTCCTTGTAGTGGCACATTCCTCTTTGCAGCACCCTAAGCAAGGACATTTTGGGAGATTCCACTCACTCGGTATCCCATTTCAGCCCCACATTATTCATTACAGCAGTAATGTTACAATTATTTAATTTACATTGTTATCATCGTGTGTGTGTGTGTGTGTGTGTGTGTGTGTGTGTGTGTGTGTGTGGAATGACCACATACACGCTCTAAAAGTAGGCTAAGCATGTGCAATCTGCTTCCATAATAATTGTAATTGTATTTAGCTTATTTAGCTTCAGCATTGTCAGTGTATCATAAACATTTAAAGAAGAATTGTTATCGCAGAAAGAATTTAAAGATGTATAGTACATTTTTTAATTCTATTATTTTCTAACCAGAAAATTAGTTTTGAGGAGTTGCGTTTCTCATTGGTCATTTTTGTATGAAAGCGCAGTAGTCCCTTAATATTTCAACATGTGTAGGCTATTTGCACATTTTTATTCAGAGCAAGTTCAAAAGCACGGTCATTGTCAGGGGCTTTATTCTTATGCAAATCACATCTCTTTCCAGGAGCGTTTTCTCTCACGGTCTTAATTAATGCATGCCCACCATTAAAATGACACACACCATACATGTTTCACAAATGTGGGCCGCTTACACTTCCAGCCTAGATATTTTATTACGCGTTGACTGGATGTACATGTTGATGTTCAGGTTGAGAAGATGTTGAATGTGTTCTTATTTTTGAAACTGAATTGCATGGAGACTCAGTGAAGGAGGTCTGTGAGCTGATTCTAATGATGGTGGTGACCGTGGCCGCTCCCATCACTATTCTGTGGGCGAAGTGACCTTCCTGGCCTGATTGAGGGGGTCTGGGAGCCCCGGGAATCTTATTCTGCCTTTTTATGCTTTTACGCAGCTTATTATAGCTGCTCTCAAGTCCAGGGCGCTCAATATTTTCAGCCGACACCACATGATACAGTGGTGGTGCTTATAATGTGCTGGCGATACACGAAACATGTTCGCGAGCGTGTATGTGTGCGCGCGTATGTGTGTGTCTGTGTGTTGGGGCGGGGAAACAGACCGTGGGGGCCGGCCAATATTAACATATCGTGAGCGCTCCTACTGCGTGGTGTGCACTTGCCGGTAGGACACTAGTTTTGTCAGTACAACCCGGTGACGAACTGAACGGTTGGTTGATCTCCTCCATCCATGTTTGGACGCTAAGCAAGAATGCTCTGGATGCGCTCTACACTGGGCCTGCATAGCACAGTTTATGACGCACCGATTAGTTTTATTTAGACTACCAAGACGAGAGACCATGGTGCTTTCTATGGATTTTTGGAACGTGGTAGATGGGTGAGTAAACTATCACAAGATGATTAGGCAATATGAGCTCAAACAGGGCTGTAGCACTTAATTGAAGAGCTCGGAGACTTTGGATTGTGATGGTGACTAGTGATGGTAGTTCGACATTTCACAGTGGCTATGAGGTGTATGTTAGGAGACGATGCTTTTGTACTGAAGTAGGCTAACGTCAGGGGTAGAACTATTGAAGGTTTTTTTAAACCTTATATAAATATAATCGCTGTATATAGCTATGTAGACTAGTGCAACCGTGTAGCTTGCTTTGACTAGAGACTCAGGAGAAATTGATTCATAATTAACCTGTTTTTTACGCAAGGACGTGAGTCTTGAAACCTTACAGTCTGTACACCTTCTATAGCCTACTTGATAAAGTGAATAACTTCCTCTCTGTGTGTTTGTGTGTGTGAGAGAGAGAGAGACAGAGATGTGTGAACTAAACTATAGTAATTAGTACAAGAAATTATGTTCTGTCTAGGTTTAAAAAGAGACTTTCTGTCTCATACTCATTGAGTTCTGTCCCCTCACAATGAATAACATTATCCTTTTTAATTTCGGGGGGGGGGGGGGGGGGATTGAATTGAGAGAGAGAGAGAGAGAGAGCGAGAGAGAGAGATGGAATTGGTTGAAGCGAGACACACACTTAGGAGTGCACTGGCTCCATGTGACCACAACAGAAGCACCATATGAACGGCCCCTTTAAGATGCATGGGTTAGTTTTTCTCTTTGGTTATCTAGCTGTATGAGTTTATCCAATATCATAAAGCTAGAGAACCGAAAGTATAAACTAATTCCTCAGACTTCGGTGACTGCTGCCTTGGAACCGATAAACCGTGGGGACGAGAAGGAGGCTCGGGGGCGCTGGACTCCGCTATGCTCTGTCCGTAACCAGCCTTTGAGTACGAGCGTTGCGATTTCTGTGTTTTGACATCAAGGCTCTATGAGGTTCAACCCTAGTCTGGAGTTTGTCATTTTTACAGTAGTATACACAGAGCGATGGTTGTGTGGAGGGCGCCATTTGAATCAGCGACTGCCACTCCGAGAAGCAAAATGGACTTTTTAGTGGGCATGCAAGAGGAATTTTCCGTCTTTGACACTGTAAAACCTTATCATAGGGATTACGGGGGGAAACATGCTCGTTCTTAACAGGGAAATTGTATTTAATTGAATTGTTTAGATGGTGTCATTGCTGCGAGGTTGTGCGGTAAGAAATGGTTAATAGAAGCGAGTGCTACTATTGGTCTGTCCCCGTGTGTCACGTGATTTTGAAAGCAGCAGCACCACTGTGAAGCATGTCGTATTTTGGAATATAGATATTTAATACGCTTTAGGGTTTCCACGTTTAAGAATTCCAGTGTTCATTATGGCGCTGAAAGGATAGTTCACGGTCTCACCAGTGCTTGAAGAGCGATGTCATTTTGAACATGCGAAGAAAGCCTATCTATAGCCTTTCTTATGTAACTCAGTTACAGTAGCCTACATCTTGTTGCATATCATAAGTGCTATTATAGTCGCCCTGTTCCAGTCGAATAGTATAATATGGATAACTATATAATGTAAAAGGTTAATTTTATTGAGCCATCATATTGCACACAGGTGCTGTGGGCAGGTTATAGTGGTGTGGTCAAAGGTCCCTTGGCACTCTGTAAAATGCAATTTACACATTAGTCTCCTAGTACACTGCAACCACAATATTTTATATGTAATAGTAGGCCTACTGCCAGAAGAATGAGGCCTGAGCTCCACTCATATTTGTTGCTGAACAGTGACTAAACTATCTTTAGATTGTGTGAATGTTAATGTACTAGCAGTAGGCTTCATTGTATGCAAATATCAGTGTATATTTATGTTGCGAAATACTAATATTACTTTGAGACCGAAGGTGACGTTATTCGACTTAAGCTATGCTCTGTGTCTT
The DNA here is from genome assembly GCF_046254945.1 of Alosa pseudoharengus. Taxonomy (NCBI): domain Eukaryota; kingdom Metazoa; phylum Chordata; class Actinopteri; order Clupeiformes; family Clupeidae; genus Alosa; species Alosa pseudoharengus. The sequence continues at coordinate 42,369,230 of NW_027468663.1, forward strand.
GAGTCACACACTTAATTTAGAAGATAAAGCTTAAGGGGAGATTTTAAATCTGTCTTGGATATGTAGTACTTAGTACAATCATACACTCATTTATACTCATATGGTTATTTTAAATTGATGTGTATACAATCAGAAATATGGCAAAACGTACATGGAAAGTTTATGTTGATCAGTATGTGTCTTGCTGGGAAGTGAAACATCTTGCCTTTGTGTGGCGAACACTTAGCAGATCACTTGGTGTTGGCCATGACTTGGTCAGTCCTGATGATATCATCATATCCTAAGACTTATGTTGAACCTGATCATAGTAGGCTTATGACATCTTACAAGCTGTATGGCATTGGCTTATTGTGATCAAAGTGTTGTGATCAAAGCATTCTTAGGCCTGTCTGCTACTTAGTAAAGTACTTTTGGCAAATCTGAATAGAAGACATATGGCTGTATTATCCTGGCTACCATGGTCGAAATTACTATATCCCTGTCACTCCATCTTGTATGTCCTCTTCAATATCTGTCTCTATACCGGGGTCTTTTTTTACAAGAAAGGATTTAAAACTAACATTGTCTTTGCAGGAAACATTTGAAAGGCTATGCCGCTTTTTTAGTATGTAGTGTAATTTCATCACTGTCTAGTAGAGGAGGCTTTTATGCTCCCATGCACTTGTATTTGTACTGAAAGAATACATGTATATTTAAGCAAAGCTACATGTAAGAAACACATCCAGAACTCTTGCATGTTTTTAAGTGATTGAAATGTTGGTGAAATTCCAGGTTGGACCTCAGCAACAAAAGTGAGATGTATTTTCAACTGCTACTGTCACTAACAACGCAAGATCTCACCTAATTTCCCGACCTGAAAATTAGTTCACACTGTATTTAGTTGTTGTTGTTTTAGTATTTATATATTACAGAGCCATCAACCATATATAATTCCAAAACTCCAAAATATGATGTTAAATCTTGCTATGAACACAAAGTCTGGCTAAACCAGAAAGATATATTTTGAAGAATAAATGAAGACTGTTTTAATAACCTTCAGAATTAGAAATGTATTTTGAATGCATGTTAAGATACTACACCACAGGAATGCACTGTATCTGAGGCACAACTAAAATAATGACAAACTCTTGGAAGTGACCAAACACTGACTGATGTGTACAAAGGTATATAGGGTGACAAAACCAATGCAATGTTATTTTACACACCACGTACCCAGTACTGTGTGACTAATGAGCCTTATCACATATTATATTATATATACCTAAGATCGCTTCATACCTTGAAAAAATCCCTGAAAATATCCTGGGATACCCTGAAAACTCTAAAACTGTAATATACTAATCCATGCTTCTCTGTTTTACCAGCAGGTTTAGGAGAGACACTGAAGGGGGTGGGGGCAGAGGCACCTGGGACCTAACGCTGGCAGTCCTGACCCAAAGGGTGCAGCATTCTTTACAACACAGGTACTGCATTGTCAAAAGAGTCTCTTTTTACAGCTCTGTCACCGGTGTGCTGAACAGGAGTGAGGTGCCTCCCTCTTAACAAGGAAATGGTAAATGGTAAAGTGAGGTAGTGCTGAACATTCCAAACCTCATATCAAGTCTTATAGCAAAGAAGCAACAGGCTATTTAACATACATGGTCCTTGTTGTAAAATCCTTACTTTTGAGGAATCAAAGCTGTCCGTGCAGATTAATCTGGAAGGAGCCGGAAAATCCTTTGCCTCCATTCCAGTTCCTCATACCTCTCCTCTCTCAGGACACCCCCACCCCCCACCCCCTCTTTTCCCCCAATAAATGTCATTGTATCTTTTTTCTCTTCTGGACAGTTAAACAGTCTGATCCAGTTTGCCAGTGGGCTGGTTTTGTTGGAGAGAGTGTAGTGAGGGTGAGTGTTTGTTTAGTCCACTCGGCAGGTCCTTGTGCCTGTGGTTTATCCCTTTAAGTGTTGAGAGGCTCTGTGGCAGCGCCGAGGCCTAAGGTGTGTGCTCATGTGGAAAGTGAGCAGGAGGGGTGTGAAGGGTGGGGGTGTGACGGGGAGTTTTGGAGTCTTTCACCAAAAACTCCCTGCCGCACACACACACACACACACACACACACACACTCACAAATACACACCATCACTGGCTCCCTGCATGTCTTTTACTTCTGCTTTTCATCAAATGTCCCCAACCTACACCCCCCCCCCCCCTCCACCACCACCAAGTTGCAGCCTACTGAAGAGACTTTGTTCTCGCTCTCCGTCTCTCTCTCTTTTGTTTGATGAGATGAAATGATTTTTATAAGAAAAAAGAGTCTAGAAAACTGAAACAGAGAAGAACTTTTGAGATCCCAAAGGAAGACGTTTAAAAACTGATTGAATTTTTTTTCCTCAGTCTAATTCTGCAGTTGGGAAAGTGGGTGGAGAGGGAGCTTAATTAAATTGACAGTAAGCCAAACCCTGAGACTAATGCTGTGGGTATTATTCCGCTCACCGTGTGCGGGGGTGCTGAGCCAACGAGCCTGTTTGTTGGTGCATGGATATGGGATGCAGCCCATGAACTTTCACTTCCTGCTTAAGACAAGGTGTAGCAGTGTGTACGGAAAGGAAATAAGACTTACACTGAAAGGAATGGTTTTTACAGAAATGTTTGGCATACGATTGCCTTTCTGATGTTTATTTATTTATTAACATTTATGGTGAGCTATATAAGACCATACTGATTATAGTAGTGATGTCAGTCAGAGAACAAACATTAAGCATACATTTGGAATTTCTCCTTGTATTTCAATGACTTGCTATCCTAAAGATGACTAAGTGTTTCTCAGAAGCAATGTTCTTTTCATAATAAAGGCTGTCCAACAGAGGTATTGTGTACAGCAGGGTGTATGGAACAAACTCTGAATTAACTGGTTGCTAATGAAACAGATTCAATGTCCGTGACCGCAGGCTAAGAGAAGACACATCTTCTTGTCTTCCTCCATGTTTGCTTAATTTTCTCTCTATTTCTCTATCTTACGTGATCATTTCAATATCATCTGCTCTATCTCTCTGTTGGTCTCTCTTTATCTTCCTTTCATCTTATAATGTCATACATTTAAGGATGTTATATAAAGAATTGTTACCTTTAGCCATGTACCCTGAGAAACTGTTTGTATGAAAGCAACTAACTTTTCAGTTTCGATTTGTTGCTCTGCACTTACAACATGTCCACCATATCAATCTTATTAGGCATTCTCTTACAAGCTGAGTAGCACCAGTTGCAAAAATGTATGATTATAACCTGGGAATAGAGATAATGCCTGCAGCATAAACATTAAAGAATATTATGTAGCATTTGAGTTTAGATAATCATTCACAAAATGTTCAGCTGTAGCACTGAAGAAAAATAAATCAGCAACGTTGGAATAATGTGTAGTGCATAATCACCATTTACAATTTTTTTATTCATTTAGCAGATGCTAAATGCCATTGTGCTCAAGGCAAGGTCAAATTTGATGGCTCTAAAAAGTTATACACAGTCTGAGATGTCGGTAGAAATTTTCAAAAGCAAAACATGAGAAAGAAAAAGAGAAACATTTTTTAGAAGCAGTTACTGAATCGTCCGTACCAGATGGGTGGATTTGTATGCATAAAGTGTTCCGCATGGTTGTTCTCATGAGTTGATTTAAATGATGTGGCCGGCCCCACGTGAGCCGAGTGCAGATCAGTCTGGACGAGGGAGTGCGCCGGGCGGTCCTGGAGCCTGGGGCCTGCAGGCTGAGCTGTGGACCGAGGGCCTGTGGGGAACACCACTGTGACTAACGCCTCTTGATACAGATTACAAACTCATGCAAGAGATGATAGCCAGGCTTCCCCCAGTAGCATCGTAGGAGGTGGGAATGGAGGGGGAAGAGGGGGAGAGAGAGAGAGAGATTAAGAAAGATGGAGAATAGTCCACGGTAGTGATGTCAGGGTTTGATAAATGTTCAAGAGTGAAGTAAAAGTGGGAGAAGGGAGGGAGGGGAAACAGACACAAGCGCCTAAACACAATCCATGGTCTATTTGGGATTTGTTTTTTAGCTTTTCGCTAAATATTTCTTCATCTTCTTAACACTTGTTTGAGTATGCCAGGCTTTGCTCAGCTAGACAGAGGTAGAGGCCCCTTTGACATTTCTATGCAAACTAGAGCTTGAATAATGAGATGTATTTATGAAGCCAGACGATCGGCAAAGAGGGTGGGGGAGAGTGTGTGTGTGTGTGTGTGGGGGGGGGGGGGTTGTTGGTGAAAAGGGCCTGGCTAGGCAGTGAATGGGAAAGTTGGAGAGGAGGGGAGGAGGGGGCAGACAGGAGATGGAGGGTGGGTGGGTAGAGGGGTACCAGGGGGGGCCGGTGCGGTGGATGGGGATGTGCGACTGGCCTCCATGGGCGCACGGCAACGGACGCAGCAGCTGTGAAAAGAGTGGCTCTCTTTTTCCCACGCCCAGCAAGACAGAGAACAGTAGTTGGGTCTGTAAGGGTCAAGTCACATTGCTAATATATACATAGAAGAATGGAGGGTGGGGGGGGGGGCAAAATGGAGTTTGTGCACATTAACGAGCTGTCTGAAGAAAGGGCAGTTGGGTGGCCCGATACTGAGCACCCTACTATTCTGGTACTGTAGAGGCTTGGGCAGAGTGGAACGCCTGAAGTCTTGTCCTACTTTAATTACTGAACATGCCACATATTGTGAAGGAAAAAGTAGCACTCAACTTTTATCAAAGCATATTATTAGGGTTTCCCCGTATACTGCACTTACCCATTTAAGTTGAAGCGATTGTATTGAATAATCATACACAGATCTAAATAACACATCAGTTATATACAATAATTTAACATATTTTAATATTTTTTAATGTGTTATCTGCAGTCCAGCTCTGCTACAGAAGTCTGTGAGCCACACTTCCCCTTTTGTCCATGATCTTTACTGTTGGTTTCTCACACTCCCAGGCAAACTTGGACTTGGTGTGTGTGTGTGTGTGTGTGTGTGTGTGTGTGTGTGTGTGTGTGTGTGTGTGTGTGAGGTTGAGTGTGCGTGTCTGGGATGAGGGATGGTGGGAGGCAAGACACATTCTCTCTTCAACATAATATAAAAGAGGGCTAATTCAAACAAGGAGTGTGTGTGTGTGTGGTGTGTGTGTGTGTGTGTGTGCCGCCGGGGGATGGGTGGTGTTATTGGAAGACCTGGCAACTTAGCAGGAATGTCTTTCTGCTAGACATTCAATAAGATCTGTGATCTATATCCAAATAATGGGTGGCGAGGTCTCTCTCCAGCTTCCCCCATCACCTTTCTTACCAAGTGGAATTTCATTACAGAGCACAAAACACTACGGAGGGACAGTTCATAAAGGTCATGCCAGAGGACTTGCCTCCTAAACAAGAAACTTCACTAGAAACGAAAAGCCCACCACAAAGAATAGTTTCAGAAGTCTCAAAATATCAAGTAGTCTCATTTTGTTGCAACTGATTAGTCTATAAACGGATGTTATTTATTTGCTAGCAACAGTGTGAGTCTCAAACAAAATGTCACCACTAATGAGCAGTGATGAGATGGCACTTCAATAACACTGGCCCAGACAGGCGTCCTAATTAATCTCTTGCTCCTCATAATTCCATCTGGTGGAATACCATCCAGCATAACACTGCAGAGAAGGAGGGGCCTGACATGTCTGTATAACGTGTAGTGCAACCGGTTTCCAGCTGGAGTTGAAACACCGGCTGCAGCTTTATGTTCCTGCTCCTTTTACGGTCCCCAGCAGAAAGCCCAGCCCAGAGTGGTCTCGCGCTCAATTAGCTCCCCCAAGCCTTGTTTACACTTCTTTATGATTCTGGAACTCAGACACAAGCCTTGGCCTTTGAGTAAACACATTGCTTTCCCCTCGCGTTCCTTTTCTTCCTATTCACCTCCTCCTGTTTGCATCCCTTCCCTCCCTCCGTCCTTCCCTCCCTCTTTCTCCTGTTCCTTTCATCCAATTCAGGAGACACCGGTGGAGGGGAGGGCTGCCTCTAATTAGTTCAATGTGAGGAAGCATTGTGGCAATCAGGGAGTGCATTGTGTGAGAGTGTATAGCTTGTTAATATACTATGTTAGAGGAGACTGCTGCTGTCTAAATGCCGGCCTCTCCAGCTTGCTTTTCTCCATTCATGTCTCGCAGATGCGTTTGCAGCCTCATTGTTGCCTGCCGTGAGCAGAATTAAAAGTGCAAGGCTCCTTCAGTGCATTTTTATGTCTGACAGCCTGACAGACACTCATTTCTGTGAGTGAACAATTATTTGTCAAAAGAAAATCCAGGCAAGACATGATCCTGCTTTTTGATTTTGTTAATTGACTGTCTCTTTTAATTGAGCGAGTTGACACATATCACAGATATTACTTTGCTGCATGTTTAAATATTGTTTGTCTTCACAATGGCTATGTGTCATCATCAGACTGTGTAGTGAAGTGATTTTGGTGAAGGCAGCTCTTAAATGGGCTCTTTTTAGAACTCAATAAACTGTGAGGACCTGTAGTGGCTATTTACATTATTCAGTGAAGTTGAGGAAGGATGCTTCTAAAGCCTCTGCTTCTTGAGTTTAGGGGCTTAAGATGGTTATATTTTGGTTACTGTCAAAAGCATCTTTATTTTATTCTCAAATCTTCCTTAAAAGCTAAGATTTTAAGATTGTATTATTTCAAAGCATCAAATATATCCATATATATATATATATACTTCACCATTATTATCAACTAACTGACTCCCTTTTCTGGATATCTTTTACAATAGAGTAATAAGAGAAATAAATAGAGAGTTAAATAAATGATATGTATAAAAAATGGTTCTGGTTTTAAAGGAAGAGAAAGGGTAGCATGGCAGAATTCTCTCTCTCTCTCTCTCTCTCTCTCTCTCTCACCCCTCCTGTCTCGAGCAGCCCAGAGGATTCCAGTGCGGCTGTCTGCCTACCTGTCCCTCCAGGCCTCTGTTTCTCCTTTAGCTCTCCTGCAGCTATTTCTGTCAGCCTGACACTTCTCATTTCACTGGTCCGTCTTCCAAATGACTCCCCTGCTCCCCGCCTCTAGTGCTGCTGCTTCTGGGCTCCTCCAAAGAGAACATTTTTTTTCCCATCCCCACCGCAACCACGCTAGTCAGACGCAGTAGTGCGGGAAAGGGCGAGTGGGAGACCGAGTGAGTGAGTGAGTGGTTTGTGGTTTGGGACTTGGCCCTCTGTTGTCTCCTGTAATTGAGAAGGCGAATGGCCCGGTACCACTGACGGTGGACAGGACGGGACGGGACGGGGGGGGTCGGTACCCACCCTCCTGTTGGTAGAGAGGTGGTGTCCCTCCCTCATCCCGGCAGGGGGTGTTTGTGTCACCCATCTCACTGGGGTAATGTCCCTCAACGCAGATGTAGGCAGAGTAGATAGGACCCACTCAGACCATTACACACAGACAGACACGGATACAGTGAAGGAGTACTAAAGACTACAGACCTAAAGAGAATGGGAGGTGTGTGTGTGTGTGTGTGTGTGTGTGTGTGTGTGTGTGTGTGTGCACAGGAGAGGTCATTGGTAAAAATGCATGATTTTAGAGAGACCAATTCTGCACATAGCATGTTGAATTCGTTCTTTTATGTATGCCTTTATTATATACAGAACCATTTCGGGATTCCGATTAGTTTTTACTCTTTCAAGAATTGAGGGACTGTAAGATTTGTATTCTGCAGAAAGCTGCAGGTACATGACACTACCACACGTAAGGGTAAAGCAACACACAGAAGAGAAGACAAGACAATATCCTCCTGCTCCTTATCTCCCTTACTCTATCTTCCTCTCCTTATCCTTCTCTCTTTCTCCCTCTCTCTCTCTCTCTCCCTCCATTGGAGTCCCACCTCAGGCCTGAAAAGAGGGAGAGCAGCAAAGAAGAGGACAGGTTGTTTCCATGGTAACAAATTGTGCGAGTCAAGAAGGGGGAAAACAAATAACGCTGGGCTTGTGTAGGGTGGGCCACCTTATGCGGGGACACCTCGTCTGGCAGACACGAAGAAAACATTTACAAAATATATGTATCATTTGAAAAAAGGATGTTATTAACATTATCCAAGATGTTTGTTCCCTCAGATGTATTGAATAGAACCAGTTCAGCATTGCTGCTTCATATATATTTTAATGTATGAATATATTTCTTATAATTTCAAGTGCATAGTGTTCTGTATCATGACAGGGTGTGTATGGGTGCATTTGTTTGTGCGTTTGGGAGAGGCAGGGAGAGTCACTCTATAGCCAGAACAGCACAGATCCTCATACTGCTCAATGGAACCCAAGACTTTGCTTTCTCCTTTCTCTCTCTGCCCACTCTCTCCACTCTTTATCAGATCCCATTCAGATAAAAGAGCTGATTTTTTTTTGCTATAGTTGAATATCAGTACTGATTACCAATCTTCCTTTACCATTGTGCTGCTCTCTCTCTGTCTTCCCCAGAGCCTCTCATCAACTTCTCATTTCCTTCGCCCTCTCTCTCTCTCTGGTTTAATTAACTCGCTAATTAGCAAGGCTTTATTATGTTCAGTTGAGCTGAAAACTTCCACTGCAAACCTCACTCGGATATCTTGCCTTTAATTTCTATCTACTGTATTTCTATTAATTTCTGTCTTGCCCATTTTATTAACTAATTCATTTTTGCAATAACGCCGCAGAATGGAGACCTTAATTTGTCATAGTGTGACAAGTCAACTTTATTTCTGTTTTTGCTTTTTTGTAAAAAAATCTTTAGCATGTTTTATAAAATAAATTAGTTTTAAAACAAGAAATCCTACATCCTTGATAGATTTTTTTGTATTAGTTTATACTTGTGTAAGTGTAAAATGTAACAAAATCCCACCAGAATTCATAAATGAGATGGTGGTGTGCAGGCAGTGAGAGGAGTAGGGCAGGGTGGTAGGCACTTATGAGTATAGTTGGATTGTCATTCAGGAGTCTCAATGACATAGGCACTAGCTATTCTCCCCTTACTCTCCCATGACCTTGTGTCAGTGGACCTGAACTTGGAGCTGACACACACACACACACACACACACACACACACACACACCTTCTCCCCACCCCCTCTCTTGCCAGGGGCCTAACACCCCTTTTCAGAAATGACAGAAAGACAAACTCAGCTTTTTATCTCCATCTTGTTTGATTTTCATCTCATAGGCCTCCATCTCTATACCCCTACTATCCTTCCATCTATCTATCCATCCATGAATTCACCCATCCATCCATCCATCTATCCAGACTAGTATGAATAGCACAACACATGTCATTGTGTGTGTATTGTGGCGCTTGGTGGTCCGTGGTGAGCTAACCATTTCAGTGACCTGATGATGTGTGTGTGTGAGTGTGTCTGTGTGTGTGTGTGAGAGAGAGAGAGAGAGAGAGAGAGAGAGAGTGATGTTTGGTGCCTGGTGCAAGAGAAACATGTGTGCATGTGGTTGTGTTCTAGCGAGATGCATACTGAAGTCTCATTGTGTGTTGGCCACTACAATGAGATAGTTAGCAGTGACTGCAGCAGTGCTATCACAGACGTTTAACTCAGTTAGCAGTGACTGCAGCAGTGCTACCATAGACGTTCAGCTCAGTTAGCAGTAACTGCAGCAGTGCTACCATAGACGTTCAGCTCAGTTAGCGGTGACTGCAGCAGTGCTATCATAGACGTTCAGCTCAGTTAGCGGTGACTGCAGCAGTGCTTGTGCTATCATAGGCGTTCAGCTCACTCATGGCTTCTCAGTACACATACACACTTACACACAGTACACGTACACATACACATACCCTCAGACCTTAGAGTAGGCACACAGTAAACATACACATACCATACCCTCAGACCTTAGAGTAGACACACAGTACACATACACATACCCTCAGACCTTAGAGTAGACACACAGTAAACATACTCATACCCTTTAGACCTTAGAGTAGACACACAGTACACATACACATACCCTCAGACCTTAGAGTAGACACACAGTAAACATACTCATACCCTTTAGACCTTAGAGTAGACGCACAGTAAACATACTCATACCCTTTAGACCTTAGAGAAGACGCACAGTAAACATACTCATACCCTCAGACCTTAGAGTAGACACTTTTGTCCCCAAAACACACGCACACACAAACACATACAGATACCCCCTTATGTCCAGAACTCTAAATCTCTTTACTTTATGTCTCTCATTTTTGTTTGGGGGGGGGGGGGGGGGGGTGTACCCTCACTCTGCATTCGTTCAGGGGCACCCCTGTGCACCCCCTCTTTCAGCTCCTATAGGACAAAAGCAGTGGAGGCCCCCTTGAAGGAATGTAGCCAACCCCTATTAACATGAGAAAAGGATGCAGGGCCCATTTCAATAATTTCACATAATGCTCTCTCCCAAATTGGTCAGACCAGGAGGCAAGGAGGGAAAAGAAAAAATTGGGAGACATGGGTTTATGGGAGACATGTTGAATTTTAACATTCTAATGCAACTGAAAAGAGAGCAGGGAAATAAAATAAATAGATAACTAAATAGTAAAAGATCTACAAAATGTATTCAGTCATTCAAGCCTCTTCAGTTTCTTTGAGACATTATTTAGCACTACTCTCCATTAAGTAAACATGTAATCAGTGTGCCAAAAATAAATCTCATCTTAATGTTACTAAGGCAAAGTGGACAAATACATTCTGCAGCTTCTCGATATGTTCTTGTTCCATGCCTGCTCTGTATATTTCTATGCATGCATGTTGAATTCAGAGTTAAAGGTGAACTAAATGAAAACCCTTCTGTGTTTCTTTTTCTCTGCAGAATGAAGAATGAAGAGGAGGATGAAAGGACAGAGTGGGAGGAAAGGCTAGAACCAGGAGGGAGATGGAGAGGTGGAGAGGTGGAGGGCTGAGAGCAGGGCGGCACCTGGAGCTTGGCTTAGTCGTCCAGGATCGCAGGAGGCTCTCACTCTCCCTGCCTCCAGCCCGACCGCGGCATCGCCAGGGCCCGCTCGCAGATTGGAGGCCAAGCGAGGAGCTCCCTCAGTGGGCTGCAGAGGTGCAGCTGGATCCCCGCAGCTCCCCACCCATGTGGAGCGGTGGAGCAGCAGAGATCAATACGGAGAGAGGGGCCTCCACCACACTGCTCAACTGTAGCCTCCAGCGCAGAAGACCCCAAGACCTCTAGAGCACGCTGCTGCTAAACACACACACACCAACTCACTAGACTGGAGAAGTGTGCACACACACACACACACACAGAAACTTGAGAACACATACAACTCCCAAATCAGTCTTTGTGTAGTGTTGAAGACTTCGCCAAAGGCATTTTCTATGATCAGCTCTGTAACCATCCACATTTGCTTTTGGAAAAAGTCGTTCGGCTTTTGTAAAATTTATAATGCATCCTGAAAATGTGTGTTGGCAAGTAAAAACTAACACACACAAACAACACTCCAGAAATAAACTCCCCAAGTTCTCCCCGTGGGGCACCCAAGTGTTAGAGTTCACACTGAGATTGAACCTATTTGTGAGAATTGCTCTACTGGACGACCAAACCTCAAACCATCACAAAGAATCCAGAAGTCCACCCAGAAAATCACCTGCCCAGAGTAGTGTCCAAGAGCAGCACTCAATACTGACCAGACCAAGGACAGGATGACCGACAGAAGCTTCTACAGTATGAGGTAAGGAAAGGGCAACGCTTCCACACGACAGTAACAGTAAATCATGTCATCAGTCAGCCGAAAAGCCCCAAACCGATCTCCAGTACCAGAACAGATGCAGGGTAGAGAATGGAGATGCAGGGTGGATGTTTGTCATGTACCTCTCCATGAAACAAAAACGCTACTTTGCATCTGAGACACCTGCTTTGTTACAGTGTGATATGTAGCCCAAATGATACTACAAGGCCATTCGCCATCTGTCCTTTGTACCTCGCCATGTCGTATGGGCAGGACAGAGGACGCACAGGAGACAGCTTGTGTCCCTACATTCAGGGCTCAATACAGCACAACACAGGGCTTATGCTAAGGGTGGAGCTGCAGTGGTGTGGCAGTAGACAATAGCGCACCAGCTAGCATTGCACCAGCTAGCTCCATGTTTTAGGAGGATAATTGAGGAGAGAATAGCCATAGATTGACCACATCCAATGTCTTAATACCATCCACACATCAAATCAAGCATTCCTCCGTGGTATACACATGACCAGAAACAAATGAGATACACGGTGCTCTGTCAGTGACACTGTACTAGAGTCTTTAGTTTGTAACTCAAGCTAATGGGCTGGCATGCTAGCACTAGCTGGGTGCTTGGCAGCTGTTGGGCACATAGTGCCATGGCAACTGCTAAAATGGCTGCCCCGGCGATCCCTGCCTGTTTCCCTCCAAAAGATGGCGGCGTCCCGCCTCCTGTGTTCGCTTGCCATCTGTGCAGCTGTTGACGCCATGCAAATCAGCACTAATTGCATTTGCATATGCATTGATTTAGCTGGTATGTGGTTGGAGATGAGGGAGGGGGCATCATTCATGGACACCGCGTCCACATGCAAATCACATGGCAGGAGATAAAAAAGCGAGACGGTCTTCTTGGCGGCTCTTCCTCTCCTCTCTCTCTCTCCTTTCTCCTCTGCATGTTCAGTGTTCAGTAATAACAGTGTTTCAGAGGCATCTGTAGTTCTAAGGCAGAAGGGTAATGAGGATGCTTTTCCTGTCTATCTAACGGTGCCATATGCATGTGTGTGTGTGTGTGTGTGTTGAGTGACCTTAGATGTTAAATGCAGCAGTTCTTTGTGTAAATCATGCTGTATGTGTAGAGATGGAGACCCATCTGCATGTGTGTTTTTAAAAGTGGGGCAGTCCGTATATAAATAGCTCATCCTTCTGCTGTGTGCTTTCAGCTCAGCGAATATGTGCCGTGCTCATCTGTGTGTTCGGCTGCTCAGATAGCATGTAAATCTGTGTGTGTGTGTGTGAGTGTGTGAGAGAGAGAGAGAGAGAGAGAGAGAATGTATGGGTGTGTTGTGGGTACAGGTGTTTGTATTTGCTCTTGATTTGGCATAATCATTGTGCGCCCAGATGTTACTGAGCTTGTCTCTGTCTTTATGAAGAGTAGGGAGAGGGATTTGATGATGTTAATGATGGAGAAATTAACATCCTCTCAAACTGGTTTGTATTTGCTGTGCTGCAGCAGAATCTCCATCATCTCTCTGTAAACTCAGTTTTGTGTATTTTCCACAGACCTGGTTGTGTTTGAGGGATTTTTAAAAAATCTAAATTTAAAAGATTTAACACCACAAAACAAACATATAGCTTTACCTTCATCTCTCTCTTTCTCTCTCTCTCTCTAATCTCTCTATCTCTGTGTGTGTGTGTGTGTGGTGTGTGTTAAGTGGGTCCGCATGTGTAGCATCAGCTGATCTATCCCTTTTTGTTTAGCACACAATAGTCAGTTAAGACAGAATCAAGTTAGCTAAAAGTAATTGTATCTACTGAATTGTAGCTGATATACACCCAAACTGCCGTTATGGTCTATACTGGACGTGGAAAATGCAAAAATAACCAAATACTTAATGCATGCCACCATGTCAAAAGAAATCAATCTGCTGCAATAAGGTTTTATCTGTGTAAAACGGCACACAGTACACACTGGAATTGAACTGTGTGTGTGTGTGTGTGTGTGGCTGGCTGGTGTAAGAGAAAAAGAGGAGGTATAAGCACTGTGAACGCTTTCGTTCTTAAGATGCGGAGAGCTGGAGATGGGTTGGGGGGGGGGGTGAGGGGGTCTGCCATTAAAGTTGGGTGGGTTTGAGCGGGAGGGGTGGATCTGGGGATATCAGGCAATGAATAGTGTCTGGCTCTGCGTATGTGTCCATGTGTGGCTGGGTGCCATTTGCATATTTAGTCTGGACGAGTTGAGGGGGGGGGGGGGGTGGCCCCATATGTCCATGCATCATTTTAAACAGATGCATTGTCACGGTGACTCGTAAGCCTAACCAGTGATAGCAGAGAGAGACAAAAAAGCGTGGGAGCCAAAAACTGTAATCAGCGGGCGATTTAGCATTCACGGCTGGGTAGCGACTCGCTCTGATTTATGCGCAGGCAAATAGCGGGGCAGCCTCTCTCTCATGCGTGTGTGTGTGCCCACTGTGTGGCCCAGCAGTAGCCTGGTTATGTGATACCTCACAATGCATCTCTCCTGTACACAAAGGAAATATGGAGGCAGCACGCAGCCAATCAGCTCAAGGCATGGGCCACTCTTAGCCTATCCCTTTTCAGCAGGAAGAAGAAGCAAACGCTGAGGAAACTAAGAATCATAAGTCACAGAGAACAGTCACACTGTAGCGTCAATGTTAGTTCATGAGCGGAGGGATGTATTTGTGTGGGTGCGTGTGTGTGTGTCTGTGATTGGGTGGAGGACATGGATGTATGGGTGAATGACTGGACCGCTCCATGCTTTTTTTTAAAAAAGGAGACACAGGACTTTAGTTCAGCGGCTAGACACACATCTGTACTCTTAAATCACTGCTTTTGGCCGAATCTGAAACCCTGTGCATTGTGAGGCAGCTCAGGTCTGAATGACGTGCTAGTGGGGTGGGTGGATGCGGGCGGGTTCTGATGGAGACCTGAATGACATGCACATGACAATGGAGTTAGTGAGGGAATAGTGGAGTGGTGGATGAGAGGATATGGAGATCTGTAGACCCCCAACTCTCCATAGACCAGTGGCTTCTATATAACTACCTATAGATACATTAGGTGATTTAGCTGTCGAAATATTCAATCAAATGGAGGAAATGTTGCTATTATCAAATCCCATGCCATGAAATCAATACCACAATACTATCAAAAACCATGGTATACAACCTTGATTAGACAAAACAAAATGTTTTTATTTTTCAAGAAATCAGCAGATAGACCTCACCGAGTTTACTGCAACGTGTGCCTACTTTTTTTGAATATTAAGGAAACCTCATTCAAAGCCATGTGTACATATACATACACCAAGAGACAGCCCCTCACACACACACACACACACACACACACACACAGGACCGTCTTGAACGTGAACTCATGTGAACTCCCCAGAGCTGGTCTGACTGATCGTAGGGTAACCCAGACAGCCATCTGACCCACAGACACAAAGCAGGCGGAGAGGCCCCACATTGCAGTATATGAATATCCCGCCGCCTGCCCGCCACGGCTGCAGCTCTAGCAGCGCTCCCCAGCTCCTGCGCACTTGGGGCAGGGTGCAGCTGGGGCGGCTGACGTGGGTGAAGTGCAGTGGGGGTGGGGTGGGGTGGTCTGTCATGGAGCGTGGGAACACCCCAAAAATGTGCCCCGCAGCCGGGCAGCGGCGAGACAGCTAAAGGGCCCATAATGCCTCTGCAGCAGGTGAAGAAGGACCCCACAGGTCAAGGTCAAAGGAGGGGTGAGGGCTGGGAGAGAGGGGGGGGGGGGGGGTCTGGTTGTCTGAGAAACAAATGCAAATACATGGTTGCCATGTGATAATGAACCTGTGTGGGTACTTATTGTGTGCAGAAGTCCAGGCAGCCGTCTGGGTGGAAGAGAGTAGCGAGGGCTTTTAGGGCCGACTGCAGTCCACCCCTCACCCACCCACCCCACCCACTCGTCTGCTAATGCCATGTAGGCTGCCAGATAGTAGGGCCTCTTTTATTTGACATGGTAGTTCTCGTGGTGGCGAGGTGTCAAGATGACATTACCCACCACTTTTTTGTCTTAAGGAGGATGGCTTCCTGATTGACACTGCACTTTTTTGTTCTGACTCCATCTATGTGTGTGTGTGTGTGTGTGTGTGTGTGTGTGTGTGTGTGTGTGTGTGTGTGTGTGTGTGTGTGTGTGAGAGAGAGAGAGAGAGAGAGAGAGAATGAGAGAGAGAGAGAGAGAAGTGCTTGATTTGTCTTTTTTAGCGATTATCATCGTTCTGTTTGACTGGCTGCTGTGTTGTGTTGTACAGCACTGATGAAAATCAGCTGGAAATTGTGTGGCAAACAGAGCTTTAGACTTTGCCATGCAAGAATGTGTGTGTGTGTGTGTGTGTGTGTGTGTGCTGGCTCATAGCAGAGCAGAAATAGATTTTTTTTGTAGCGTTCCCCAGTAGTCTTTGTTCCAGTACATGACTGAGCAGAGAAGGCCAATCATGGGTTTATTTTAAACCCAACCATGGGTTCTTTTCATGGGCTATTTTAAAACTCCAGGTGTCAGGACTGATTGAGCTCCTTTTTCCACAATATCTACATCTTGTTGATTTTTCTCAGACTTGTATAGACGGAAAACAAATATGGCCAGTAATTAGAGGTGATGTATGCACTCTTAATGCAGAGGAGAAGGACCCATGTGCCAATTTTGTCAAGCTGTTTCCAGGTACTTATACTACTGATGGTGTTTCTTTATTTTAATAAGGACCAAAATCTGAAACATGAATTATGCTCGAGTCAGATCATGAGAACGAACCTCTGGGTGGGTCGTTTCTCTCCCGACACAAAAAGCGGATAAAGATTTGTGTTCCTTTGTTGTGAAGCATGTGTGGTTTGGAGCAGCACCTCTCTCCTAGAGCCCCTTTAAGAGGCGTATGCATTACCTCACCCAGAGAGGATGCGCTAGAATGGCTGAGAAGGTACACTCCGTCACAGGGGTGCACTCCTTTATACTATGCTGTTTCAGCTTCATTTGCTTAGCAGAAAGAGACACCCCCCCCCCTCCACACATCACTTCAATAGACCTGTCCACCCCTTCTCATGGTGAATATGGTACCTCTCTCACTCTCTTGCTCTCTCTCTCTCTCTCTTTCTCTCCCTCTCAAGCCTAATCGTGTCAGCCTATGCTGAAATAAAGCTTAGTAGCACTACTTTTGTGAGTCTCACTCTGTCTTGGTCTCTCTCTCTCTTTTTTTTCTTTCTTCTCTGTCTCTCACGCTCCCCTCCTCTCCTCCTCATTCCTCCACTCAGATGAAACTGTCCGTCCGAATGGTGCTTGAGACTCTGTTGCCGTGTCAACAAAATGTCTGCTCAGCTGGAGTTCTCTGGACCCCGCTGAGTCCAGCCTCCTCCCTCCTGTCACTTTGTCCATCTCTCTCTTTTCTTCGCTTTCTCTTACTTTTTTATTTGAACCTTTTTTATGTTGTCATTCACATATCGTGCACACACGCGCGCGCGCACACACACACACACACACACACACACACACACACACACACACACACACACACACACACACACACACACACACACACACACACACACACACACACACACAGAGAGAGAGAGGGGGGGGGGGTTTACATTTCATTTCCAGTATTTGTGTGTGTGTGTACACATTTGAACTGAAGAAGATTACAAACATATTTTGTCAGTGAGAGCCAGATTAGTGTTGTGAAACACTCATGGGATAATCATTGTATTTTACGTAAACATAACCTTTGCTTCTTGAAGGGCTAAATTCAGATTATTTCTGTGAATAAATAAAAAGGAAGATACTGTGAGTGTGTGTGTAGACTGGGAACCCCCAGAAAGTCACAATTGTACAATTCGGAGTGGGTCTGGAAAAGGCTCATTGACTTACGACTTCCAGCACGGGCGTAACTAGCAGTGAAATTAAAATTAAATTGGTACATTAAACTCTTACCAAATCATTTAAATTGGTGCATTAAACTCTTATCAAATTGTTTCAAAAGTGTAGCAATCTTGTCAACGAAGCTTTTAAATGCAGTTGTTTACTCAGTTCCAAAGAAATACGTGTTGCATTTGCGTGCCTATGTTTTAGGGACATTGGAAATGGGTTTCAATGGCTTCTTGGCCAGACGGACCTGCAGAGCAAATCCCAAATTTGCCGAAAGTTTGTATGGATATTCCCAGGCTAGTGTGTGTGTGTGTGTGTGTGTGTGTGTGTGTGTGTGTGTGTGTGTGTGTGTGTGGGAGAGATAGAGAGGGAAAGAGAGAGTATGTGGAAAGAGGTTGCTGATACTGAGTTATAAACTGCCCTCATTATAGACAGTGTCCTCATTCTAGTCTCCTATGGGAGTTTTCTCTATCTCTTTTTGCCCTCATCTCTCTCTCCCTCTCTCTCTCTCTCTCTCATGTTACAGTTATGCAATAGCCTTAATAAATGAGTTAGCAATCCAATCCAAAAGCTGATTTCCATAATGTGTGAAATGCAGTGTTAGATGTAATGTTTCAAACTACACTGGTGGGTATCTCTGTTTGTTCTACACATAGAACATAGTGTGTGTGTGTGTGTGGCAGGGTTGGGTAGTAACTGATTACAAGTCATCTGGATTATGTAATCAGATTACAAAAAACAAGTAACTATAATCAGACCAGATTACATAAGAAAAATGTGTAATCAGATTATAGTTACATTGTCTAAGATTACTTGATTACATTTTGTTTATGTGTTTCAATACATACAGGGATGGGCCAAGATACATCAGGATGTAGCCTATTTTAAAATAAAAGACCAAATACTCTTTTTAAATGTATCAAAATAAACTACAAAATACTGTAGCCATAATGTATCAAAATAAAATACTGTATTTTTGTATTTTGAAAATACTCAAAATACTTTTTTCAATAGGGCATGGAACACTTTCTAAATCAGCTTTTTTATCCCAAACATTTCCTGTAGGCTATTAAAACACCCCCCAATGTTTAGCTCGATTGTTAGTACACTTGACTCTCGAATCCAAGGTGCTGCTGTTTGTGGGTTCGAGTCCGAGCGAGTGCAAGGCTGAGCCATGCAAATCAGCACAAGGCATTGGTGCCATGACCCAGATCAGGAGTGAGGTTTAGACATGAACACACAATTTGTGTTGAAAAGGGGAAGCGGGGGCTACATGTGTACTATAAAGTAGCAGAAATAGCATTACCACAACACAAATCTTTGGGCCATTCGCTCAACCCAACACAACCTTGCAGCAAGCGCAGCAAGTGCCGCTTGCTATCTGTAAGCCCTGTCTTTTTTATTCAATGTATTTGTAAGCTCTGTCTTTTTCATTCAATTTATTTAATTTTTGAGTTTTTTATTTTGAAGTAATCCAAAAGTAATCCAAAAGTATTCAAATTACGTTACATTATTTTTGTAATCCAATGGATTACGTTACTGATTACAAAAATTGGTGTGTAGTCTGTACTCTGTAATGGATTACATTTCAAAGTAAGCTGACCCAACACTGAGCGTGCGTGCGTGCGTGTGTGCGTGCGTGCGGCCTAGTGAGGTGTTTCAGTTGTGGTTGGTTGTCTTTGTACAGTATCTTTGGAGCATGGAGCCCTCTCACTAAAATATGTAGCTCAGGAGGCTAGCTCTCTTTCTCTCTCTCTCTCTCTCTCTCTCTCTCTCTCTCTCTCTCTCATCCTTATTGTCACTCTTACTTTTTTCTCCCTCTGCCACTAGTGCTATAAAAATATATCTCTATGGAAATGTGTGTACATTAAGTTGGCTTTAGGATTTGGAGCCGTACATGAGCCCTCCATACAGGGGGTTGTCTGTCAGGCAGCATGTGACCCTTCACCCCCCTCCACTCCCACTGGTTCCCATTGGCTACGGCAGTGGCAGCGCCTCATGCTATTGGCTCACTGGTGTCTGGGGCCACCCATTCACTGCAGCTCTCACACAATCACTTAATTCATGTAAGGTGTGATCCAATGACATGTATTCTGAACGAGGCCCACAGCTTTGTTGCACAGACACAATATTCACTGAGGTAAAAAGACACAGAAAGAAAGAACTTTTCTCCAAATAATATCTGTGTGTGTGTGTGTGCGTGTGTGTGTGTGTGTGTGTGTGTGTGTGTGTGTGTGTGTGTGTGTTTAAATCCGTTTCTAATCATTCTGTCCAGCACTGTGCTTGGACTTGGAAATCAGAATTGTAACTAAATATCATGCCGTGCCAAGTTCAAGTTCATGGCCAAAACATATGTTCACATTTTTTTCACTGGGCCTTTCTCACGGCTTTTCATTTGCTGGGGTGTGTTCTAGGTTCTAGTGGATGGGGAACCCCCCAGTCTGCCACTGGTTCTTATGGTCCACCAGTGCACTGGTCTGGAGAACCTTCCAGATTTCCTCAACACCCTACCCTGTCCTCAGACGCTCCCCAGACCCTCTTCACCCATCCAGACACCCCAACAACCCCCACCCCAAACTCAGCTACCCCCAGTCTCTTCCTCTGCCCCTTCCAGACTAATTCACCCCCCACACACACACACACACACAGTGCGCCCAGACACACTCCTGCTCCCTCCTCTTAATACTGAATACATTATCTTAATGATACACGCCTGCAGCAGTGTGTGAATAGGCTCTGTCTGACCTGCTGTCTTGTCTGCGACAGGGAGACCTCTACAGTTAAAACCTAGACACCCTAATCACACACACATTATGTGTCGTCAAATCATTTGGAAAACACTAAGAAAGCTCTCTGAAGCTCTCTAAAGCTTCAAGACATTTGACACATTACAGAGGGTAGAATTTAGTTTAGTGTTCAATGGTCTTGAAATATAATAAAATCTTAATCTGGCAGACAATATGAAGGTAAAACATATTTATAAAACAAATTGTCTGGCTTCAAAAAGGCTAATGGTAAAATGTCTAAATTGGCACTATGTTACACTGAAAAGGATGTTTGGATTAATCTGGGGAGCACGGAGTCACATTTGACAAATGAAAGGAAATAAAGTGTATCTGTGCTTCTGAACAATCGCCAGAGCTATTGGGGAGTAAGGAATTTGAATGTGGCATTCTCGTCATTAGAAGGGTTAGCATGTGAGTGATCAAGTCATTACACAACCCAACACAACCTTAGAGCTCTACCAACGTTTGCCAACACAAGCCATGAATATTAGAATAGACCTTATGCCAAACTCAGCGTGTCTGGCCTTGTGTCTGGCTGTGTGTGTGTGTGTGTGTGTGCGCGCGTGTGTGTGTGTGTGTGTGCATCTTCATTGTCCCAGAGGTGATGTTAATAGTGTCCCATAGGATTTGCTTTCCTCTCTGGCACACTCACACCAACCGGAACATGGGGTCACTAAGAGGACCCAGATTCTGTGTGTGTGTGTGTGTGTGTGTGTGTGTGTGTGTGTGTGTGTGTGTGTGTGTGTGTGGACATAGACTGTGAGGTCATCTTTGGGTACCCAATGTATGTTTGCAAGAGAGAAAAAGATCAAACGAGAGAAAGAAAGTTGTTCTGTCTGTGATTACTAACCTGTTCAAGACACATTGGTCATCCCTTGGACAATGCAGGCTACTCTCTCTCTCACTCTCTCTCTCTATCTGTGTGTGTGTGTGTGTGTGTTTGGGTGAGAGAGAGAAAGCAAGAGAGAGACTGTATATGTGTATGCGTGTGTGTGTGTGTGTGTGTGTGTGTGTGTGTGTGTGTGTGTGTGTGAATAACCTGGTGATGGCTGATTTCCTAATATTACAATGGACTGCACTGAAAGCACTTGTAGTAGTGTGTGCTTTTATACAGTAAAAATCAATGAATCACTTTTGCAGCATTCCTTAAAGAAGTGGTCACACTAGCCCTAATGCTGCATAGATTTATGGTCCCCAAAATTGTACATGTGCTACAGCCATTCTTTAAATTAAAAATATCATCACAAAATGACACACTGACAGACAAAATGATCAGTGAAAACATCTGCATGTTTTTTGCAAGGACTCTTCATGCTCCTGTCTTGATACTCTTGAATGTAAATGATGGAAAATAAGTGTCTTTCTAAATCAATAAATACTTTCTAAATCAAGACACCATTCCATCATGATTTTTATCATAAGTCCTGACATGCTCAAGTGCTATTGAAATCATACTATAAGCTATATGACAGTTGCTTACATATAATTAAATATATTTAGCCTTTCCCAGATTTTCTAAAGTGCTTTTTGATAATAGCACTACTCGATCATGAGAGGACCGCTTGAGAATTGTAAAGATTTGACACACTTAAAATGGCATTTGTTATTTGTATTTGAGATTTATTTGGAGTCTTTTTGTCTGTTTATTTCAGGTTGCTGGGAAAGTGTAGGTGGCACTGGAGATGCACAGAGGACTATACCAGAGCAGAGATGACAAAGCACCAAGTCTCTTACTTTACAGCAAACTATCACAGAAAGAATGCACTAATTCCATCAAACAACCATCTCAGCACTGCAACAAAAATGGTGGATACCAACTGCTTACAAGAAGAAGACCAGACATATACAAAAACATGCCTTTGTGTACTGAACTCCTACCTGGCAATCTGTGTATTGGCCTCAAACATCTCTGGATACATTAAAGAATCTACTATGTATGAACAGTTTTTCCACTTTCCTCTAAATCTAATCACAATTCCGAGGAATGTCCTGTATTGGATATGAATTGGCTGGTTCGTTGATGAGATGATGATCATCAGAAAAGATGGGTAAGTAAGTAAGTGATATACTACATCTCTCATGAAATAATTAACCATCAGGTAATCAGTAAAGCAGAAATTTGACAAAGTATTTATATATAGTTAATTTTAGCCAAATCATATTCCAGAATCCACATATTATTAGGCTCTTTGTTACTAGAATGTGGGCACAATATTCAGATATTTGACCCCAATATTACATTTTGTGGACCTAAGGAGCTGGCATAAGATAGAAAAACACCACCTCCTTTTACAGCTTTTTATTGCTTTCATTAGTGTGGTCGTTTACTATTGCTTTGCATGTTTTTGTGCTCCTTTTTAAAGTAATTTTATACAGTAATTGTAACTGATATTAAATGACGAATACATTATTTTTTCTTCATTCACGCTATATTTAAAATAATTGACTGTTTTTTGAAGTTATATATCTGTGTTATTTTCTCAATAAAGTGACATGAAATGGAATCTTATGAATCTGATTTTCTTTCTTAATATGGTGGGGGAAACGCTTTGTAATTATTTAGAGAGCGAGAGAGAGCGTGTGCGTGTGTGCGCGCCTGCAGGAGCTGTGCAGTGTGTCATGCATTCTTGCCAGTGCCAAGTTCCACATATAGGCGCAGTGCGTGGTAACTGTTGTGTTAAGTTTAGCATGTATAATCTCATTAGTCTGCAACTGTTCGTCCAACAAATGCTGTCGGTTTAACTGGAGTGAATTAAAAGAATCAAGTGAACGACAAGGACTTAACTGTTTCAGAACAGTTAGTTAGGCTACATGATTTTTCAACCAATGGCGCATCATTTGCGAAATTTACAGTCGGTGGGCTCAATATCAATGTTCAGCTTTTGAACACTTTAAGAGACTTCATCATGCCGATTCTTTCGATAAGGCTATAAATAACAGTCTATTTCAAACACATAAAAATCAGAGCACTGACACAATTAGCCAACTGCTTCATAATTTAATTTAGTGTAAAATTGAGCTATTAAAGGCTTGACGAAATATTAGGCTATGTTATTTAATTTAACACAGCAGAAGGTAAACCTACAGAAAAGGCATGATATCAACGAAAAACAAACGATTTCAATGATTCCACGACATTCTAAGGTAATCCCAACACTATCAGCCAAGGCTAGCCTAGGCCTAAAATAGGCTAAACGTCATGTCCAGTCTGGAGGGGGAAAGTAGGCCTAGGCCTACCCTAGGCTATTCGTCAAGATAAAATTTAAATAGTGGTCTTTAAAAATAAATATTTTATTTAAAGTGAAATGTTTTCTTGCAGATTTAACCCAATGTCTATTAAATGTAGCCTACATCTACATGTTAACTTAATCGTATTTTTATGAAGGGGATTTTACGGATTAAAATGCCAATATAGAGAATTCTCCTCAGTTTAGTTCTGTATGCTATTAAACCTGCTGGAGGTGAGTTAGTGCGGTTGACTGTGAGGAAATGTCGTGATCATTTTCGCGTCAGAATTTTGGTTTAATAGCACTGTGAATTCGTTGTCAGGATAGGCCTAAGTAGCCTCAGGTTGTTTAGCCTATTCAGCTGAACATTTTTAAACAATATCATGCCATGTGCAATTGCAGTCAGTAGGCTAATTAAACAAGCTCACTTGTACACAAGGACACTTGTAATTTTTTACCCGTCGTTGCCAATAATTTGGCAGCTATTTTGCACCCTATAGCAGGCTCTTTTTTGATAGTAAACAGAACCATTGACTTTTATTGTACTTATCTTATGTATCTGGGATATTTATCTTGTTAGGTAAATAGCCTAAATTAAGCCAATATTATGGATCAAAATTATGAATCACCTGAAATCTTTAAAATAGCATAATAGGCTAAATGCTGCTACCAAGAATATATTTGGGTTGATCAGGACGCAGAAGGAAAATTATGTGTTTCAGTCAAATATGGTTGCACTGTAATTCATGATTGCACGTCATGTAGAAATGTATTTTCCGTCAAACCTTGAAACCGCCCTCATAGAAAACCTCCAGTCCTGTCCAAGACCCTTGATGACCTCACTTCCTGTGTAGCCTACAGTAGGCTTTCCTATGCCCATTCATGTGTATAATGCCATGAGGAATGTAATTTAAGCATTACTGTAATCTCACAACTGATCCAAATGATCTTCTTTAGGTCTAGCCTATTAACCAAACACACAAAGGCTAGTTTAGGCATACGGCTATGCTTCACAAAAGTGTCTTTCGGTCCAATTTACAAAATTGATTTAAACAATAGCCTATCCAGCCTAGTTGTAGGCATACCATTGGTCTGAACATGTGGTAGCCTGTATCCTGTGCTTGTAAAGGCAGAATTATGGCAGCAGCCTGTTTATTTGAATTCTGCAAATTCACTACATCCTACAATTCACTACATCCTGTTTAAAGCCTTTGATAAAGCCTCAAATGGCAGCCACAATTTCATCCTTTTAAAGCTGAGATGGAAGCAGAGTGTAAGTGTCCAGTATTGTGCTCCATTCTCCAATGTGCCTGCACTAAATCATCTCAGAACAAATTAGAATACATGCAAATCTGCTTTCTCGTCACCTGGCATCATTCCAGGTACCTATGGCAACGGCATTCACCATCACCTCTCTTCCTCAAGCAGTATTTGTGATTGTGACCATCCCCCAACCTCTATTCAACCTGACTCTTATGCTCTCAGTTTTTCACTAGAGGCAAGGCATACTCTCCTTGACTAATAGAAGCTAGTAGCCTCTCCCACTCTTAACTTTAATTTTGTGTTTTTTAATAGTGTTCTTTCATTTTTATTTTTTTTATAAATAAAATAAATGAAGACAAAAAAAGCCAGTGTTTAAATAGTTTGGTATGATATTGGCTAACCTATAAGAGGAATGTACGGTAAAACTAATAATGATGTGAATTATTTGAAGAAAAAACATATAGCAGACTACAGCACTGGCAGCTGCAGGTCTTCAGTGTCAAGGTCAAGTCCATGGTGAGAGATGAGGGAGCAGTGCTGCCAGAACCCACGTCCACATCCAGGACCGCTCCACGCCGCCACCTAGTGGCCTCTCTCATGCAAACGCAGCCTTGTCTTCTGTATGGAAGGAAACAGGATAGCGTGTAAAACACTCTATTCAATGGTGAATTATTTTGATATGCACAGCTGACAGTTCTTGAAATTCTTGAAATAAAAGAATTTAAAGAGCGAGTCTAATAAACGTAGGCTGCTGTAGGCAAGGTCTTCTAGACCTAGGCTAATTCTTAGAGGCATTTCTTCGCCTCAAAATTCAAACTAGTTTATGGGAAAACACCTGAACACATTAATGCAAAATGTTGTGTAAGGGAACGTGCATTGTCCGCCGTTCGGGCCCCATTGCCAAGTCCAAAATGACATGGGAGCAGTTTAACTATTTGCTTTGATTGTTGCGCCATCTTGTGTAGTGAGGTGGTAACGTTCATGCAGAACATATTTTTTTCATCAAATGAACGGAGTATTCCAGTAGTTTTTTTCAGTCGCTAACAAGCGTTTGTCTAACCAGTTGTCACATTTTCAAAACTCTAAACACAATTAGCACAGCATTGGTCTTTTGTGGCCATACCATTCACATATTTCATGTCGTTTTAACACAATATGCAGTCAGTGAACACATTTCCACAATGCTTACATTTTCTTAACAAACAAGGTATAGGCTACCTCCCAACAAAATTATGGATTCAGTATTCACGAATGTTAACACACAACATCTCAATAGCAAAAACAATATTCCAAACCTTAGATACAGTATAAAAACCTCTGCTTCTGCTACCAAGTGGTTTTATCCCATCGCCTTGGATAGGTTAAATCAGATGCTATGTTTATGAAAACATGTGGCCTAACCCTGAATATCGCAGAGATTAGATACAGTAATTTTGTTTGTATTTTTGTTCAGAATGCTCTTGTGTGTTTCATGGATATTTTGTTCACTGTAAATAATACTGTAGCCTAAAACTTGTTCTATCATACTGTAGCCTAAACAATATTTCTACTGTACCTTCTGTAAAGGGAAAAAACTGATTTGCTTTTTACTGGAATGCTTTTGAATGTGAACATTACATGTGAATACAGTTCCCAACCAAGGAATTTAGTGTAAAAACGGTGGATTGCATGTTTTGCATGCAAATACCTGTAAAACTGAAACATAAAAGTCTGCAGTTTTTGTAATGTCAACAATAGCCATTATTTTTAAAAACCTGGTGTACTTTGATTGACTGCATGTACCTTGTGAAGTGAAAACAAGTGTTATTCTTTGACAGAATAAGTTCATTTTGAGTCAGATTTCTAGTGTTTTGGTGAAGTTAGTGTGTGCAGAGAAAGATGTGTTAGTATATATTTAACAAATTGTGTTTTTGAGAAGAAAATGATCCATTTGGCCAATTGTGTTTTGTAGGTGTGAGTCTGTGTTAAGAGCTTAGAAAAAGTATCTGAAGTATGGGTAAGCGCTTGTTAGGGATTGAAAAAAACTGTAATAAAAAATGACATTTTCAAGCAATATTTAATTTCAAATTAAACACCTACTTTATTCAAATCACTAAGAGCTACACAAATCATATATAATATTATTCATTTTAATATACATTCTCTTGGCACAAAACCTTACAAATTTACAAAACAGCTTTGAGCATAGCTGCATCAAAACAAAGAAGGTGATAAACTCTGATAAATGTTTAGATAGGTACAAATTGTCAACAGCAAGAAAATGTGTTATTTTCAGAAGTCATGCACAACAGATACCAATATAATACTGGTAATGTCAGGGTTGTCTGGTGTACCACTTAGCCTACTTTATGTTAATTCTTTCTTTTTTTTTATATATTTTTATATCCTGATCAAATTACATTAAGCAATTGATATGGTTGCTTCACAAATCCTCCCAAAGACATTAGAGTACCACTGAGGGAGCAAACAAAAAGCAACGTGTGCTTTGGCATAGCTTGATTGTCAGCTCATAATACTGTTTTCAATCAATGCACGTTTAGACATCTTTTCTGTAGCTCCGTTACCACCTGCTGATCAGATGGCATCAGCCCTGGTCCCATGCCAGAGGGGCATCTGATTGAGAGCAGTCCTAGAGTCTGTTGTTCTGTCTGGATGGACAGGACTCACAGTGTTTCCCACATAATTGAACTCTATTTGTGGTGGTAGGTTTGCAGAATTAACCTGAATGCAACAGTTTTTAAATTAGTGCAGTGTGGTTATGATTCTAACCAGAATTAAGCACACTTTAGTACAACCAGGAAAATCATTGTGTGGTGGTCAATGTTGATATTGTGGTGGGCCACCACAAATAAGTCAATGTATGGGAAACACTGACTCAGTATTAATGACCACACTTCATATTACATCACTCCTGTTATGGGTAAATACAATGTACTGCAATTACACATTGTTACAATGTACTTCCTGCATTAAAAGCTTAGTATTGTATAGTATTCTTTCAGCTACTCAGTTAGTAAAGTCACATAATGTAGTAAGTACACAATTGTATCAATTTGGAATTACAACACCTGGTTACATGACACTTACAACCACAATGCTGCAGCAGGAGATGTATAATGCTAAACTCTCTCCAGACAATTAATACTTCACAAATAATTGTGATGTTTAATTATCCTCAAGGGTGCATTGCAACCAAACCCAACGTTTACCAATTGAGGTCCACAGCTGACTGTCAGTTTAGGGGAGCTCTATTGGGTGTGCAAGAATCACTCAAAAGATATCAGTCTATGTTGCTGTGGAAAAACCACTTAATATAGTCGCCAGTAAATTGAACTTCAAACCCATGCTGTAGGCTAAGTGGCTCAGGCCCATGCTGTAGGCTAACTTCAGTGGTAGGTGCTGAGATTACCCGAGTCCTTGTTATCCTCTCTATGTGGAGCGGAAACTGAGATGAGCAGATAGGGCCCTCTATTGTCCTTTTAGCGCACATCACTGAGCACTTCCCACAATCCACAGCTATTGCAGCAGTAGTCCTGTCCATACTTGTGCCATATTCAGCCAAACTACAGGCAACTACAGAAAATACACTGCCAGAGGGAGACAATGAAAGCCTCAGAATTTCAATAGGAGATATGCAGTCATATCTGTGAATGGAATTTCATATGTAGTATCTATGCGCTCCCCTGAACTACAGGTTAGGAAACTCAATTTCACGTTTAAGCTTTTGGCAGAAGTGCTTGTCTGATTAGATGTAAGCCAGTAGACAGATACACAGGCAGGCAGAGATATGCTACACTTCCAGTTAGACCTCGCTTCACAATCCCCCCTCCCCTCATCCAATCACTCTTACACTCTTTTGGACAAGTGAAAACTCTGAGAGGACAACATCCACAGAGAAAACCTGAAGTGTACCACCATACACTTCCACACTTTGCATTTAGTGAAGAGTACATTTGTACTATTGCTCTTCCAGGCACTTAGGAGGGGTCCAGGAAAGAGCTGGACTACATTTTAGTCAAAGAGAAGACTAGTGCAACACACTGAAGTCACACAAAGGCCTAGCATGTATGTGTGATTATTTGTGTGCTTATGAATGCATTGCTGTCTATAAAGACAAATTGAGACACACACGGATTAACATTATTACACAAGGACATAAACCAATAAACATGTACACACATTCACAGACCAAAAAGAGTGGCAGTGTTTTCTGTACAGAGAGTGTTGGTCTGGAGTTGTCAGCAGCTATGTAGTCCTCTGTAGAACACATGCACTCTCTCTCTCTCTCTCACCCTCTATTCCTAACACACACACACACACACACACACACACACACACACACACACACACACAAACACACACACACACACACACACACACACACACACACACACACACACACACACACACAGACACACACACAAATCTCCTTCCTTCAGCAACCCCACACCTGCTGCAAGTACTCAAGCTATGTGCCTGCTTGCAATGATCCAGTAAGGCCGAGATCTAAACATAGGCCATCAGCACATTATTCAGCCAGCCCGCTACAGCAGAGCTGAAAGGTTTCTTAAACAAATTTGCATGTACACAACTTGCCACCTTCACAACACACACACAGCCACACACTCCCACAAACACAAATCACTCACACACACACACACACACACACACACACACACACACACACACACACACACACACACACACACACACACACACACACACACACACACACACACACACACACACACACACACACACACACACACACACACACACGCTTGTGTGCGCATCCACATTCTACAGCATCAATTCACCATACTGCAAAATTCAGCATTTAATGCATATGTTAGCTATACATTTGTGAGACAGTATGG
The DNA here is from genome assembly GCF_046254945.1 of Alosa pseudoharengus. Lineage (NCBI taxonomy): Eukaryota > Metazoa > Chordata > Actinopteri > Clupeiformes > Clupeidae > Alosa > Alosa pseudoharengus. The sequence goes on from NW_027468663.1 coordinate 42,398,932, forward strand.
TAAATCTGTCTCTGTTCAAATGGAAACATTGTACTATGGTTTACCATCTTTCCCTTTGGTAATTATTTAGACAAAAACAAAACAAAAACACTAAATCAAACAAAGAACTATATCATCCTCACCACCTCACCATTGCTTTGAAAGGATACAACAACCTTAACACACCAAAACTGGTGTGTGTGCAAATAACATATGTGTGTGTGTGTGCATGTGAGTGCGTGTGAAGACTAATGTGTGTGCATGTGTCAACTCATTCCCAAAGGCTCATCCACAGTTCCCACCAGAAGGCAAACCCCCCCAAAACAAGACATGACTGAAATAGAATGCTTGAGAATGCCAAGACCTGGGAGAAGGGAGCTGATGTGCAGAGTGAGTTCAGTGTGCTGTGTGGGAGATGGGCTGGGGGGCTTATGGGTAATGGTCGGACGTGAAGAGGGCGGTGCTAGTGTGTGGATGGACACATGGCGTGACATGGAGGTGCCAGTATTGCACTTGGTGGACAGGACTGCACTGCACACGGTCTGCTGAGGAGAACTGCTGTGCAGGCAGACATACATTCACTTACAGCCTAGCTAGCTAGCCTAGCTTCACACACACACACACACACACACACACACACACACACACACACACACACACACACACACACACACACACACACACACACACACACACACACACTGTACCTGGCCATAGACAAACCAAGGACGTAGAACATACTAACTGCAATTCACAGTCACATCCAGTCACACAAGCAACTGGACACACACTAACTGGTCTGTGACCTCCACTGAGCATGGACTGGTCCGTGTGTGCGTGTGTGTGTGTGTGCACGGTCGCTGGCGGTCAGGCAGCGCTGGGCTCAGCTCGGCAGCCCGGCCTCTCGCGCAGCGTTGGCGCTACAACACAGCTCTCCATGTCCCTGAGCTGCTTCCTCTCTCGCCCACTCCTCTTCTCTCTCTCCTCTCCTCCTCTCCGCTTGTCCATCCCGCTCTCTCTCCCTTCTCCTCACTACCGCGGCGCGTAGCCCAGCTTGCGCAGCAGGATCTGCGTGAGGTCAAAGGTGGTGAAGCTGATCCCCACAGCGATGGGCCCTTTGACCCAGTTCATGCTCAGGCCTTTGTAGAGGCCGCGCACCAGGCCCTCCTCCAGGACGATCTCGCGCATGGTGCCCAGGATGGTGCCGTACGTGTGGCCGGTCACGCCCGCCGTCTGCATGCGCCGGCGCACCACGTCCAGCGGGTACGACGCCGACTGACCGATCAGGCCGGCGCACGCCCCGAACACCAGCCGCTCGTACGAGTAAGGCTGAGTACGACCCGTGCGCTCTGGGGAACAGAAAAGAGGAAAGCAAGAGAAAGAGAGAAGAAGAGAGGAAGAGAGTAAAGCAAGAGATAGAGAAAGGAAGAGGGAGGGGAAAAGGACATTAGCCACAGAGAGAGAGAGAGAGAGAGAGAGAGAGACAGACAGACAGACAGATAGATAGATACGTTATTGATCCCCAAGGGGAAATTCAAGGTCTCAAGAGTGGAGCTTTATGAAACCTAAATGGAGAATTTTTGAGAGGTTCAGTGGAAAGGACACCATTTGCATAGACTGCCTTGAACCACCTTTCGACCTTCATGCAACTTAAAGGAAAATTCCGGTATTTAGCACTTTGAGTCCCTTTTCTGGTTTGTTCTGGATGAACTAGAATGGTGGACACCGAAATTTTGATGATTGGTCCTGTCTCGACTTTTCTGACTCGTTTTGAATCACCTTTGACTACTTCCGAGTGGCTGCCTACAGGCATGCACAAACATGTCCTTAAAACAACCCTTAACGTTCGTTTTCAAAACTGTGCAACTCACCGAGTGGTTAGTGGTGTTTGTTGATGTTCCAAAACAAGTAGCGTAGCGAAATACAGTTTCTGTCGTGTTTTATTTGGCATTTTGTAAAATCCCATTGATTTCTGTTGGAAGACTCATTGCACGTTGATATTACTGCGCCACTGGAAACTAGCAAATAAGACGGCAGGAAATCATACATTACGCTGATATATTTGATTTTAATAATCAACGAACACCACTAACCACTCGGTGAGTTGCACAGTTTTGAAAACGAACGTTAAGGGTTGTTTTCAGGACATGTTTGTGCATGCCTGTAGGCAGCCACTCTGAAGCAGTAAAGGCGATTCAAAACGAGTCAGAAAAGTCGAGACAGGACCAATTTCTGTGTCCACTACTTTAGTTCATCCAAAACAAACCAGAAAAGGGACTCAAAGTGCTAAATACCAGAATGTTCCTTTAAAAAGTTCAGTGCATTCCTAAACACACACACTCATTCAGACACACAGGGTACAAGTTGGTGAATCACCTCCGTGATGCTTCTTAAGGGTCTCGTAGGTGAAGAAGCTGAGCCCAGCGTAGGGCACCACACCCAGTATGGTGGGGGAGAAGCCCCGGTACAGAGTCTTCAGGCCCTCCTCACGAGAGATACGCACAAACACGTGCATGATGTTGCTATACCTGTGGAGGACACGGATGCACACACACACACACACACACACACACACACACACACACACACACACACACACACACACACACACACACACACACACACACACACACACACACACACAATGACTTACCTATGGGGATAAGATAAGGGTAGAGGTCATTTTAAAGTCCATCTCTAGAGACAGTCTGTCACAATCTTGGGTATGATGGCATTTTCTCATGATTGCTTTCAATTAGTGTATGCTAGCAGCACCCCGTGTCCACTGCTCAATAGCCACAGTGTGCACTGCTATGCCAATAATGAGACTCAAATGCTTTACTGACCACTCGGACACAGAGCCCTGTTATCTCACTGTGGGGGAGTATGTTCATGGGTTATACTGCGTACTTGAGGTAGCACTAAATAGTAAAGAACATCCTAGTGTGAACGTGTCAACAAAGAAATCATGAGCCTTCCAGAAACATACAGTATGTGGCATGCACATCCATAACAGGGCTTGTACACTATGAAGGGCTTGTCAAACACGGGCACACTCACATCTCTTTGGGTGTGACGGCCATTCTGGCTCGCACCATGTCCAGCGGGTATGTGAGCGACACAGCCGTGGTGCCCGCCAGGGAGCCTGCCAACAGCCGGGGCACGGGGGGCAGGGTCCTGAGAAGACAACAAGCACGATGAAGAGAACAACATGTAATGGACGTGGCAGTGAACAAAACCCATTCAGCAATGTGTCCGGTCACAGCATCAGGGCTGGCCAAAGGCTAACGCTAACGCGGTCTCTTTTTTTTTACTTTTCAAGGTGTGTCTCTTAAGAATTGCCATGGGAAAAAAAACTTCCTGTGTACGCTTTAAGAGGCTTAAGTCATATTTCTGGCATCAACTGTGGTCCGTCATGCTTCAGGTAGGACAGAGAAAGAGCTACTAAGAATTTACAAATCACAGAATGTAACATATCTTGGTCTTACATTGCAGTCAGTGCATTTGTGGTCAATTATATATCACCATATAGCTTTCACCTCTCAAAAGCCACAGAAGGTGCGGCGCTAAGTGAGGGTAAAGAAATCAGTAGCAACTGGCGTTTCCATATAAAGAGCTTTTTAAAAAAAACACTCCCATTACAGCCGATAGGCAAGGTTTTCCTCACTCCTGTAACAACAAACACTCTGCTGGCAAACTAAAAAAATATCTTTTAACTTTAACAAGTTTTTAATAACTGTGCTTACAGGAGTGCATCAAAGCCACGTGTCTTTGAGTTCAAGGACATATGACATGCACATGCACTACAGTGTGCCTTGGACTCTTTGGTATGACTTGCACTTGGTTGGTATGACTTGCACTGTTTTATTCACTAAGCTTTGCTTGTGGAGCTTTATTGCCCTGTAGTTACTAAACTGCAATGCATGAGATAGCATTTGATATGGCCATCATCCCATTCTGCTCTGATCTGACACACTGCAGGGTGTTAAAGTGTCCCGTGCCACTCTCTACTGTGTTCATTGTGTAGGATCATTTAGTGCTTCTTGCCATACTCACTGACTTTTTAATCTTTCCTGAGGAAAGTAAAGTCCTTTGTCCTACATAGTGCCGAATGCATTGGAATGTGTTGCATCACATTTTAACATAATATTATTATTATTCTGTAACAGATTTTTTCTTGAAATTCTGAAAGTCTTGAAATGTGTATTCAACTCAAAGTACAACAGAGATATGCAGCTCTGATGCATGCAGCGCTATTGCGTTCCATTTTGTGATATATTGTGGAGCACTCTGTTGATCTGTTATATTACCCTTAATTAGCTGCTTTCTCCTTCTGTGGAAAATGTCTTGCATCATACTACATGGGTCAAGGTGACACTCACTTGCCCTGGCATTGGTAGTAACCACCCAGCAGCCTCTTGTACTGTTCGTGGGCACAGAACTGGATGGCAGCATAGGGGATGACACGGACCATGGTGGCAGAGTTGCCCCGCCACAAGCTAAGGAAGCCATCCTTCAGGTAGGTGCGGTAGATGAGCAAGTAGGCCTCCTGAGGACACACACAAAAGCATTCACATACATACAGTATAAAGAGATATTTAAAAACAGAGGCAAATATACAGTCGTTATTATTCAGTCATTTCCGGTACAAGCATACCTATGAAAATAGACACACAACCCACTCAAGAAACAGTTTCTTCATTCAGAGCCTGATGCCAACCAATATCAGCTGCCAGGTCAAGTCGGGGCTTTGATCATGCCTATCCACTCACATCTAAATGTGTCTCTCTCAACTCACCTTGGCAGAAAATCTTGCTGAAGACACTGCAAAAACAAAACCAGAGAGAGTAAAACTTTGGGCTGTAATTGTGTTACATTTCAAAACGGTCACAAAAATGTCAAAATGGTTACAATTTCTTTATCATGAAGGAGCTTGTATGTGTGTGAGTAAGTGTGTCTCATTGCCTTGGAAGATGATCTTGGTTCTGTCTAAAGGGGCCACAGATGTTTTGGCCACAGCGCCAGCAAGGGCTCCAGACAGCAGGGAGTTCACCATGGAGCGACCCTGTTTAAAACCCTAAACACACACAGAAAGGAAGAACCACATGAAGACCACAGAAGAACAGAATCACACACATAACACTCATAGGACACCTGCACCAGGTTAAAAACATGTCTAAAACACCATAAGGGAAAGACTGCTAATTAGTGTTTGGGGTATTCTAAAACCTTCATAGAGAGCTAAGGAATGGAACTACTGCCAAAACAAGGTCACTGATTGTCAAATAGTGTTGGGTTTAGATGGATCAACCATGGCGGCCCTCATTTGTTAAGCAGCTTTCATACATACAGTACTAGCCCACAGGAGAAACAGACCTGTAAGTACACAGGAATGACCATGGCCTCGTTTACGGTGACCACAACTAGCCTTATTCCAAAAAACCCACAACAGTCCACAACAACGCTGCATAGGGCTCTCTCTGAGCAGTGAAAAGCCATAGCCTACTTGAACAATCACAGATTCTGTGTTTCTCTCAATGAACACCTCTGATTGTGCAAATAAAGGAAACATGAGAATCAGCATCCGGCAGGGTAAGAATGTCACATCTCAAACACAAACATACACTCCAAATACAAAGTAAACCTATCACTTTTAGAAAGAAAGAAAGTTGTGCCCGGTCATCTGCATTAAGTTACTATGTGTTATCTCCACTGGATGATATGTGTGCAGTAGAAGATTATAAAGCTTGGCTTACATAAGACAGGTGGTACACAGGAGGACATCCCCTGTGTGTGTGTGTGTGTGTGTGTGTGTGTGTGTGTGTGTGTGTGTGTGTGTGTGTGTGTGTGTGTGTGTGTGTGTGTGTGTGTATGTGTGTGTATGTGTGTGTGTGTGGTAGGTGTAAAGAGCAATGGCTTTTGGCTTGATCTGAGCAACCAAGTGAAAACCATTTCAGAGACTCTGCGCCACAGCAGACAGCCAGAGCAGGAGACATGCTCACTGCACAGAGAAGAGCATACTGCTGCTCCACTTCAGTTCACTCCCTCAGTGGCTACACCTCTCCTCCTCCTCCTCCTGGTATGAGGAGCATAGCGCTGCTCCACTTCAGTTCACTCCCTTAGTGGCTACATCAAGAGAGTGTGAATCACTCCAACACTTTCCAGGGCGTGCATGCACACAAACAGGTGACGTTCAATGTGATGGGAGCCGTTCCTCTGAATGTGAGTTATTCTAAGCACCAGGGACTCAGTGTGACAGCACTGCCTGTCAGCACAAGTGCTTCAGGAACTTAAGGGATCATCAAGAGTCCAACCTCCACTAGGCCAAACTAGCATACTCCCTATACAGCCACAGGAAAGAGGTCAGAGAAACTCTGCTGGATGACAATGAGATTATTACATAAAACCCTGATTTATCATGTGACTGTGAATATTTGTAACTTCTTCTTCTGTGCCTGGAACCTAACATACTGTACAACTGTTCTATACAAAAAAATGTCTATGATGTTTGTCGATAAAGGTCATAAATGTATCGTTAAGTGAAAGATGTCAACTACGCCCTTGTTGGGAGGAGTGGCTTTTAAGAAGCCTGAACAGCAACAACAGACATCCAATCTACAGCACACACTTAAGATGATGCCAAAAGTTAAGTCATTCTTAGGACATTCTCAGATTGGCTGGTTGTGATAGGCTATCACATGACTGTTGATTGCAATCTACTATTTGTTCACACAATGGAGGCTCTGGGTGTATTATGCAGACATCACTCAGGTTACACTGAAGAATGGGGCATGCTGGGCTGATGGTGAAACAGTGGGAATGATGAGGGCATCCACAAAAAGGGCTTTTGCACATTTGCCCAAAGCTCTTGATTACATCCCTTCCTGCACTAACTGACTACTACTTTTACTCACTGACTGCAGTTAAATGATCAGGGATGAGCTCTTAGCTCAATGCTTTAGATTAGTCAACCAGTTGGTACTTGGCACAGATCAAAAATGGTTCCCACAAAGCTAAGTACACATAATGAGAGGAAATCTGATACCACGGAAACTCTCACCACGGAACATTGCCACAGAAAAATGCATCAAGAAAAAATAGGCCATTCTTCCTATAACAAATGATCGAATGAAAACCAATCGTGCCCAGTCATGCATTTTTATGTGTTGACCTGTTAACCTCAAGCTGATGGCTTCTGTCAAAGAGAATGTCAGCTTAGACTTTATATAAAAAAATAAAATTAAAAAAAACACCCAAAGCAGAGAAACTGCATAATTACTTTTGCTATAAACTGATAAAAAAAATGTATTCATCCCACACACAGTGGACGTGTCTTGAGGCGGAAAGTCTTACCTCTGATTGGCTGCTGCTGGAGGAGGGAAGGGGCAGCACCTCACTCTGTCTCAGTGCCGCCTGGCGTTCCTGCACCCCATTCCCCATGCCCCCGCTCCGCCGCTCATGCACACCCACACTCAGGGTGGCACGCGGGCACGCGGCTCAGGGTGGGCACACGACTGGCGCTGCCCAGACGAAAGCATACAGAAGAAAACAAACAGATCAGATCAGGATGATGAACACAAAGCACACATTCAAAAAGCACAATACTAACTATTTCCTCATGGGTTTGGTTCAACCCGGCACTTAGTCATTTTAAAGACCACAGGAAAAGTGGGCTTGGCCAGCACAGTAAACAGCAATATCAAAAGACTAAGGTAGATCCCAAAGAACAGGTAGCCTATGTTAACATCTTGTCAGTTGCCAGTCAAGCAGTCAAGTCAAGCATGCCAGATTCACCTCATTTGAGGGTTTCAGGTCAACATGACACAATTCTGAAATATTTGTAGTTGTTGGACATCATAGACACCCTGTAGGAACTTTCCTCAAGCATTATGCAAATTCAATCAAGCATTGCCTCATATATCCTCATGCTGTGTGCCTCTGAGAACATGGGCATCAACATGGGAAGTGAAGTGGCTATTTATAGGGGAGAGGGGAACAAGCAAGATAGCAGCAGTCCTCGCCTCTGGTCATCCTTGGGACAGGGTCATTTTCCGTATGAAAGGAATCAGATCTTGGTAAAGCAGACCCACTTCTGGGAATGCAGAGTGGATGGACCAATGTACGCCTGGGATGCCACATGGGTGGTGCTGATGTCACCAAAACACCAATGTACGCCTGGAATGCCACATGTACGGTGTACATTTTAGGACATCCTCAGCTGTCAGACTCAGGTGTCAGACATCAGATGAAAAGAAGCAGGTTTCATGTGTGTTGTAATATCAATTTCAATTTAATTTCACTTATAGAGCGGCAAAACATTGCTCATGTGTCATGACGCTTTACAGAGTGTTAAACATTTAAAGAGAGCCCATGAGTAACAGGGGCGAGGAAAAACTCCCTAGAATTGAAGATACATATAGGATGAAACCTCGAGCAGATCCACGACTCAAGGGCCAGACCCAAGGGCATCACATAAAACATTGAAAAAAAACTTCATGAAAGTGCAACAGCGGTGATAAAAGAAGTCTTGGTATTCTAGGACAAGGCTAGGATTCCCGTTCGTCCCCAACATCATGCCATAAAACAACTGGAAACACTTCAGGACAAATGGCAGAAGCCAAGAAAAATGCCAAGAGAACTTCCAAGACTCAGCAGTCCAATGTAGAGGCCTTTGTAGACCAGTTAGGAGACCTGTTTGATATTGCAGGATTCAGGATGCACTCATTCATCTCAAAAATCCATAAGATAGAGACTTTCCTCTGGCCCAGAGTGAAAATGGACGTCTCAGGTGTACAACTGTACCAGTGGCGGCCGGTGGTTAAAAAAGTAACGGAGGAAGAAATGTCCGCTTGATTGGTGTTAGTGGCAAATGTAGGTTGGTGTTGGTGGCACATGTGAACGAGTATGTAGGCCACCTACCCAGACACATTTATAGCAGCAGAATGTACTATGTAACATTTTAACTGGCAATGTTGTGCAATAAATGCTGTTCTGACATTCTTGGGGGGGGGGGGGTCTGACCTAAGGAGCTAAGCTAGCATGCTTTAGCCAGAAAAGTTGTGGGTTCAATTCTTGGCTTCCACCATTGTGCATTTGAGCAAGGCACTTAACCCCAAACTCCTCCAGGGACAATAGACTTTGTAATATAATTTAAATATACAAGTCACTTTGGATAATAGTGCTAAATTAATAAATGTAAATGTAAATATAGGTCTGGGAAGTCAGGGAAGATATGTAGGTCTAGTTATGAAACACTGTTTTCCTGATGTGCAAAATTATGAAAAGTCTGAAGGTTTTGCTCAATGTAATACATTTGCAAAAAAGTCTATAATACTAAAAATAGACACTTGTTTTATAAAACCATGTAACTATTGACCATTAAAAATAGACCTTAAAAGTGGTTATTTGTAACATGCTAATGTTTTTAAAGCCAAATTGGTTGTAATAGCTAAGTGGGAATTTATACTCGAAAGGCAAATGTTATTGAAGACGTCATTAAAGGAATGCATCATGGTCTGAAACATTCATTAACAATGTAACCATCCAAAGATACAGTTAGAACGGTGAAAACAAGAGCATATTACCAACAAGAACATCATTTAACAATTGTTTAGTTGAGGCATAACTTGGATGATTATAACAGCGCATAACTATCCGAAAATGTTTTTATCACCAAATCCCTGAACTGTCCACGTTTGTGACAGACCAGTGCTAACGTTACCAGTTAGTCACGAGTAGGCTATTTGTCATACTAGCCTACGTAGCAGTCAGTAGCCTACACTAGCCTTACCATCCTTCATTTTTGGATCTGGTCTTCCTGCTTTGATCCTAACTTTTGCACTGTATTTGAATGTATAAAAGATAGACTTTGTCCTCTGATTCCATTGTACTGTTTATTTCAGGAGCAAAAAAACAAGCTTTCCGTTCAACACAAGATTCTTAGTTGTATGACTGCAGATAACGTTCTTGCTGGCAGAGCAGCTAGCTGCTCATTAGTTCACCGTTGCCGCTAAAAACAGCACCCCCTATCGCAATTGAAAATTACTGTACGGAGGAGCTACCTCCCTTGGCCATTGAAAACGACGTGATTCACGAGCCGCTGGGGTCCGAGGCGTTTATAATGGACTTCAATGAGGGGCTTGAGGAGGAAGCTCCTCCATACAGTAATTTTCAATTGCGATAGGGGGTGCTGTTGGCATTTTGACCTAGGGGAACGATTTTGTTCATTTAAAGTGTTCAAATAGTAATATATTAACAGTAATTTATCAGCAGTGTTGGGCAAGTTACTTCAAAATCATAATGTATTATGTATTACTTATTACTGTCTTTTAAAAGTAATTTGTTACATTATAATATTACTGTCTCTGAATTGTAAGGCATTACACTACTATTGCATTACTTTTAAGTTACTTTCACCAAAATATCTAGAAATATGGATTTGCCATTCTAAATGCAGTTTATTACGCTCAATGCAGCTTGCTCTTCCAATGGAGGGAGATGTGGTTTAGCATAATGAGTGAGCTAGGCTTAAGGCTAACAACAGTAGAATGCAATAGGCGCAGTGCTCATGATGCAATACAAGGAACAATCATAGTCAGAATTTTGTTAAAAACCGATAAAAGGTCAAAGTCTGCTAAATTGTGATAGAAATACTGTAACTTTAAGGCCTAGGCCTACTCATTAAAATCAATAGAGAGCCTACTATATTGTAAATCAAAGCTTAAAGGAACCGTATGTAAGATTGTGGCCAAAACTGGTACTACAATCACTTTCAATTACTGTAGAGCGGTGTATCCCCTTCCCCTCCCCTCTGACTGGCAGAGTTGGCAACCGGATGACGAAACACTACTGACTTTGTGATTAGTAGATAGGTGGAGGGTGGCGCATTAGGCCAAAACACAACATGACATCAACATCAGTTGAGGGCTGCAACTTCACTTTTTAAATGACAATATCCTGGCCAGACTACTGTTGTCAGTGATATAAGTATTTGAAATGAACATGATATCTTAATGTCTAGTGACATATCAGGGCAATTTTATGATTAATTGAAATACATTTTTTACATACGGTTCCTTTAATAAAGACATGTCAAGATGGTGGCCTGCTGGCCATTTCGGTGCCCTAAGTGAGTGGCTTTGAGTGAGTGACATTTAAATGATAACTCAAACACTCAAACACCTGTGTGTTTTTAAACATTAATTTCTGAAGAAATTATGTTTTACCTATAAATGGTGCACTGTCACTTTAAGAGCATTGATCTTTACGTTGTCATAATGCCCTTTTGCCAGCTCTTGTTTACAAGCCTTATTTGTTTGAGTTACATTGATAGCACAATATTAACAATAATATGCACAATGTTAAGTTGTTTGAAGCAACCTTCATTGCTTTGGAAATGGAAGTATGCAATGACATGTTGCTTCACATTTCGTTTTGCGAATACAAGTGAATTATGAGCCTGGTATCCACCTAGCTATCTGAATGGAATGCGTTTCAGTCGACTCAGCATATCATGTGCTTCATGTAGCCTAAATGCTTGGAAAACGAATGATTGAAGACCCACCAATTCTAGTACTACGTGGTGATTGAGAGAACCCAAAAGGTATCAAACTTGCATGTAACATCGTATTAGTGCATTTTGACATTGTAAACGTTATTGATGAAGAGTGAAACGCAGTTTGCAATAAAGCTACTATTCATTGGTTACATTTGGGTGCCCCCTCTGTCCTTTGGTGCCCAACGCAAAGTGCGTGATGCGCGTGGTGGGAGCGGTGGCACTGCCAGGCTACACAATCTTTTTCTGCATTTCTATCCCGTTATTCTCTTCAATTCAAGTTCACAGCACAAAGCTGCATGCACAACAGCATAGTTTGTGTTTTATCAAGAATCAAAAAGATTAGCGTGGCAGTGGCACTACTTTAGATGTTTCATTAATTTACTTGTGCTATTTCGCGAGGCATAGAGAGATCTTTCGGTTTCGCACACAAAGTGCACTAACTATTATGTTCTTCATAGCCTTGTCTCTGACAAGCTGAAAATAATGAGCGTAGGCTTATGTCCATCCCGCAAATAGAGTCCGCCTGCGAGTCTGCTGCATATTCAACCAGTATCAGGAGATAACGTTCTACTATTTTGCGCTGATTTTTTCTCCTCTGTTGTTCTCGCGTGGTGTTTGCGAATATGTATCAAAACAAAACACCACTTAATTTCGGGTTAAATGCATTGTAATGCGCGTTACTGAAGTTTGTACCGAGTAAAATATTACCCAATTTTTTTTTGTAATGCCTTACATTACCACGTTACCGCAAACAGCAATATATTACAGTAATTACATTACTTTTGTAACGCGTTACACCCAACACTGTTTATCAGAATAGTAATTCACTTTATATATTTTTTATTTTTCTATGAAATTTTAGGGAGGGTGTTCCTCCCTTTCCTCAATGAAGGAGCCTCCTCTGAAATGTACAATATGATGATACTATAGTAGAGTTCAACATTCTGTCATTACGTCATACAAGCATGACAAGTGATTTTGGTTTGTTTGTTTGTTTGTTTGTTTGCTTGTTTCTTTCTATGATTTTGATGTTGTATGTTGTTTACCACACTACCACAGTGCCTGTGTTATTAAACATAATATTGCATTTTTTTTTTGTGTTATTAAATGGTACAATTTCTGCAAAAATTAGCGATTCCGGAAATATTCAAAGGCCTTGAGCAACCTCTAGATATTGTGGGAACAATTCAAAATTTTGCACAGTGTGTTTTTATTGATATCCTAACACATTTAGGGGGTGAGAGTTAAACATTTCCAAAAAAATTTTTTTTACCCCATATAAGGACCACCCTAACGTACACCGTACACATGGGTGCTGCAGATGTCACCAAAACACCAATGTACGCCTGAAGTGCCACATGGGTGGTGCTGATGTCACCAAAATTCAGGCACTGAGTCAAGGTTCAGGTAATGGAACAGTTCCATCTTAGCTAGTTTTTCAGAATTACACCGTGATCTGACAGCACGCACACCCTCACACACACACACACATACACACACAAACAGACAAACAGACACAGACACACACACACACACACTCTCCGTCTAACCTCAACTAGCTTTCCTAGAACCTTGAATAATAGAATCAATTCTTCACTGCTGGGCCATACTGCCAATTAATAACCCTGGTTTGACTATTGCTATCCAATTCTGACAAAGTTTCTTCTTTAATCCTGCGCTAGTAATTTAAGCTGGTTGGAGACCAATCTGAAAAACAAAGGGGATGTTTCCACTGATCAGATGGGAATAGCCAGCTGTCTTGGGTCACTAGTTTGGAAATCCTTTGGCGTCACCCGACTCCCTGCACTGAACCAGTCAGTTCTACACCACGCTCATACTCAGAATCAAATGACAGGACAGCAAAAATCTCAAAAGATACCCTTCAGGGAAAGCCTGATGATAAACTCCTCAAAATTCTAAAACATTAACCACTAGACTAGACTTCTGCTTTGCTACTTGCATTGCGTTTCATCTTTTTCCAAAGAGATAAACCACTGTACGCCAATGAGTTGCCTATTCTAAGTGCCTCTACAGTAGAAATGAGTGACCCTTGCTCCACTCCCCTGCCCTACGTGTGCTGGCTATATAAGTCACAGTGGAAGATCGTCGCTCTGTGATGCACACTGTCAACAAACAAACACTTATGGAGTGCTGCCCTCTAAGTGAAAGGTATTTAAGTCACAGTAGGTGAACTAAATGAGTAAATATATCTTTTAATTACACTTCTCTAAGTGTGTTTGTGTCTGCAGTGTTTCCTCTAGGATTTTTTTAAGCAGTGGGGGCAGGCCTGTCACACACAATGAGGCATTATTTTCACTTGTGATTGAGCTGTATATTTGGAGAATCTACAACAGGTCTGCGCAATGAATTTTGAAAGGCAACTGCGACTATTGTACGTCTGCCGCATTTCTGATACCTTGGGGGAAGAAAATTAAACCGTGGGGGGCCGCCACTACCAAATCAACATAGAGGAAACACTGGTCTGTGTGTGTTGCACACTGATTTGGCTCTAAATCCCCAAATGAACTGATCTGTACTTCAGACAGGAAGTCAGTGAGGGTGTGTTCAGGGAGCGAACCAAATCAAAGCACACAGGTGTCCCATGGGTTACAACAACAGGTGGTGTAACCATGCAAGACTCACTAACTCAAAGACGCAGACCCCAGGTCAGCAGGCTAGTTAGTGCGGTTAATTGTTAACGGACAAGGAATGCTCTGAGAGGTGTCCTCAGCAGACATGCGGAGCAGAGGAGAGATGAGAGCCAGGGTGTCTGGGCACTGAGCAAACACAGGAGGGCCATGGTGGCAGCATGCGTAGTCAGGCAACTGAGGTTGGCATCCTTATGGGCTGTGCCAAAACAGGCTGTGGAAAATCCATGCAAACAGCTCGACCCCTTTTGCCCCTTGTCTATTTTCAAGTCCCTCTCTCCTCCCAGCCTCCTCCCTCTCTCCTTCAGCCTCTGAGGTCCGTTATGCTGCCACAGTCCTCTCCCTGCATAATCCCCGTTTTGTCTTAAGCTCCTATTCTGTTTAATGTTACTTTCTCTGCATCCTGACAACACCCTCCCCTCTCATCCCTCATTTGCACCAAACCACCTTCGTTGATCTTGTTCCATGGCTACCTCATCACCTACTGCGCACCATGCTCCTCTTCCATCCATTTAGAACAGCAGCATTTTCCACTCCTGATAGATTTTACTCTCTCCATTGACCTCTAACCTTTCCTCTCAGTCTCATTCCCAGTGGAGCCCAAACAATCATCAAATGTGACAGTCCTTGTCATTAGTTTCAGAAGTCATTTCTGTCCTGAAAAAGTTTCTCTACACACCATTACCCTTCATTGTATAGATCATACAAGATTATATAGCCTAGATGCAGTTGGTTCACCAGCTACACAGGTCCTATTATCTACACACTTCCCAAGTCCTTTATGACACATTCCTTTACCACTGTTCAATTGCAAGACAAAAAACCTTAATAAGCCTCAACAATCAAGGCTGTATGGTGTTTATTGAGCTACAGCTTAAACCCAACTGTTATTTGCTCATGTAGAAGAAATGGTTATATTTTACACAGAACCGGTAAAATATGCCACCTCATGTTTCGTAACGTTTCACCGGCCAGTCAAAAGTTCAGGTAACGTCAAACTGTAGCCTACTAACCCGACCCTGGGTATGTATTGACAACACATATCAACTGTCCAAAATCGAAGATAAGCAAAAGGCGTTAAATAATGCATGTACATATGTCTCTCTCTCTATCACTGCAAAGCACAGTTAACATTTGACGTTAAAGTGAAACTGTCGGCTTTCGGCTTCAACGTTGTCAGGTTGGTGTTGGCTTACTGCGTTAGCTAGACACTATACAGCCTTCACTGAGTTATCAAAAGCTTGCTAACGTTGACATTAGCTTGCATAATCTAGTAACGTTGGCGTTAATTTAGCCTGTGGAGAACCTTAACTTACCTCACCAGGAATGTGATGGCACCTGTGGATCCCTTTGAAGTTTTGCTTCTATGTCCGTCCTGAATTTAGATCAAAACGTAGTGCAATCCTATCAGTTAACGTTATAATGAAGGGTGCTCCAACTGAGTTGAATGTTACCCTACGACAACTACGATGGCTAGCAGGTTAGCAAGCTAGCTGCCAGTTAGCCAGATGGCTATCTAACGACTCCTGAGTTAGGCTTCACTATGCAAAGTTTCGTGTAGTATCCTAGTAGTATAAAAGTCGTATGGCGGTCTATTGCCAACTTTTCTCGATTCACGGGGGGCTGTCAACCACAGTTTTTCCCTTCTATTGCTCCAACTGTGACTTTGAGGGGCTGACACCCTTCCATGCTGTTTAGTATCTGCTGTGACACACACAAGACGAAAGCAAAGCAAGCAAGCTTTGCAAGGGCGAGTTTGGTGGGGTTGTGGGAAATGTAGTTAATGGAAGGCATCGCGGGATAGGTGCATTTGAGGGGCGTGAGGAGGACGGAGCGGGACGGGAGCCTCTATCTCAGCCATGATCATCCATTATGGAGGCAGGCACGGAGTGTACTCTTTACATTCTATAGTTTTAGTTTTAACTTACAACGTACTGTAATAAACGCATTTACACGCCGACAACTACAGATAATAGACTATAATCAAATTTTGCCGATGGCAATTGAGGACTATTGCAGTTCGATTATTAAAAAAATCTGACTTAATCGAATTTATTCGGTGAATTTTTATATAATACTACTACCAGAGATGGTTGAAGCGGTAGCCTAAATTATATTTGTCGCAACTGCCACTGTTTTGCTCCTTCTTTGCTCAGTGGCGACAACTGTCATCGGTCAGTATAGCACTCAAAGAGCTGGCTAACAAGACATATCCATTCCAGACACATTTTTACACACGTCTTGTCTGTCTCATCCTGGCAGTGTACACGATCATGAAATAAAACACAGCAATTACCCCCTCATTAGATTTCCAAGTATGGTATGAATAAAGTAGACACAAAAGAGCAAAACTGAGTAGTTACACGTTTCAGATAAATACTAGTTTATTTTAGTAAGTGTGAAACATGCTGGAATGACACAATTGGCCTTATCATATGACTTTACTAGCTGTAAACTGCAGGTTATGGATTTAAGTAAAAGAAAAAATGAATGACAATAAGTGCACTTAAAAAACATGATAAAAAAAGATATTTAATTTCTAGGATTGGTCAAGAATGTCTACAGTGTTGCACAGGACTGGGTCACCATGAATTCAAAAGCAACCCAATAAATAATAAACCACACACATTAATCACAGACATAAAATATCAGTGTTGCATGGGCACTTTCAACCTTTAAAGAAACAACTAATATAACAATGAAGACAAAAAATATACCTTCAACAAGTTGTGGTAATGTCCTTTTTAACCGTGAAAGGTTACAATTCTAGATTCAGACTACACAGAGTGCTCTGAAGTCTGAGCTGCTTCGGCCTCAGTATGGTTTGGTGGGATGAGACAGCCTCAATCACAGATGCTTGTTCTCCATGAGACGTCCCTCAGATCTCCCCTTCATCAGTGTGAGAGGCTGCCTTTCTGACCTGTCCACAGCTCTCGAAGCTCAACTGGGCAGCCGAGGTCTCGGAGGGCAGCCCTGCCCACGTCTCCACAGTCTTGGTGACTGGCAAGTGCTTGGCGAATCAGGGCTTCCGCACCCATCTCCAAGATTGGCTGGTTGAAGTCCCTATTGCGGGAGACCAGGTTCCTCAACAGCATACATGACTGCTTCTGCACAATTGAACCAATAAAATACTGATTACGCTTATGGGACATCAGGAAATGTGCTGCATGATACAAGCCTGATAACTTACATCACATCAATCTATACTTTGTCTGTTGTTTATCATACAAAGTGTTCAGAAATGGACTCAAATGACAGTGGATAATGCATATCAGTTCATTCAGATGTTTTCTGAAAAAGAGCTTCACTAAGTTAATTCAAGTGTTCTGAACCAGACAACCTGATGGGCAATATCCATTTGTAAATGAAAGGACATCGCTATCTGACCTGTACATTGACTACTCCTGGGTGGGTCCTCATAGCCTGTAGTGCAGCAAGGGCACCCCCATTCTCCATGATCACTTTACAGTTCTTGGGTTTTCGTAGTGCCACAACACACAAGGCTGCACAGCCCTGATCACACACCTGTTTCAGGTGAACAACACAAACAAGTATCAGCTAAATGGAAATCGGTCGGCTGGTCCATGGTTTAAGAGAAGATAGCAAATCCCAAGTTCCGACATGGTATATTGAACAAGTAATGAAATACTTCAATTGCATATGCACCTTTAAGGTGGTCATCCAGACATTTTGGAAATGCATTCATTACAGAACAATACATTATTCAACATGTTATATAAGTTATTCTATATGATATGCCATTCTATACAAAAACAATACAGTGGTTATATTTGCAATATAGAGATTACAAATCAATCCAAATTCATGTCTGAGATTCCATCCGACGACAAGCACCTGTGCATTTGACATATGTCTGTTCATTGCCATGACGATGAGCTCCACACATCCCGCATCAACAACACCATCCTTGACATCATCATTTCCTGCTATAGCTTTGATGGCACTAAAGACCTGCCTTACAAGTTCCTGTTAACAAATTAAAAAATGTTTTAGAAAAAACACAAGGTAGCACAAAAAGATTACATTTAAGACCTAAAAGGTCACAGGTTCTCAAATAACCAGTTCTCACACACACACACACACTTAATAGCATCTACCCCAACTGTAAGGCAAAAAAGGTAAAGCACTAACAATATATGGAAAAAGCCATGAGAAACTTAACGTCTTTTTCTCACCTTGGAATCCAAGCTATCAGCCAGAAGGTCTATCATAAACTTCAAGCCTCCCAGGTCCACTATGTCCTGACAGAACTCGTTCCTCACAGCGAGTCGAGACAGTGTGGCACACAGCTCACTCAGGACTGGGGTATTCTGAGGGTGTTCTGCAAACAAAAAACAGCAGCATATTTGCAACTAGAAGGGCACTCCAAAAATGCCATGGTTTAATGCTCCACAACAACAATGTTGTTAACAAAGGCAAGACTTGACTTGTGGATACAGCCTATGATCAGATCCACAGTTACACCTTTTCCACCGAGTTCAATGAAAATAGCAGGTAGTTCTTTCTGTAATGCTACTGAGAGACAGACCTTCCTTATGGGCAGTCCCCCAGGTGTGTGAACATACCTTTAGCTGCCTGAATTATGATTTTTAAGCCACTGTGTTCCAGGACAATCATTTTGGCGTGTTCATGAGCATGTCCGAACGGCACACGGACATCATCGTCAAACATCATCATCCTGAGAGCAGCGCAGGCCTCCCGAACCACCTCAGCGCGCCCGACGTGGCGTGTGATTGCCCCAGTGAGCCGCGCCAGCACGCCAGCCTTCACCAGGTCTTGTCGGTTCTGTTCGTGCTTCAGGCAGCAGTGGCGCACCGTGCGCACCCCCAGGCATGTAAGATTAGGGTCTTCCTTATGCTCATCCAGGGCCTTCACAAGGAAGTTCCGCCCCTGCTCATCTAGTAGGTCCGGCTGCCCATCAGTCAGAGATGAGAGGGCGGAAAGGGCAGACGGTAGGGCAGCAGTGTCATTATCTAGCAACTTCAGGCAGCAGGAAAGGATTGTAGGGTAGGCATCCTTCTGGGCAGCTAAGTGCCTTTGGGCAAACCCGAGAGAGCACTGTTTAGTGAAGCGTGTAAGGTCTTCTGTGATGTCAGCTGGCAGTGAAGGTGCCAGAGTTGCAAGTCTGAGCGATTCCAGCACCTTTCCAGAGAAAATTAGTGACAGATATAAGTTTCTTTGAATAAATAGAGGACAGACTAGTGCCTGTTCTGATTTATATTCCAACCTATGCATGTCAATGTTGCATAAATGTAAGTGAGAAATTACTTTACATGTTCCAACCCATGACCTCTCTCATCCACTAATATAAAAATGCAACGGCGTACCTGGAGGACCTCGTGTGTCTGATCACCTGAGTTGTTGTCGGAGGAATTAGGCACTGCTTTAACTATGTTACTGAGATCCACACCTGAAACGATAGTTTACATTGGTTAAGGACAGTTTGTGACCTGGTCGGGCTATCCTCAATGTTTATGTCAAGATCTCTGTACCCTGGGACTCAAACTGCTCGATGGCCTCTTTCAATGCATCGTCGGCGTCCATCTCGAAGTCATCAATATTTTCCCTGACGACGGCGTCGAATGTCTCTTGTGTTATCCTGCGTTTGTCCATCTTGCCTATTACTATTGGGTTAGTAATATCTGGTTTAGCTGAAAACTGCAAAAACACAATTGGTCTTGTAATAACGCTGTATAAACAGGCTACAATAAAAAATAGACTATGATTGGGCAAAATAATATAGGCCTAACAGGGAGGGACCCCAGCTAATAAAACAAGCTTACGTTAGCTTACGTTTCGTTGTCATAGCAATCGTCAGCGACCTTAGTTCACCACCTTTGTTCTGTCTAGTACTTTGTGATTTGTCAGTGCTTTAATGCTTCAAAGATGCGTCTCTACGTTTCAACAATACTCACCGGCAGTGTGAGGCATGGGCTGGGGTAGTGCTGTCTGTGCCGCCGCTTTGAAGCAAAGAGTAGGGGCTACGTAAAAAGTGTTACCAAAGTACGGTATACTGGCGCTTGATAACCCACTGCGCACGTTTTACTACTATTTATCATTTGTGAATCGAAGTTACGCACTCACGTCCTGCACATAAATACAGCCGGTGTAGTACAACACACATACTAATAAAGGTTCCTCTGTGCACTGGCTTCTTTATCTTGTTCAGATGGTCGAAGCTGGTCATTTATAGCCTAGAAATCGCTCGTCAGGCTAGGTCATTTATTCAAAATACAGTGAAAATATATATATATATATATATATATATATATATATTGTATTATAAAGTCAAAGAAGCTATTTGCAAAAAAATACTACTGGTATGCATCTAGAAACAAGTGAAAATTGAAAATTAAAATATAATTTTAAAATGTCATTGGCCTAGGCTACTCCAAACAAACAGTTGTTTACAAACCAAAGCACCAGGTCCCAGTAGCCCAACTAACATTGTATCATTTAGGCCTGAAATGTAATTTAAAAAGTGGTTCCATGCTGGTGGAATGTGTTGCCCAGTGTGGAGTCTCCGTTCCTGTGGTAGTTTTGGGTCGTTTAAGAGTGGTCTAAAGACATTCCTGTTCAACATGCACTTAGTTCTTTAAGCGCTTCTTATGCGTTATGGTTTGTATAATATTGTTTTATTTCCATTAGGCTGTTGATTAATTTGACATGGTTGTTTATTATTGATATTCTCCTTAGTCTTACCATGTCATTGTTTTTTATATTAGGCTGTTGATTGATTTGCTTTCCCCCTCATTTTCATTGCTTATTTTATTAGGCTATTTAGGCTATTGAATTGACATTGTTGTTTATTATTGCTATTCTCCTTATTATAGTTTGACCAACATTCTAATCTGTTCCCTGTTATATTTTAAATATTATGTTGCTTTTGTATTTGTGTGTCGCTTTGGACAAAGGCTTCTGCAAAGTCCCACCATAACAAAAAAAAATCCAAAAATGTTAGATTACTTTGCTGCTTCTCTTAAAAATAATTGCCGACACTGTATTGTATGAATATTTCATGAATTATTTGAATATCACATTTGCATTTAAGGCAAGTGATTCGTGACAGTGACTTGTGAAGGAACCTTAGGACCTTTAGGACCCAGCACGAAAGGTGGCAGAAAGCATTGCGTGACGTTTTGAAGATGGGTTTGGTTTGGTAAGTCATAGGCTATGTGTTTATAGTGTTAGGTGTTTGCGCTGTGTCCATGTGTCCATCAAGATAAGCAAAACCCAATATCGTCCTTTCCTGTATGAGGTACGTATGACACTGCTGTTGATAGTTAGCCTCCCGTTTTTACCAACAGGGATTTCAATGATATGTCCTCAAAAACACCTATGAGATAGTTTCGTTTTCGATGCATGTCAAGGGAACTAACAGAACGATCTACGTGACAACTGATTAACAAATCCCCAAATTTCTTTTTTTTTTGCAGAACAAACGAATAATAGAGTTAAAGATGAAGCTTGTCGTATTGGGTGGTACTGGTCAGACGGGGCAGCACCTAGTAAACCAGGCACTGCAACAAGGGCACGCCGTTACAGCTGTGGTGAGGAACCCAGGCAAAATGACAGTGTCACATGAGAACCTGAAGGTAACGATTTTGGCTTCACACAATCTATTTCTCTTTTGACTATCTGGGCACATAGCCCACAATTGTTCCAATATCTCTCGATTTGCTGCTACATTTCATTTTCAGTTAAAGAAATCTGGGACAAACACTATCCAGGTTGTCTATTAATTTGTTGAGTGTTCATTGTTGATATTTGATATTGCTATTATTATTGGCATTGCTGTTATTATTACCATTATGCTTATGTTGGCTTTTCGACTTTATTTGAAGCAAATAAGTGTTTGTGGGTAGCTTAGACAAAAGTATCTGTCATAAGCATAATAGGCCCACTGGATGTAGTATTTTGAGCGATGTTAAACTGCAATGAGATCAGCTATTCAGAGATCAGCTCTCTGACTCATTATGTCTTATTCATCTCTAGGTCGTGGAGGGAAATATCTTCTCGGAGGACAGCCTGAAGCCACACTTCCAGGGCCATGATGCAGTGCTCTCCTGTCTTGGTTTCCCCACATCATTTTTCTCTGGAGTCACAGGCTACACCCAGTCAATGAATGCCACCCTCAGTGCCATGAGAGAGGCCAAAATCAATCGTGTCATCACCATGACTTCCTGGTATACTGCCCGTGAGTGATAAAAAACTAGTATTCTTTTTTCCAAAATGATGCCTTGGTACTATAACACAAAGTCTCACAAGCTCAGCTTTTGTTGTATATGTGAATTACCAATTCCTCTTAATTAAAGCTGGGCGGGTGAAATGTGAACACACAGTGCCAGGGTAAAAGAACTGGGATCCAATTAGGCTATAGGCTGCCAGACAGTTACGGTGGTGTGAATTCTGAGGACATCTGATATGCAGAGAACTGTGTAGATACCCATTATAGGTCTATTACTGCTATTTCATAATGCTGTCCTAAAGAAGTAAAAAAAAACATTAAAGCATACTGCAGGCTGAAAATCAGTATATCATTTTTGGTAACCAATGATTTCTCCAAACTTTCCTTTAGCATAGGTACTGTAAGGCTAGAGTGAATGTCATCTGTAGTCCCATAGATGAGGCCTGAGTGATGTGACAGTGATGGATTCTAGTGTAACTGGTCTAGTTTGACTGCCTGTTTTCACTTTTCTAATATTTTAAATTAGATTATATCTAACATGTGTGAGTTTGACTTGAATACAGTTAACATTTGTGTAGTGAGTATATGCTGGCTGTCTTTGAATAAATACAATGTTGGCTACTTTCACATACAGTAGCCTTTAAGGTATCATGGGTACATATAAGGTTCATAGTTCCTTTCTGGTACAGAATGGGACCATGATGCACAGCACACTGAACGTAAATGAAGGCCTCAGAGAAACGATGAGAGCTACTTTATGTATGTCGATTCTACCACAGCTTAACCACATGTATTTGAATTGCAGCTGGATCTTCAGACACTGCTCCATTTTTCATCCGTAACATGCTGATTCCAATGATCCGGAGTGTGCTCACTAACATGCATGAAATGGAGGGCATTTTGAAGAAGACTGAGGACATCAACTGGACAGTCGTTCGACCTCCTGGACTCGGGAATGCACCTGAAACAGGTATGGTGGATCAATAGTAGGCTATGTTACAGCACCAAAAGATTAAGTCTGCTTATGAATCGTGATTGGAGGCAGTTGAAACTCAGTGTGATATTCTCGTGCTTGTTGTTTTTCAAAAGTCACTTGGTCTCTCAAAGATACTTGTGTCTTGTCTTGTGGTGCGTAACAGCCATGGAGCAGAACAGACTTTTCTTTCATACCATTGAAATGGCACTATTTGTCAAGGGGCTCTCACTCAGTGTTACACATTTTCAGCCTAGCCAGTAGCCAAACAAAACCAAAAACAAGGGCATACCCCCCTTAACGAGAGCATGAGCAGAACCAAAACACATTTTACTGCAGCATCGTGCGATTTTTCCTCCACTGTATGTAAAGAAATTATTCGATTAATTTGTAAAATGAAAGCGCTTTGGGAGCCCTGAAAAAACACTATATAAATGCAACGTTATAAATTGTTGTTGAAATGATTTGGTTCATACATTGTTGTCTGTGTCCTTGTGACCTGACATATATTATTACATGCAAAATTATCCACAATACCTTTATTAATGATTAAGCCAGCTCACCAGCATACAGTCCTCTCCTCGGTAGAGAGCATCTACATAAAAGTCCAATTGCTTCTTGCCTTGTCTGGTTCCAGTGCGTCAAGTCTTTGTGAGTGACTTTTTCACACTCAAAAATGGCATTGTCACTGATAACTCAATTTTGATCAATCTATTACATAAAGGGTGCAAGTTTGACAGCGTATTTTGCCGACGGTGCATGCACACTGTGGCCAGAGCGAAGTCAGTTGCACAAAGTGGGCTGAGTCAGGCCGAAGTTAATTAATAAAAGATTGATAGATCAGAATTTAACACTGGTTGCATGTGATCATCTCGCCCAAGCCTTGACGTAGCTTCCCGCTACCTACAACTCGGGCCACATGACTTATTAATAACATGGAATCTCATGTAGGCTAATGCCTTGCTTCTGCACTGTCCAGTAATATAAAGAGTTCAACTGAAAGCAGTAGTGGTACGTTTGTCAGAGAACTGATAAGCTTTTAGCCTGAACTAAGAAAGAGGCCATTGTGTCTATGTAAATCTCCAAGACAGGTCCAGAGTGCACTTTCATATAATTTCATGACCTGCTTTATTAGTTTAAAGGGCAGGGCAATGGCCTCCTTACAATGGCAAAGTCCTACAGGGAAATATCCTGCACAGGACCGTCCGTGCAACACCAAAAGTTTCTGTCCACGCAGACGCCATATTGACAAATGTTCAGGGGCCGTATTCGCCTTATTCACCCGGCGGCAAGAACGAGGCTACAGGGTACACTTGCCATTACACCTCAGTCCAGCAGATGGTGGTGGTAATGCACTCCGTTTGCAAACTGTCAAAAAAAAACTAACAAGAAGAAGAACAGGCCAGTGAACCCTTCTTCTTTTTCGTTGAGCTTTTTTTTTGGCAGTTGGCATCATTACAGCTTTATAATCATCAGCCAATCAAGGTGGTCACTTCAATCAAGCTTGTGCATGTGTAATGACATCAACCATAGCAACGAAGACTCACTCTTAGTTTAGTTTAGGAGTTGGCAATTTTTTTTCTTACTGAGAGTAGGTCTGAGAGGCTTTGTGAATAACTTTTAGGAGAAAACTAGCTAAAATCTTTTAGTGGGATTTAGGAGTACTCTAGTGGTAAGATAAAAGGCTTTGTGAATACGGCCCCAGTTTTCTAAATCCAAGACAAAAAAAATAGTTAGTTCAACTTCAGTTTACATGTAATCACCTACATTAATGTAACTTTCAGTTTACATGTAATCACCTACATTAATGTTTGACTCTGTCAGCATCATATGATGTTATTTCTTTCCCCACCAAAATTATATGCATTATTTTAGTGCATACAGACTGAGTTTTGAACATTTAAGTATAAGTATATAAGTATATATACTCTTTTGACACTCAGCACACAGTGAGGTGAAGCACACACTAATCCCGGCGCAGTGAGCTGCCTGCAACAACAGCGGCGCTCGGGGAGCAGTGAGGGGTTAGGTGCCTTGCTCAAGGGCACTTCAGCCGTGCCTGGTCGGGGTTCGAACCGGCAACCCTCCGGTAACAAGTCCGAAGCGCTAACCAGTAGGCCACGGCTGCCCCCATTTCTTTATTTATAAGAGTACAAAAAGCACTGCCTAATTTAACTTAGGATGGAAGAAGCAAATATTCCAGATTAGGGAAGACTGGGTAGAGATATGAGCTATAAATAATTTCACCAGAGAGTCAGGATGCTATGGAGAGGATTTTGTGCCACCCTGAAATTCAAACACGACTTTGGCATGAGAGGTACTTTTGACTGTGATACGAAATCCCTGTTGCCCTAACATCTACAGCAATGAAATGTTTTGAAAAAATAATCCTGAAACAGCTTTTATGTGAGGTCACACCATCCTTATACCCAAACCAATTTGCATATCGTGCAGAGAGAGGGGTTAAAGATGCACTGACAACATATATGAGCACTTTGAACAGGCAAAGAGTCTTGTCAAGATTGTGTTCTCAGCAGTGCCACTGCCTTCAACACAATCCAACCCCACCTGATGGTAAAACAATTGGTACACCTTGGGGTTAACCCAAGATTAGTTTTGTGGATTATTGACTTTCTGACGACCGTAGTCAACAAGTCAAATTCAACTCATGTCTCATTGTTAAAAGCCATAAACACAGGGGCACCACAAGGGTGCGTTCTGTCCCTTCTTCTATACACCTTATAAACCTTATAACTGTCAAGCAACCTCCTCAGACCACACTTATTTTAAATACGCTGATGATACAGCATTAGTGGGTTTTGTAAAGTCTAATACTGCATCAGGGCTTTGAGAGGGAGGTGCAGGGTTTTATTAAATGGTGTACAAACAATTTCCTTGTGGTTAATGTGAAGAAAACAAAGGAGATGACCATAGACTTTAATAAAAAGGGAATTATAGTTCCACCCTCAAATATGGTCAAGCGGGTCACAACATACACATATTTGGGTGTTGAAATAGACAATAAACTGACATTTAACGAATGTGCACAAAATACAGTGCAAGTCCAAAAAGTTGCAGAAGAGGATGTTTTTTCTAAGGAAACTTGATCATTTTAGAATAGACAGCTGTATTCTTCAGTTGTTCAGATGTTTTACAAAGCTCTATTGCAGAGTGTCTTATCATTTGGCCTTATTTGTACCTTTGGTAACATGTATATTAAGGACCAAAATAAACTGCAACGAATAGTCAAAACAGCCAGTAAGATCATTGGAGTTGATCAGGTAGCTGTAGCTCAATTGTACAATGACCTTAGTCTAAAAAAGACAGAACAAATTCTAAATGATTCAACCCACCTTCTTCATTAGAATTGCTTAATAAACAACAGGGCAAGTGGCAGACTCCTGCAAAGGAAAATTAGGACCACAAGGTACAGCAAGCCGTTTGTGCCTACAGCAATTAGACAGATAGATTAGATAGATACTTTATTGATCCCCAGGGGAAATTCAAGACTGTACAACAATAGACTTAAAAACTCTTTGGCATTTTAAACTATGAGCATACTGTATATATCATCACTTAACTAGTTTACTTATTCACACATGCTTGTCATGTTTCTTCAATGTTTACTGATTTGTCTGTCTTTGCCTTGTCCTTTTATGTTTTAATGTTTAAATGTTTTAATGTTTTTGTATTTATGTTTTTATTGTTATGCAGTAGGCTGTATAACAATGGAGTGTGTAATGGTGACCACATGGATTTGCTACTTGTGGATAATAGAGTTTACCTTGACCTTGACCATGATCATGTTGAGACACAAGGCAGAGAGAAAAGATTCATTTGACTCAGAGACTTTATTTCCAAGGCCTTTTCCACCAACAGATTACCAGCTTCGTTCTGGTTCTTGCTCCAGATGTAGAGCCGTTAGGAACATTCTGGGCAAAAATAAATTGGTCGGGAACCTGAAAATTAATTTGAAGCTGTCACCAAAAAATAAAAAAATTAACTTGAGAGGGCATAACATTATACAATTCAGTTATACATACAACACCCTCTGTTGATAACACATCCTCAGTTCTAAACTGGTAGAAATGTTGATTGGTTCACGATAGCCCCAAGGTTCGAAGAATTCTTAATGATACCGGTTGAAGACCAGTTCTCTGTTGGCCGAAAAACTATGTTTAAGGACTTTGACCCAAAGAGCCATTATATCTGCAAACAGCACCTCACTGATTCACCAGCAGAGGTCATCATCTTCAGACTTTTTCCTTTAACGGGGGTGTCAAACTCATTAGGTAGTGGGCCGGATTTGTTGGAATGAGATCTCGTGGGGGGCCGTCGTTGTCATTGTCATTATAATTTTTCTGCATAGGTATCAGAGTGTTGTTTGATTATATCACTTATGAGCAAATAAGTACACAATAATGTACTGCTGTCATATACTGCTCTTTCTCTCTTGAAATACCCTACTTCCATGTTAGTTTTCTGCTTCTTCCTTCCTGGGGATGGTTTGTAGTGCTAGGTTTAATCAATTTATCATATCTTGCTTATAACACATTGTTGAAGACAACTGATGTGAATATCTTTTTTTTCTAATTTTCCTTTCCTACCCAAAACATCAGGGTGAAAACTGATGTAAACATGTATGAAACCTGCTGGCGGGCCTGATCTGGCCCCCGGGCCTTATGTTTGACCCCCCTGCTTTAATAGTGCTCACAGTGCTGATTTAACATGGTACATGCCAGACACTATACACTATATTTTAACCCAGGACCAAAAGAAAGACACCAGAGAGGTAGCTCACCCCTCCATACAACTCCAACTCCACACAAGGTTTCGTTTTTCGTTTGGGGGAGCAGGCCGCCCCCACTTTGCTTGTTTCCAGTTTTCGAAGCCTGGGCTGCCTACTAAGAGCGTTTTTTACAGTGTTCTCACAGACTGGACAGCTAGCGTGATTTCTGAATGTGACAAAAAATATTATGGGCTTGAAATCACATGCAATCACTGACTGCTCCTTTGAAAACTTGCGGGAGCGAGGCAACTGCCATTTCAAGTGTGGCGCTGCAGTTGCTCTGCCTTCGTGACGTCTGAACATCACCCTCATTGTCTGGAATCCTCTGTGGCAAACATGACGTGTTTCCCAGTGCTGCAATGCATAGCTTTAAAATGAGAGAGAAAAAAATCTGTATCTGATTTCTGCAAAAATGCTCTGAAAACCTTATTATGCTTTATGCTATGACATAAAACAGAATTGGTGTGACCTGCAGTACATTGTCTATTTATAGTCTTCTGTCTATATTGTATATTATAAACATAGTGGCACCAACAACAGGAACAAATTCATTGTGTGATCACTTAGCAATAAAAGCTGTATGTAGCTGCATATTCTGATTCTCCAATTGTTATGTTAATTGTTTCTGTTTGTCCTGGTCGTTTTGTGTGCCTATTTATTTGATCGTTATTTCCCATATTTATTCCTGTTTCTCCATTTACTCCTTTACTGGTCTTTGCCTATATCCATTTTCTGCCTGTATCTGATAACCAGCCATGAAATGTTAAGGTTTTTGTTATTGTCTCCACAGACAAAGAGATTGTGACTCATGAAGGGTACTCTGTCCCTGATGTCAGCGGACAGTCTGTTGCCAGGGGTGACGTCGCTCGCTTCATGCTTTCTCTCCTGGGCAACAATACTTGGCTGAAGAAGGGTGTCGCCATGGCCACCAAATGAACTGTTGATGTTACTTTGTGTAATTCAGTGTTCGCTCAAGAACCAGACTGCAAAATAAAACCAAGACCAAATCATTTGAACATGAACATGAAGAGAAATGCCAATCGTTAACTCAGACTAAGAGCCCTGTTCCTTCATTATCCTCACAAAAAAAGACTCTAATCTAGTCAGTTAGACAGTGCTCGAATCACCTTTATAAGTTCATGAGTGTATATGTGAATGTTAACATGCTATCTGTTTGGCCTGGAAATAGAAAATAATGAGGTCACAACTTTGACAGTACAGTAATGCCACCGCAATATGAAATAGGCAGCAAAACCAAATAATTTTTCTATGGGAAAGTTTTTTTGTAAAAAAATAAAATAGTTCACTTGTGCTACAACAATAATGTGTGTACAGTAGGCTTTGGCAATCTGTTTGAACAAGTGGTTTTCCAAACCACTACATTTTTGCAAGTATAACATTTCAGATGAGATGTGAACACTGAAACATGTTATCAGAGAGGGTTAAAGCGGATCTTTGATGTTATTTATCCTGTAGGCACGGAAGCTCAACTTAATGAAGTTCACAGCATCTTCTCAGCTCATTCAGCTTCTTTTTTTGAGTATCATGAAAGCTGGCAACAAATCTATTTAACATTTATTTACAGTAATGTTGTAATAACATCCAAACACTTGCATGACAATGATGTTAAATTAATATGATGGATGAATGAATGCATTAATGAATAGCCTAGGGTCAAGTCAGGTAAATTGGGACATCAGATAAAATGGCAAATATGGTTTTACATCTTGGGCTTTTTAAATATTAGACAACAAAGTTGTTATTATATGGTAACTACAAATTTTCTTTATTAGAAACAATAATTTTGATTGGTCTGAAATAACAAGGATAGGTGGGGTTACAATTCAAAGAACCACTGGACCCAGAACTTGCAAGAAAATCACCTGGCATGATGATTTTTGTTGATGGTGATAAGGGCACTGCAGCTAAAACCTTGATGATATGATAACATAAAACCTAAAAAATCTGCTAAAATTGCACATTTTTCTATGTAAAATTGCCATGTTTATAAGCCACTGAGCCATAAAATCAAAAACCTTGTGCCACACATATAGGCTAACAGATTATTATGGTAGTTTTGTCAGTTAAAAAAATATTGAAAAATATTGAAGATGATGCAATGATTGTCACAATTAAGACAAAAAACATGATTATGCTATGTAGCTATTAGCATGTAGCTGTATGTGTTTCCCATGGCCATAACTGGCTGTCCCATTTTACCTGAACATGCCATCAGAGTGAGGCAGGGTGTCCTAATGTCTTTGACGGCCCAAAGCTAAAAAAAAATATTTCATTTGGCAGCATATTTTCTTTATAGAAATATAGAAGATACTCATATGAAGTTAAAAAGGTATCACCTAGTACTCTTCTGAATTGTAAGGTTTTTTGTGATCTACCAAAAAGTGTCCCAAATAACCTGACTTCACCTGACTTCACCTGTCACACCAAATGGCACTGATTTAGAAAAAAAGTACATGTTTTATGCGAATTAATGTGTAGCCTTTATGTATTTATTTAACCTATTAGATATCTGTATGCTGATAACCAATGGGCTTTATTTAAGTGAAACATTTGGTGTGACAGGTCTACAGTTTTTCAAATGAAGTCAAATTGTCTTCTCCTCTTGCAAACGACAGTAGATTTAGCCTATTTTTTTCTACTACCAAAGAATAAATATAATCGTTGAGAGTTGTATTGGCACCATGAATCAGTTTCTAACCTCCATGGTCAGTGGCCCCTACCAGAGACATTTTAAGCTGTTTTAGGCCTACTACCATATCAGTATTAAATCCTATGGCACGTCACCACTTCCTAGCTGGTTTCAGGAAGTTCCACGTCACATTTAGTTGTCCATTGGAAAAAATCGGGGGTACGACTGCCGAAAGCTGACGAATGTGATTATACACCATTTTGACTGAAAGGAGACGAGCATTGCAAAGGAATCATGGTAAGACAAGACAATACTGCTTTAGATTATATGTATAATATGCAAAGACTTGACATTGTTGACTCCACGATGATGTGTAAAGGTTTGCCATGTTAGCTAAGTTAGCTCATTTCATTTGATTGGGCTAACCCTGGCTTACGTTGAAGACCCTAGCTAGCTAGCAGACCAACTTAGCCGCACTTTGCTGTTCTGAAACTATGATTTCCGACATGGTCAGATAAAGTTGGATTTTGTAATATCAAACTCAGAATGTTTTCTGCACCAATAGTACATTTGTTAACCTTGATCAATGCCAAAACATTAGCTGGCTACGTTCTGTATTGTCAACTAGGTTGCTTGCTAGTGTTCTCATTTTAGCTAACGAAGGTTTAAGGGTTCACTAGCCTGTTTCTTCTAACTTTTTCGCTAATTGCCCTTGTCTTAACCACATGAACATTTCCCTGAAATCTCCTATAAAGTCAAGTGAGTTTCGTTTAATCATCGGATGTTTGCAGCCTCCACAAATATCTAAATTGGCAGTGTAACGTTAAAGTCAGTAGTATTGCTAGCTGGCGACACGTCACTTAGCCAGTGTATTTCATAAACGCAGTGACTCGCTTTTTACCACGGTGGCAAATAGTATCATTACGTTTGTGATAGTGATCGTGTCCCTTCGTCTGTATAGTTCTGGCATGTTTGGGTGAAATAATGCAATGTTTCACTGTTATAATGCAATATTTCATTGCTATGATTCGTCTTGAAACACAAACACGACTGTTTTCCAATATTTGGCCATTAGGAATATAATTTAGCCTATGTATCCGCGATTAAATCACAGGCTTCTAGTACGCTTATACCATGCACTTTGATGCTGTTACTGTCGTATGTGTGATTATTATATTGAGTGAAGTATGCCTGTTTTCTAGCCTCTCCGGCTGGACATCAAGCGCAAGCTAACGGCCCGGTCAGACCGCGTCAAGAGCGTTGACCTACACCCGACTGAACCATGGATGTTGGCGAGCCTTTACAATGGCAGCGTGTGCGTCTGGAACCACGAAACACAAGTGAGTTCTGTACTCCCGTTTACCCATTCCCTGCACTCCATTTAATAGTTGTTACCTATGTATTTAATGTGTGTGGCACCTGTTTTCCAGACCCTGGTGAAGACCTTTGAGGTCTGTGATTTACCTGTGCGAGCATCCAAGTTTGTTGCCAGGAAAAACTGGGTCATTACTGGGGCAGTAAGTTGTTTTCTTTGTGGTTATGTTCATTACATTTTGAGTTATTTTTTGTGTGGTTTCTCATTGTTATTGTTGGGTTTGTTTTTTAGGATGACATGCAAATTCGTGTATTTAACTACAACACACTGGAGCGTGTTCACATGTTTGAGGCACACTCTGACTACATCCGCTGCATCGCTGTCCACCCCACACAGCCTTACATCCTCACTAGCAGCGGTAGGTACAAAAGAAAGCAACATCAGAAATCAGACGTGCTGTTAACTGCTGCCATTAGCCTCTTTTATCAGAGGTTTTGCAGATTTTTAAGGCTTAATTCTGTTTTTCTCCTCTCCGCATCTCAAGATGACATGCTCATCAAGCTCTGGGACTGGGATAAGAAGTGGACGTGCAGTCAGGTGTTTGAGGGCCACACACATTACGTCATGCAGATCGTCATCAACCCGAAAGACAACAACCAGTTTGCCAGTGCTTCCCTGGATAGAACCATTAAGGTACTTCATGAAGGAGCACCATGCGAGCCCAGCACTTCAGAACTTACTTTGTGTGTGTTTGTGTGTGTGTTTCTGCTGGACTATATGTCAGTTACACATCCTTTTTTATTCAAGTGCGTACAGTATATTTGCGTGTGTATTATGAAAGTAATGTGAACCTGTGTGTGTGTGTGCATGTTACGGCCTGGCTCAAAGGCCATAACCAGATCAAAGGAGGACAAGTATAGAAGGGTCAACTTTTACTTATTTATTTTACAAAAACTATTCAAAACGAGCGAAAATGTCCATGTCAGTATGCCAGCGAAGTGCATGAGTGCGATATGGACTGAGAGGTGAAATGTGTGGATGCAAAAAACGACATGCCTCTATTTCTTTCTCTTCCAATCGGTGATGTTGCAGGATGAGTGGTTGAGTATGTAAGGGGTGCTCAGTGTCTGCCTGTGTCATGTGTTGAAGGTATGGCAGCTGGGCTCCAACTCCCCTAACTTCACGCTGGAGGGCCACGAGAAAGGAGTGAACTGCATAGACTACTACAGCGGAGGAGACAAGCCCTACCTGATATCAGGGGCAGATGACAGACTGGTGAAGATCTGGGACTACCAGGTGAGGTGTCCTGCCTTCATCAGGTCAAATGGTCAGACTGAATTTCCATCTCTTGCATGTATTAAAATGCCCCCATCCTGCCTCCTCTCTCTCCACAGAATAAGACCTGTGTGCAGACTTTGGAGGGCCATGCTCAGAACGTGTCCTGTGTGAGCTTCCACCCAGAGCTGCCCATCATCATCACAGGCTCAGAGGATGGTGTGTTTGCACTCTCTTCTCTCTCTCTCTCTCTCTCTCTCTCTCTCTCTCTCTCTCTCTCTCTCTCTCTCTCTCTCTCTCTCTCTCTCTCTCTCACACACACATGCACACATTAATAATAATTTAATATTTGTATAGCACCTTTGTATTGCACCTTTCATACACAGAATGCAGCTCAAAGTGCTTTACATTTGGAACATGTAACACAATAATAGAAAAGTTGCTGTGGCCGTTTATGGTCCAATCAACACACACACACACAGTCCTCTCTCTCTCTCTCTGTGTCTGTCTCTCTCACATTGTCACACAAACAACTTTGTCCCCTTGGTGCTGACCTGATATCTGTGTGGTCTCGTCTCTTCCCCCAAAGGCACGGTGCGTATCTGGCATTCCAGTACGTACCGCCTGGAGAGCACGCTGAACTATGGCATGGAGCGTGTGTGGTGCGTGTGTGGCCTGCGTGGCTCCAACAACGTGGCCTTGGGCTATGATGAAGGGAGCATCATCATCAAGGTAATGTCCGGCAGTTGCATTTGTTGACAATGTCAGACACCTTTAGTTAACTTGACCCTTCAGAGATGGCAGTAAACTTTCTACAGTATGTACACAAGTAGCCAGCTTAGAGTTAAACAACTTGTAGATCTAGAAGTAGTGCCATTATGTCAATTATGGCTGTATAGTATACATGTGTGGTCTGTATAGCTGTATAGTATACATGTGATTTTTAAGGCTATGAGGTGTCATGCATTTCAGAAATATCAAATAACACAATAGCTGCCTTTCTTACATGTTCATCATTTTCAGTCATTATCTTGTTTCTGCATTGTTTTTTGGAGAACTGAAATTGCACTGGGCTTATGGGTCTTCTCTTGTCTTTTGGTTTGATCTAGCTGGGTCGTGAGGAGCCAGCCATGTCCATGGACACCAATGGAAAGATTATCTGGGCCAAACACTCGGAGGTGCAGCAGGCCAACCTGAAGGCCATGGGGGACACGGAGATTAAGGACGGCGAGAGACTTCCTCTGGCTGTCAAAGACATGGGCAGCTGTGAGATCTACCCTCAGACCATCCAGCACAACCCCAACGGCAGGCGAGTTCATGGGAACCACACAACTAGCATCTGCCATTTCATTAGTCACCATTCAGATACATTGCCATTACTAAAACATTACTTCATAATTTTGTATATGAGTAAGATAAGATGTTCCTGCGGTGCGTTCAAATTCTTTGAACAGACGTAAACATTCATGGCAAACAAGTTTTCTTTGAACTGTTAAAACTGTTTTGTGAAAACATTCCATCACGGTAAACCTTTTTCCAGCACTCCTGTATGTTCATTCTCCTCAGCTGATTTGCAAAAGTGTTCGTAAACGTTTGTGGTGAACGCAAAACGAGCAGAAAACGGTTGCTGTAAACCTTGGCCTATGCTTGCACATTTGAACGCACCCCTCTGCTCTCATGGCCCTGGTGTAGCATAGTGGGTGTGACCCCTCCTCTGGCCTGTGTGTGTCCTCAGGTTTGTTGTGGTGTGTGGAGACGGAGAGTACATCATCTACACAGCCATGGCTCTGAGGAACAAGAGCTTCGGGTCAGCACAGGAGTTTGTCTGGGCCCACGACTCCTCAGAGTAAGTACTGCGTCTCAGGTGTCCAATGTGACCTCCACAAGTTCTTCTAGCTTGTCTTGTGAAAGACTGGCAGCATTTTACTAAATCACGTTAAAGGTGCTCTAAGCGATGCTGGGTAACGTCACTTCTGTTGACATTCAAACAAAACAGAGAACTACCTCGCTACTTCCTCCCCCTCCCTCCCGTGCAATTGAAACTCTCCTAATCGAGCATCTCGTCTGTGATTTGTTGGAACAGTTTGTTATGTTTTATGGGCTAGGTTTGCCCAGGTTGTTTTTGTTGCTGTTTTTGGAGCCTGGACTGTCCACAGGGATCGCGTTTGTTT
>NW_027468663.1:42439497-42451997 GCF_046254945.1 Alosa pseudoharengus
TGCCGAGGTATGATGGTGCCACAAAAACAAACAAACACACACAAACACAAACACAAACAGGCTTTCACACATGACTCCCACACTCATCTGGTTGGTATATATTTGTTTTCCAGCCCATCGAGGAGAGGAATATTGTAGAAGAGGCACGAGGCCACGAGCCCAAAGAAGTCCCTGCACCTGCCGAGGTATGAGGATGCTCACGCTCTCTCACACACACACACACACACACACACACACACACACACACACACACACACACACACCAGAGTCCTGCAGGGGTTCAGGTACCCACGGGTATCCAACGGGTGACCCGCACTTATTTTCCCAATAATGACCGGTGTTCTATACATTATCCCTTACGTGTTGGATGCGGGTGTGGGTTGGGTTGGGTTGGACACAGGGGTGCATGCACAACAATATTTTATACATATTTTAGTAACACATCCACAATAACATGCCTTCAAGTTCATAAAAGCATTTCAAATGCATCAGTTTTGTGCACACGCACCCTCCCAAAACTTTCTACTTACCTATAGGCCTACTTTCACTTTTAAAAATCACATGCGTAGGATCTGCCTACAATCTTTCAGAACAAAGTGGTTGCTTACATTGATTAAAAAACACCTAAAAATGTCTCTCTTGTCAAGGTGGAGAAAGCATGCTCATTTATTTTCCAATATTGCTCAGATTGTGAGATCTATCATTGGCATCCCTGCATGTGAGCGAGATTTCTCTTATGCGTGAGAAAGGGTAGGCCAAATTTACTCCGAAGTAAATTAATTACGTAAATTTACTCCAAAGTAGTATAACTTCCTCAGGAAATACTGCCACACATTCAGACAGCATGGAACTGGGGATTAAAGAGTTCCTCTGTATTTGTCCTCAGTTCCTAAGTATTTGAGCTCCTACTTTGGGGTAGGGTATTTTTCCCTGTGCGTAGTAGAGCCTGACCGATATGGGATTTTGAAGACCGATATTTGAGAGTGTCAAAAGCCGATAACCAATATATCGGCCAATAGTCATTTTTAACCAACACAATTTAAAAACTTTCTCCCATAACAAAATGTTGATCAAGGTGGACATTATCTGTTTAAATAGGCCTAACTATCTGGTTTCCTAACGAAAGGCTCTTATACAGTATTTTTTTTTTTAACTAAATAAGTAGTGTATAGTCTTTTCACCTTTGATAACCCCCATTGCACATGTCTACATTGTGGGCTATGCAAGCAAAACATTACTTTTACTTTACTATTAGCCTTTGAAAACCATGCACTTCTTTGCTTGGTGTAAACACCTTTGTTGAAAGGCAAAAAAAAATAAAGACTAAAACTAAGGAGCAGGATATGTGAGTGTTTGGGAATTAACGTTAGCTCAGAAGACTTGTTTCATATGCACACATTTATTTCATGTGCAGTCTTCGTGAGCTTAATGTAACAGTTTACACTCACTGACAGCACTGACAGGACCACCACGGATAGTCTGAATGATGTGACCGTGCTGGTGAACGAGTTAACAGCAGCTTAACAGTTTTAGCAAACAGAACTGTCCCAGTCCAGTGTTTTTAGGGAGGCATCATACTTCCACTGGCAAACCATGGCATTAGCTAAATGCACTGTGGCTAACTAACTTAGCTCCTCTCAGTATGATCAGAAAGTGAATGGGATGACAGTCGAAAGAGACAATTACAGTGCTGTTATCAATATACTCAGTTACTGTTATCAATATACTTGTTTTACAAATACGACAGCAATCAAATTAGCCTCCATCACTCAACCAATGCTAAAGTTATTTTACCTTTGGATGTAACATTAATCAGGTGACCAGTGGCTCTAAGATTAACGTTAGCCTACTGCAGTAAAAACCAAGCATGTCCGATAAGCATTCTCGGATTTATTATTATTATTTAGGTTTTCAGAAGAAATGAGAATTGCATTTCACATGAAAATCATCCTACCATCCTACACACAAACCACTTCAGAAAACTATGACACGCAAGCTGCAATTCGCTGTCGTTGTGTAGGCTCGGAAGTGGAATCAAGTCAAGCAGCTTGCGTGTCTTGCAGTAAGAAGATGCGCCATCTGCATGAAAAACTGCATGAGAAGGCTGCAGAGACTGACTGAGAAGAAATGTTATTAACAAGGCTGATTCTTTTTTTATGCTTCCTGATACCATGAGCTTTTAGTGTGTCAATTATTTTATGTCCAATTGGGCTACTAATGTGTGTGAAGTCCTCTCAGAGTTCCTACTGTGCGGGAATGCAAACAGAAAAAAGCCCCAGGAACTGTGTAGTTGTAGGGGTAGGATCAGAGACTCTAATGAGACACAGCACTCAAAGACTCCTCTATAGAAATGTATGGGGTTAGTTCGTTGTTGTGTACACATATCCTGCCCCTTCCGCTGCCAAAAGTTGACATGTGAACACATCGTGCCAATCATGTAGTATGTTGTGAATACATCGTGCCAATCATGTGTTGTGATCTCGCAGCTTGGTGTTGTGAAGCCTTGCCCACGCGCAGTGTGCCCAAAATAGCTGCCCGATAACTGCCCAAAGTGCATTGCAAGATGGCCATCAAGTGGGGGGACTTGCCACAAACGACATGGTAGCATCTCTAGTCAGTAGTTGGTAGAACTGTGTTCTTAGAACTGTTGTATCTGAATGTGCCTGGATCATTCTACAAAAACGTGCCATTTAGCTTTCCAAATATCTTCTGTTTTAAAAGTCTTGAAGCACCTATTTGGATAAAGCAGATCCTTACCCCTTTAAAAAAAAATATGCAATGACATCTCGGGTTACCTTATTTATTTATTTTGCAAATAATAAACATGCATGTGTGCTTTGTCAACCCTGTTACAAAGAAATCAATTTGTATCTGAAAATGTTTTAAGTCATATTTAGATCAATTATGTAACCTGGGTGTTCCCATGCTGCCTTGCGCGCGATTTGATTCACACTGCTAAGGCAGCCTGGAGACCATGGAGCAAATTTTCGCCTGAGATAGGAGACCAATCACAGAACAAGGGGGAAAGCAAGACAATGATGAGCTATGCACAGACGCATTTGATAGACATCCATGGCACCCAATAAATGGATCTGGGCATTTTTTTCAAATGCGAGAAAATGAACGCTTAGTTCCCAGACCACGTCTCATTGAGAAGTGGTGGCGCTAGCCAGGCTATCAATTCTGATCATGAAAGATAAATCTGTTTACATTAAGAGTGTTTGTAAATGGAAAATGTTGAATGTTGAAAATCTTTTTTCCATACGTGAATGTATTTGAGTGGATTATTGCTCTATTTTACAATCATCTGAGGTTATTTTACATTCATCTGAGGTTATTTTACATTTGTCTTTTATTTATTTTTATTATATTAGAGTATTATAGAAGTAACAATGTTGACAGTAACAGGGTTGACGAAATATGTTATTGGTCATTACTAGCCATGTTATTGGTCATTACTAGCCATGTGGTTGACAAGATGACACCACATGGTGTGCATTCTCGAGAGCATTGCTGATGCGCAGCGGGAATAGTATTTTGAAAGTGTCAAATGTTTTTGACGTTAATTGACTAAACTGACATATGGTTCACCACTTAATATATTTGTGTGGGAACCCACATTTGAAACATGGTCTGCACGCAAAAAAGCCTACTGTTGATTACAATTAAAGACTTTATATGGTACACATCTGTATTGAACGGTTTAGTATGAATACATGGACCTTTATACCCCTAGAAAATCATTTTCTGTCGTATCACAGCAACTAAATTAAATATTGTTAATTATAATTAATTGTTTTACCGTTTTAAAATGGCACGTTTTTGTAGAATGACCCACCTAATTACAGTGCCCAGGTATTTGTGTTCATGTACAACTACAACTGGTAACTCACAGATTGGTGTGGCAGCCCTGCGTCCTCCATGGTTGGTGAAGTGAATGAACATCTCCTTAGTCTTTGAAACATTTAGCTCCAAAAAAGAGCGATCACACCCTTCCACCCTCACTGAGGACAGGCCCATGATCTTGGACAGAACCAGATAGCAGGGAAAGGAGAACAGTGTCGGTAAACTTCACTAGATGGCGATCAGGATGGCAGCTTCTACAATCATTTGTGTACAAGATAAAAAGCAGTGGTGAGAGGACCCAGCCCCGCGGTGAGCCAGTGGACATGTATCTTATGTCAGAGAATCTTTTAATTGACCAGCACCTTCTGTGTTCTTTGGGTACGAAACTTAATGATCCACAGAATTAGCTGATTATCCAGGTTGAGATTTTTTTTTAGCCAGCATGTGGTTGGATGGTGTTAAAGGCAGACGAGAAATCCGCGAAGAGGAGCCGGAGAATTTGGGACTTCTAGGTGTTCATGGACAGCATTCAATATGTAGAGTTTGGCATCATCCACCCCTCTCTTAGCGTGGAATGCAAACTGAAGGGGATCCGTCTTTGAAGCTGTGACGTTGATAATGTGACGAGGGGAGGTGAGGGCTATGGATCTTGGGTCTTTCAGGACTTTTAGGCTGTTCTTCTTGGGAATGGGAGTAATTGTGGAGTGTTTCCATGTCTGTGGAGCTCTGGAATATCTGCTGGAAAACTATCTAGTTATATAGGTTTGTGCAGGGCTGATTGACATCTGTGCTTGTCTATATGCTCGTGTGCAGCAGGTGTCTGTGCAGCAGACGGAACCCCTGGAGGCTGAGCCAGTGGCAGAGGCCCCGTTAGTAGAGGTCCCGGCGGTACAGGCCCCGGTGGTAGAGGCCCCGGCAGTGGGATCCAGCATGTTTGCATCAGTGATGGCAGCAGTAGCGGCCCCTGTGGCGGCAGCAGTGGCCGCCGTGAGCGCCCCTACACCTGAGCCAGCCGCTGAGGAAGAGGCAGCAGAAGAGGAAGAGGAGGAAGCAGCGGAAGCCAGCATGTTTGCATCAGTGATGGCAGCAGTAGCTGCCCCTGTGGCGGCAGCAGTGGCCGCCGTGAGCGCCCCTACACCTGAGCCAGCCGCTGAGGAAGAGGATGAAGCGGAAGAGGAGGAAGCAGTGGTGGAAGTACCTGTTGAAGAGGTGGCAGCACCTGTTAAAGAAGAAGTGGTGCCTACTGAAGAGGAAGTAGCGCCTGCTGAAAAGGACGTGGCGCCTACTGAAGAGGAAGTGGCACTTGTTGAAGCGGAAGTGGCGCCTGTTGAAGAGGCGCCTGTTGAAGAGGCGCCTGAAGAGGAAGTGGCAGTGGCGCCTGTTGAAGCGGAAGTGGCGCCTGTTGAAGCGGAAGTGGCGCCTGTAGTAGACGTAGTGGCACCTGTGGTAGAGGTAGTTGCACCTGTGGTAGAGGTAGTGGCACCTGTAGATGGGGTGGTGGCACCAGAGGAAGAGAAGACCCCCACAGCAGCAGCAGCAGCAGCAGCAGCAGCAGACGACCTAGAGGACGACGAGGTACTCCTCAGCACTCAGGACCAGCATCCTGGAAGTGTTCCGTGATTTTATTGATCTCTCTGTACATGCGCTGCTGGGTCACTAACATGTGTACAGAGCCCAAAGTGCATGTCTTTAACTCTAGCTTTTTTGCGCAAATGGAATGACACGCACCATAAACATGGCATTGGGATGGTAATGGTAACGGTAATGGTAACGGTGATGGGGTTGGGATGGTGTGTGTGTGTGTGTGTGTGTGTGTGTGAGTGAGTGTGTGTGTGTGTGTTTGTCACTCGCAACAGATCAAGTTTCACCGTCAGTTTTATCCCCCTTTTTTCCCCATGTCCAGATCCTGGATGAGCTGGAGGATGACCTTGACAACATGGAACTTGACGACATTGACACCACAGACGTAAACCTTGATGATGACTTCCTAGATGACTAACACACCCTTATGAT
The DNA here is from genome assembly GCF_046254945.1 of Alosa pseudoharengus. Taxonomy (NCBI): domain Eukaryota; kingdom Metazoa; phylum Chordata; class Actinopteri; order Clupeiformes; family Clupeidae; genus Alosa; species Alosa pseudoharengus. The sequence continues at coordinate 42,445,357 of NW_027468663.1, forward strand.
TCAGGCCATCTGTGTTTATTTAAGAGACCAAACTTCTTTTGTATTTCTACTTGAGTTGTGTAAGGCAGTGAAACTTGTTAGCTGCTGTGGTTATCAGTGCGAATCACTAATGCATCATGGGTGATTTCCCACGTGAATATTGGCGGGGTGGGGTTAAGGGACACATTCATTCTGAATTTTTATATGCTAACTCTTCAGCTCGCCTCCGACAGCTGCCCTTGCCTTTAAGTATGTATTTCTTTATCTAAATGTATGTCCTAACTTAGAGCAATCATTGTTCATTCACAGAAAAAATAAATAAAACATTGCATTATGGTTTCAATATGTTTTCCTTGTTTCACTTCATCGTAAATCATTATTTGGATCCTCAGCATGGAAGGTTTTTCAAAAGGACACTAGATGGCGTTGCATGCCTTATAACTGAATTAAATATATTAAAGATGGGTTTTGAAAAAAAATGCAGTTGCCAGGGGATGTTAAAATGCATTTTTGCGTATGTAGTTTCACTTTTCTAAGGTCTTGAAACACTGCAGTTCTGCCTAAACATGGGAGTGAGCGAACACAGGACCCCACAGGCTGCGGTGTGGTCAGGCAGAAAAGAGTTCCTGATGGGGGTCACCTCCGCAACGCGCCCAGCGGGTCCTCACCCTGGGCACACACGGAGAAGTACTGAAGCATAGCACAGCGTACGCCCCACAAAACATGGCACGGCTCGTTGGGATTTCGTGTGCAGCCCTGTGCATTGGAGGAAGTTCATGAGTGTGTCACCAGTCACCACAGAGTTGTCACTGACAATAGGGTGAGTGAGGGACCTCATTATAATCCTGTGTCAAAACTCCCCATCAGGCGTTTGACTTTGTCTAAGGTATACGGAGAACTTCAGCAGACGATTAACACAGCTGGGATTTCATTATGCATTTTGCCATCCCTTTGTGTATCTTTATATGTAAATAATAGAGCTAGGACCCCTAGCCCTATTATTAGCCCTATTATATAGTAGAAAGCCTTTTGAAAGGGGGGTGAGTGGAAGTGGAGCACATGCTGTATATCCAGAATGGTTACTGTAATACATGTTACGATACGATGTAATACATGTACAAACATGAACTATTAGCGATGAACAATCATGTAGCCATTTTAGGGAGAGAAACTGGGGGTGGGGGAAGGGGGACACAGCCATCCCATTTGCCACAACCCTGGGGCTTGTTTCTAGAAAGCGCCGTTTGCTAACTTTTCTAGAAACGACCCCCTGATCGGGTAGTGTGAGAGGTGGAAAAGGCATTCAGAGGTGGAGAGCTGTCAACTCTGCACCTGTAGATTTTAATTGGGTTTATCACGGTGTGAAAGAAACTGGTGCCCAGCTCGACGGTGAGAGTCCTCCATTTGAGAATGGTGTTTGTACTGCAGTCCGTCAGCAAACAAGATAAGAGCACACGAACGTGACTGTGACCAATCTCATTGGTTTGACGAGTCTGCTTTGAAATTGCTCCGCATGAAAATGTGAATCAGGATTACATGGTTGAGTTCAGATTAAAACCCCTCCTATGGCCTCCACTACCTCACTTTGAAAAAAAAAAATCCACATACACTACTCAGGAAATAGTCATCAGGCCTGGTGAAGTGTGTGTGTGTGTGTGTGTGTGTGTATGGAGGTCAAAGGGAGGTGAGCCAAGTGGCCGGCTGGGAGAGGAGAGTCCTCTCTGGCGTTTCCTCTTCAACTTCTCTCTCATCTGAGTGGGAGAGGAGCGGAGCGAGGAGATTAGATGAGAGAAGGAGACGGAGGAGGAGGAGGCGAGGGGAACATCGGGCAGAGCAGAGCCCACGGAGGGCACGGTGACATTCAGCCGCAAGCACTCTCTCTCTCTCTCTCTCAAGGCCTCGCCAAACCCCCGCCTGCTCAAATGCTCGCCTCTCGGAGCGGACGGGGAAAGACATCTGTGGCTTTCGTACACTCTAATCAACACCACAGGGGGTATGAGATGAAAGCATGTGAGAAATGAGGCCTGTTTAAGCCTGGTCACTGTCTGATGCTGACCAGTGGACGTGGGCATGGGGATCCCAGTGGATGGCAAGTGCCCTTAGCTCCTGCTCTGCTTGTGAATGCCATTATCTATCAGTGCAGGGTGTTATCTGGACTCCGAAATTGCACACTCACTGTCAAGGTTGAGCTTGAGAATGCCGTGTTCAGTCTTTCTGTTATCTGAAAGCCATGCTTCAGCACTAAATTACACTCCGCCCAATGCAATGCCAGTAAGGACTTTTATCAGTATGTATTATGTATAATGTCATTATATATGTATACTATTATCAGTAATACATCCTTCTGGCCGTGTCAGGTTTGCCTAGAAAAAAACCTGCACTACAATTCCCCAAAACCCAGATTGAAGCTCATCTTCACCCCTTGCATGGTAATAAAGACTGATGTTGTCAAGCATGTTCCTGATCATGTTACATGCTAAACCTGCCACACTTCAGATTGACTGGGAAGTGTCTAAGTGATCCATGTGTCGTGTTGTTGGTAGCATGATGCCTAGACAAAGCAATCCACAGCTGTACTTTGGGGTCTTAGTAGCTCTGCAAAAACCACATGTTTGCCAAACCCCCTACCACATACTTTTCCAAATAGAGGTGAGTGAGTAAAGCAAGGGGGTCATTCTCCACAAGACTGAAATTAAGTGTAAAAACATCTCTTTAAGGTCACCTGTCCTGAACAACCTTGCCGTGGCCCATCCCAGGGTTTAGCATGAATAAAGCTGTTAAGTTCCCCCCCAGTGAAGTAACAGGGCTGGTGTTTTAGTCCCAGGCCCAGTGGGCAGCCTTCAGTAGTGCTTCCCCTGGTCCCCCAGGAGCGGGTAAAGCGGGGAAATCCTGTGGGCTCAGTGCGGCCCCAGCCTCTCGCTCATTAGCCAACCGTTGATTGATAACCTGGCTAATTGTGGCCCAGTTCCCTACCGGCCGAGCATCCAGCTGCCCAGGGCTTGCAGCTGTGAGCAGTAATCAGTGGGCAGCTCCGTCGCTCCAGACGGGCCAGATGGATCCCTTCAAACGGCAGCCTTCCCCGCCTGATAAGATCGTTACGAGCCTCAGTCACTCTATTCACTGGCTGCCGTTTGAATGACAGCGGCAGTTTGACTGACAGCTTCCCTCTCTGTTTTAATGCTTTTAATGCAGTTTGTGACGTTCTACTTCTGTTTTTGAAAAAAGCTGTCAAATGTTGTGACTGCCTGCATTTTTTTGTGTGTGTTTTGCACAAGTCAGTGATCATGCGTAGTTTTGCAGTGCTGCTGCCAGCCAGGAGGGGGTGTCAGTGAGATGCCTCGTCTGCAGTTGAGCTCAGGCTGGCCTGGCCAGGCGAGTGGTGGGACTCTGCCCCCTCTCTGTGTGCTCACACTGCACTCTGACTCCTGGTCGTACAGCTGTGGGATTGCTGACCAGAGATGAGTTGAAATATGGGAGGGTATCTGAGTCCAGTAACAAGTCAGCAACTTGCCTCCAGAATCAGAACAATCGCAATGCAATGCACACAAGAATGGTTTATATGGATAGGCTACCATCTCACATTTTTCTGTGTTTTTTTTTTTAGGATAACATTTGAGAAATTAGTTTTCATTAAAATGAGGCATTTAAACAATATAAGGGGCCCGAAGTGTTGAAAATAGTTTCCATCTTGATAACGTAGCCCTCTCTGGATTCCATCTCTCTACTGGAACAATCAGACGGCCGGGATGTGCATTTGACCGGGGTCTGACCAGAGCCTGGTGGGGTCCAGCTGCTCCAGTGAGCTTATACGATCCAGCACTCACCTTCACAAACACTCTCTCCGAGCTCTCAGGTTACAGTGCACTCTAGACAGCCTATGCCTTTTTTAACCTCTGTTCCTAATTGGGTATCAGGGTGAAAGATGCTTAGATGTATCCTTCATCACCAATTACCCTCCGATGGGAATCATTCAAGGTAGAGGGATGTTTTCCTTTAACTGTAGATCATTCAGGTTTAACCAAAATCCTGAATCTGTAATACCTTCGGGTTATGAAATGGAGTTTGTGTAGAATACTCTGACGTTTTTGCACTATGTTTATTTTTCTGTCATCCTGTTCTCTCTCTCTCTCTCTCTCTCTCTCTCTCTCTCTCTCTCTCTCTCTCTCTCTGTGTATTTGTGTGTGTGTGTGTGTGTGTGTGTGTGTGTGTGTGTGTGTGTGTGTGTGTGTGTGTGTGTGTGTGTGTGTGTGTGTGTGTTTGTGTTTGTGTTTGTGTGTGTGTGTGCATGTGCGTGCGTGTGTGTGTGTGTGTGTGTGTGCGCACGCAGGAACACGCATGTGAATTTTTTGAATATGGTCATGCTACATGTTGCATCTACATCAGAGGGGACATTCAACATTCAAAACACTACAGAAATAGCCGCAGTAGCAATGTTGCATTGATATGTGAATGACAGTAATGCCAAACATCCCCTCAAAAGAATGCTATTATGAGCACATTCAGTTACAGTCTACCATAAACTAGACTGATCAACCTAAAAAAAAAATCTAATTTATGTTAAACATGTAAAATATTACCCAGCCTAGAGCTTGGGAGTGTCACTCTGGAGGTTCTCTCTCTGTTTGCAGTATTATTGTGTTCTTATTGTCAGAACACCGAGAGCAGAACAGAGCTCAATAGGAGATCGCCTGGAATCAGTTGTGTAAACGCCCCCATACTACCGCAAGGCCAAATGGCATTATACTGGTGCAATGATATGTACTATATCAACAAATACACACTAAAACACCAGCAATATGCCTTTGATATCTGGTGGTGCTGCAAAAAGCTGCATGCCTATGTTGGAAATAGGTTTGATATATCACAGGTAAAGAGGGCTATTACCCCATCCTCAGCCAGTGTTTACTATATTCAAAATATAGGTTTAAAGTAAATGTAAACATGGGTGTAAAATGTTTCTGCTCACAGATGTATTGTCATTTATTTGAATGGACACAAAGAATACATCAATCAGTTTTGCAAATGCCATTTACAACTGTCTTATTTGTGTAAATTGATATTTACAAACAAATTACAAACACCCACAACACCACACCCCCCCCCCCCCCCCACACACACACACACACACACACACAGTGAATGTTTGCTTTACTTAGCTAAGTGAAATCTGAACTAGTCTTCGGCAATATAAGCTTAATAGTTAATGTTATTTTTTCCAGTTTGTTTGTCAATTCTTAGGACTTCAGTCACTAATTGTTTACAGCGTTTACAGCCAACATGCCCATACTTGATTAATGGTAAACGTTTCTAAAAAGCTTCGCTGTGGTTACGTTTTGGGGAAAAAAATAGTGCAATGGTACTGTTATTGAATAAGTTGAGTGAACAAGGTATACCTAAGCCCTCTTAAAAGTTTGCCCAGTGAGAACACCATCATTTCACACCTTTTCTATTGCTGTAATTTTTCTGTCAGTTTCAATACATCAGAATATGAATAATTTCTTCTCAGAGACACAAAATGCTCTCTCCAAACAAATACTCTTGGTATTTACATCAAACACAACGCAATAGGGTTGCACCGGTAGGGTGTCTGCCGTGCAAATAATAAATAATCATCCATTAGGCCGAAGGCATGTGCCCTGTATCCGAAAGCCATTTCCTGTGTTGCCATTAGAACAGCGGTGCGCGCACGCTCGTGCCCTGTCGCGATGCGGCTTGCGTGAGGACTTGAGACAGGAAGTCTCCACGTTCGGAGTGTTCAGTGGAGTTCTGAAGTCACTCACTGTCTCTGTCCGTGCCGTGGGTTGTGGTCCCCGTGCGTACAATGGAAGGATGCCCGGCTGTTATTACAGCAGCGTGGTAATGAATGGGACTGCGCGCCTCCAGTTCTGAGCCTCCTCGTCTAAAGTTGGATTTGACCGTTGAGTGACGGGGCCGGACGGAATTACATTTATGCGTCCTCGCTCATTACTAGATTTATTCTCGCGTTTCCGCTGGCCACTACAGAGGGTGTTTGTTTGTTTCTGTCCCAGAAGCAAAGTTTGATTAGGCTTGAAAGGGAGCGGGGTTATGACACGAATCCTTTAGAACCCCTGATTGTGACAACATTAAGCTTCCCCTTCAGTAGTCTTCTGTAAGCTATTAATAGTTTTAAGCCTACTTTATTTTCAAATACAACACTGTCTGTGCACAGTAGGTAATTATAGATAATTACAAGAGAACATTAACAGCACATTAGACTGCAAGCTCATCCACTTAAACTAACAGATTGCTTTTTTTCATTGGCCATGAAGCCCAATAACTAGCTGGAGCCTGGGAGTCTTTGTAAGGCTGTCTTTTTCCCTTTTACTTTTCTTGGATCAAAACACAAGTATAGTCTTTCATCCTAGGAATTACATATGAACTGACCTCATCATGTATAAGGCAAGAATGGCCGCGCCGCCAAGCTCGGCAAGGCAGGGGACTGTTTTATCACAAAGACCTGTAGACACAGTACCATGCGGAAATTTGATTAGTAACCTTGGTAACATGAAGAGGTCACAATAATCCTCATAACTGGATATGATAGGCCACAGTTAGGGTTAGATAAGGGGTGTCACGGTCTAACAGTCATTGTGTCGGAGAGCAACTTCCAACCAGGGCCCAAAATAAGAGATCCGTGCTTG
>NW_027468663.1:43201997-43204497 GCF_046254945.1 Alosa pseudoharengus
AGGAATTACTAATTTTGGGTATAGGATCCCAATAAAACAATTTAATTTCTATACTTTATATTTTGTACAAAGTTTATATTGGAGTTTTAAAGTAATTTTTAGTTATTTATTAACTTTTTTGTTCTTTACATTTATATTGTCAAAATGTCATGTTTGGAACATTTGAATAAAAAAAAAAAGGTTTTATTTAATAAATCTTGGTGTCAGATTATTTATAGCCTAACATAATGATGATGAACACTGGTTGGTAGGGCCCCCTAGGAATTTTTGCTTAGGGCCCCCACAGACCCTAGAATCGCCTCTGCGTTTTAGGAGGGAAAATGTTGCAAAGTCATCTGCGAAGAGTTCTGTTGATGGACTAAGAAGAGAGCATCTCTGGATTGACGCTTTCCTTTCATACTTCCACAGATACTGTTAGTGAGCAAAGGATGATGGGGTTTAGAATGAGTGGGTCCTGTGCATTGGCTCCTTAAAAGGCTGTGTGGTTTCTGTGAGGAGCCATCCCTTAGTAGAGAAATATTTCAAGTAGTGGATGGTTCTATGTTGGTAATATAGCTCTTTAGGGACATTGATGGGTACTTAATTCTCATTTGAGTTGCTGGGTGGTGGGCAGACTAACCTCTGAGCTCATGTCAAGGGCCACCTCACACCGCACACACACACACACACACAAACATGTGCGCAAAACTGGGAACTGACTCACTCACCTCTGAGCTCATGCCAACGTCCACCTCACTCCTGTCTCCCTCATCGTCCTGCACCATCAAATACATCACATGAATACATCACACAGCAGACATGAATACGTCACACAACGAACATGAATACGTCACACAACAGTCATGAATATATCACACAACAGACATGAATACGTCACACAGCAGACATGAATATGTCACACAGAAGACATGAATACGTCACACAACAGACATGAATATGTCACACAACAATGTCTAGTGTTTAACTAGCAATAGTAAAAGTAATTCTGTTAGTATTGGTAAATATGATATTTATGGTGATAGTGGTATTTACAGGGGCCATAATGGTGACAGTGTTGGTGATAATAGTAATGATATTGATGGTATTGGGGATAGTTATGGTTGAAGGTAATGGTGGTAGTGCTGTGATATTGATGGATTTGGGGATAGTGATGGATATTTACTCTGCGTCCGGGGGCCATAATGTTGATGGTGTTGGGGATGGGGAGGGATATTTACACTGTGTGTGGGGTGATGGTGAGGGATAATATTAACGCTGTGTGTGGGCTGATGGTGAGGGATAATATTTATGTCATGTGTGGGGGGATGATAGTGTTGTGATATTGATGGTGAGGGATATTTACACTGTGTGCTGGGGCCATGGTTCTCTCCTCAGCTCGGCTTCGCACTGCTTCCCTCTGAGCGGCCAGCGATGCCAACTGCCGATCATCCAGGGGACTGTGCAGCGGGGATGCCGACTTACTCTGGACACACACACACACACATGATGTACACAAATGATATACATACATCCATGCATGCTCGCACACACACACACACACACACACACACACACACACACACACACACACACACACACACACACACACACACACGGGTCCAGACTCACCCGACTTGAGGTTCCATCTGAAACACAGAAACAGATGGACTTTAGACTGGAAAAGAATGACTCTTTTATCAGAGCACATTCTACAGGCGTTGAATACTGTAAACTGTACATTGCCGTGTGTTGCCAACTTGAAGATATCTTGGCCTGATGTTAACCTGATATGAGCCTGATCTGGCTGTGTTCTGGCTGAACTGTGGGCTACCTTCTGAGTGATGTATTTACCTCTCAGCTCATCAGGGTGGCTGTGGGAGGGGTCATCTTTAGCCATCAGGGGTCCAGCGAATCCCAGCGCAGCGGGAAGAGCCCCAAGTCCTGAACCCGCCCCCAAAGAGAGCCCCGAGGGGTGGGGCATTAGGGGGAAGCCAGATGCATGATGGGATAGATGTTGGAGCTGCTGCTGCTGCAACACAAAAATTTAAATAAACACAAACACACACACACATATACACACTCACACACACACACGCACACACGCACACACACACACACACACAAAGCAAACACCAACATATATCAACACAAACACACAGACACTCCTGTTATAATAATAATAATCAATAATTTGCTCTCATTAAGTCTCACAGAGGACACATAGTAAACCTTGTTGCTGTGGTCCAACTGAAGGCCCTTATGTTACGCGGCATGATAAACATAAAAAACAAATCACAGCTTAAAAAGGTCTAGAAAACCTCTTATTGACTAATGAGTATCAAAGGGATGATCCGGTGTATGCACAACCTAGCATTTATTTATGGATGATAACAAGTGGCTTGAAAATAGCTGTTTATTTTGATGTGGCTCCATGCCTGCTGCTACAGGCTAGAAGTAATTTTGTTGCAAACAACGGTCTAGCTCCAAACTCCTCCGATTCCTCCTCCATCATTTTGCTCCC
>NW_027468663.1:43209497-43211997 GCF_046254945.1 Alosa pseudoharengus
TACTTCCTTGTTGCATTGCGTCAACCAAGTTATGTGCTTCCAATATTTTAGTAATATGCTGCTTTATTATGTAAAGTTGCATATTTTGAACTCCTCTTAACACAAAATGAATAGTTTGGTTACTAATAATGTGCAATTTAGTATTGAATTCAATATTCACTGTTTTACTTTTTACATGTTATGTTTATGCGTCTCCCTTCTCTGAGACTGTGTCACAATCTGGGCACACCATCAAATCTTTTCTGAACCAGCATTAGAACCAGATGAAGACCAGGGGCCATATTCACATAGCCTTTTATCTTGCCACTAGGAGTACTCCTAAATCGCACTAAAATATTTTAGCTAGGAGTTTTCTCTTAAAAGTTATTCACAAAGCCTTTCAGACCTACTCTTAGTAAGGAAAGTGACAACTCAAACTAAGAGTTCTTCGTTGCTATGGATGATGTCACGAGCTTGACTGAAGTGACCACCTTGATTGGCTGATGATTGTAACGCGGGAATGATTCCAAACACCTCCCTTACGATGATGAGTGACAGGTGACAGGTCTGAGAATGTGTGCGCTACACAAAGACGGTAGATGATGAATAACTGAATAAAAAGGCCTAGCCTAAATGAATCAAGAGTAAGGCAAAACAAATAGCCTAGTAGCTTAATGAAACATACGTATTGATGCAGTATCTTTGTAACATTATTAAATGAATCTGTCACCATAGCCTATGCCTACGTTTACAAAGAGGAGAACATTTCAATTTGATTCACAATTGAACGTTACATTTAATTTACATGTTGACAATGAGTAGCCTAGTTTTGGTTGTTGTTGGTGGCCTTATTGCATCAGTTAGTTATGCCTACAATGCAAAATTGTTTCCTCGCGATTGGAAGCTCCTGTAGCCGCATAGGATTTCAAAACATTGCGACGTGAAATGCCACAAAAAACGGTTTGTGAATAGGTCTTAGTGAGTTAGGAGTCCTCTCGACTTCTTTTAAGCTGTCCCAGACTTAGGTGCTACTTTTAGGTCTAAAATGCTTCGTGAATTACTTTTAGTGAAAAAAGTTAGGAGTGACACGCCCATTATTTTTAGGAGGTGCTCCTAAATTCACCAGTTAGGAGCTACTTTTAGCCTTACAATTCTTTGTGAATACGCCCCCAGATCAGAGCCAGATCAGGGCCAAATCAGAACCATGTCAGGCTCAGTCTGGGTTAGTTGCAGGGGTGCATCAGAGCAGGCTTACCATGATGGAGTGCCTCTGCATCTCCGTCTTCTCACTGGCCAGCTTCTCATACTCCATCTTCAGGCTAGGAGCACAAAACACACACACATGAATTCATATCCATGTCCACGCATGTAGTCATACACATTACATGCATGTGAATTTACAATTACGTCCATGCAGACACACACAAACATGAACTTACATCATATCCACTCACCCACACACACACACACACACACACACACACACACACACACACACACACACACACACACACACACACAGGCAAACATACAGTATATCCTTGAACACACGCTTTCAGGCACACAACACACAAATCCATGTACATACAGACATACAGGGTCACATTAATTCACACATCCACTCCCTCTCTCGCTCACACACAGACATCTACTCCCTCTCTCTCTCCCTCACAAATCTACTCCCTCTTTCTCTCTCTCCCTCAATCACTCCCTTTCTCCCTCTCTCTCTCTCTCTCTCAATCATTCACCCCCAGACCCACAAACACTGACACACAGACACACACACACACACACACACACACACACACGCGCGCGCACATTGCTCATGAATAGATACAGGCAGAAGCGGATGCACAAGCAGGACATGAACAACTGCTCGCATGCTCACATGCAGACACACCTGCCCTTTGACGCATTTAGTAAGAAATACATACACGTATACACACACACACACACACACAATCACTTGTGTGCAGGCATGCACAACATTGCCACATACAGACACACCTGCCCCCCCAACCTAGTACATTTATTTACATGTGCACACATGCATAGACACAAACACACACGTGACACCGACACCAAAGCACATACATGTAGGCTCAAAATGACCATTATTATTGTTAAGTGTTTGCAACCTGGACGTGCAAATGCACTTCACAGGCATAGGCTCTGAGCTCAGAGCATCCATTAGAGCCAAATTAAGTATTTATCTCTTTGCCATTAAGTATAGTTACGTTGTTTTTTTATAATACTGTCAATTTCATCATTAGGCCACGTTCCCTGGTTATTCACTATATAATTGTGTGTTTTTGTTTATACAAGCCATGAGAATATAAGAACAACTTATGTAGAAAGACCTCATCACATAAATGCCCCAAAACATATAGCAAACTATACACATCAACTAGAATTTATCAGTGTCAACTGTGTGGTTTTTGGTGTTGGTAAGTATACTGGCTGTAAGCTAGTTAGCTTGCTAGCTTTAGACAGAACCCTCATAATGCAACCAACCAACCAA
>NW_027468663.1:43214497-43216997 GCF_046254945.1 Alosa pseudoharengus
CTACTGTATGTCAAAAGCAGGCTCGGATGAAGCTGGGAAGTATTAAACACACGGTTTCCACACCGCGGTAATCAACAGTGATAATCATGATGTTTGAAATGAAAACGGTAATTATTATCGTCAACATTTTTATCGCGGTTTACCATTATACCGGTGATCTTTACATCCCTAATCACAGGCTGTTCTGTCAGGGACTACCTGCTTAGGTGACTGGGTCTCTCTCCTCTTCCTGAGGTCATGGACACAACGTCACAATAGCAGGCCTTTGTCCCCAACTGTGCTAAGATGTAACTTCCACAGACGGAAGCTTTGCTATGGTGTCTCTAGACTGCTCCCAAGACATCACTGAGCTGCTGCTGAGCTGTGACGAGACATAAGTGAGATGCAACTGAGCTTCCGCTAAGCTGTGCTGAGACATGGCTAACTGTCGCATCAGCGCTGCTCCTGCTTTGCGACGTCTGTGCAGGTGACGGCGCCTGCCTGGTTGCTCTCTTCCGGAGGCTGCAGGCTGGTCCACCCACACACTGTGATCTGACAGCAGGAGGAACAACGTCCTCTCTCTCTGCTGGGCCTCGCTGCAGTATCTGGCATGCCCCTGAGCTCAACTCAACGTGGCAAGACTAGAGCAGAGAAGGTGAACCACAGACAGAGGTGGGACACCCTGACTTCACAAAGTTAAAGTCCTACTATGTACTGGTTCCGTCTGTGCACTTGAAACAGGTGATTTCACTGACATGCTCATCTACCTGGCCTGAAGAATTGTGCTCATTAGAATCTTCTCGTTTAATATATGGAACAAACACATGCCAGGGCTTTCTAGGGGTGGGTTTCCTATTTCTGACTGTGGCAAGAGCACTTCCACACTGTGCTCTCATTAGTGTTGGTAAAAACAGTGGCAGCTAGTGCCTGGTCTGAAAGGCACAATCAAATAGGTCAGAAGAGGAAGTCGCACTGGTTTTCTAAACTCTGCCATCTATATACTGCTGAGAGACAAGATATATGGGGGTGGAGGGGAACATATGCTGTGCTGTCATTAGGCAGCTTTTCAGTGAAGGAATAATTTGCGGAACTCAGGAACTAATTCAGGAACTTGAATTTAGGAGCTGGTTCTCCTCCAGACATTACTGCTAAGGCCAAACGATACGATAAGCCCTCGTGTCAACAGTTTCTTCTTCCAAACACTTTACACATTGCATTCCACTAACCACAGCTTATGTTCACAGTTCCTCAATTGTGGTGAGAAGAAAAATAACCTGAAACTTGATCAGTGTTTTTGGTGATCAGTTCTTCGAATGGCTCCGAGCAGAAAGGTATTTATTAACAGGTAACAAGGCAGCAAAATGCAAAGCCCAGTGTGCTGGCCCATATCACAGACAGGCCACTTCTGTGTAAATGCACAAACAGTCTGTGAGCTCTATTTTAATGGTCTAAAACGGAAGTGTCTTTGCGCAAAACGCAAGTCACTTTGTGGGCGGATCTTGGGCGCTGATGCTATTTTACCGGCGGGATAATTGACTGTTGCGTCCAACGCAAATCTAAAATGGGGTGGTCTGAAGTAGCTATATTAATCATGGGTGTGGTTTGGGCGTAACATGCAATAAACAACAGGTACGCTTGTTCTATAGCTGATTGCTATTATGGTGGCGTATTTGCCAGGGGCAGCCAGGAGCGTTCACACAGCGCTATAATCACTGTTCAGTTGGGAACAGTTAGCTATTGATTTTTCCTCTTGACAAAATGTAATACAGAATTGTCACAAAGACATACTTTCCGATGTTTTGGGATCACTATCACTGAATCACGAGGTTATGAATGCATGGTGATATTTTTGCAATGTACAATGTAATCTAACATTACCTCTCTATAGACAATGCATATCTTCTGTCAGTTAGTCTCTTCTCTCCCGTGCTGCCGCTGGGGCATTTGGGTTAAATGGCATCGGCTTGCAATTCAACATCACGTCTCCTTAAGTCCTCTAATATTTCCTAATTTATGTCATCAACACACCCGTGATTCGTGAAAATGTGTATGCTAGATTTATGCCTATTTTTTCACATCTTAATGGACACCACACTGATTTCCCTCGAGTGGTAATATTTTTCTTTGAAATTATGTATGGTTTACAGAAATGGGAACTACGTTGTATAGATGAGAAGAGCGAAGTGTGCGTTTCGCAGCACAGACGGCCAAGCAAGGGCTCCTTACCATCAGGCAACTCAACAACGAGAAACAGTTTCCATGTTGACCTAACTTTCAACTCTGCACAGTATCCCATTAACTGCATGACAGTAGGCTATTTACAATATTTTCTGTAAAGTAGAGTTTGTAAACACGTTATCATCAACTTAATGCACACACAACATTTGTTTGAGCAGGAGAGAGAATAACAATGAATGGATGCAGCAACTACAGAAATTGTAGCCATACTTGCTGCTTTCTAGTACTATCTATGGTTGCTGGTTAACAGCACATAAAAAGCTGATTTAAGCTAATTCACTAA
>NW_027468663.1:43221997-43229497 GCF_046254945.1 Alosa pseudoharengus
TCTCTCGCCTCTCCTCCATCACTGCTCCGCTTCGTTCCGCGCGCCCCCCCTCCCCCGCCTCGCCAGCCAGGAAAACATAAACACAGCCAGCCGTCTACCCCCACCCCACCCCCCAACACTCACACATCCAGGAACAGAAACACTCTTTTCGTTTCCCTCTCTCTGTGTTTTCTCTCGTCCTCTCTCTTTGAAACACTGCCAAAAAAGCCAAGCGGGGAGCTGTAGAAAATCTAAAGATACAGGAAAAGAGAGCGAGTGATAGAGAGGGGGAAAAGGAGGAAAGAGGGAGGAGAGAAAAAAGAACAGCAGGTCAGTAGCTGATCCACTGGGCTTTTCAGCAGCAAACCCCAGCCTGTATTATCCTGTGCCTCTCGGCTGCACATGAACTTGGCAGCAAGCTAAAGCTGCTTTTAAGGTGGCGCCGCGGGGTTGCTGTAGCTCACAGGCGGATGCGCTCCAGAGAACATGAAAGGGGGGAGAATTTTATGCTGAAAACTGAACACACATTTTCTTCATACGATCTTAAATGTTGACGCTGGCGGTGAGAGAGGAGAGGGCAAAAATAATGTGATCTTCTCTGCTGAAAATGAAATTGTGTGGCGGGAATTGTTCTCAACGACCTTAATTTTTCTATTCGGCTTGAAGTCTCCAACTGCTGTATGCAATTGGTCAGAAAAGGAACAAAAATGAACCAATGAGATGCGCAAGGACCCCACGTTGGGTCATGACAAAGTGTGTAGTCTGAACCAATCCCAGTTGCTGAATAGAGCGTCTGGAATCATGGGTATTGTAGTTAGTCATCTTCATATCCTGTCTAGAGTGGGGATAATGTCTGTATTATCCTGGCCTCGTATGCTTAAATCAAACACACTCCTCCACCTCACAACAGTGGTTTTGCTGTATGTACATCTGCTCTAACCTCTACGTTCCCATGATCACACAAGAAAACAGAGGGAAAACCATTAATTAGGATTGATGCATTCACAGTTTTTTTCATCCTACAGTTCTGCTTCCCATGTGTCAGTGCTGCAGTTGGTCTTCACACTAAAAAGCCGATTTCAGTCAGGCCCCCCCAGTCAGCCCCCCCCACACACACACACACACACCGATACAAACGCACGTACACACACACACACAAGTGCTGATGTGGGGGCAGTCGGTTCCTTACATCTCCTTTATAATCTCTGTAGCTCTTCAGTTAACCCACCATGACATCATGCCAGGTCATCAGGCTCGCAATGATTAGGGTGGGCGGTCTAGGGTGGGGGAGTTTGATGACATCATTCGCTCATTCATCTGTGCTCTAAAGTGGGTGGGTGGGTGAAGTGGAGAGGAGGGGGGGGGGGGGGGCTTCCTCATATGTAGAGAGCAGCTCTCCTCCCCTGCAGCCCAAGCCCAGATTTGGCCCTGGTTTGGCATAGGACCTTGCCAGCCCCAGATCTGGCCCTACTTTAAGAGCACCAGTAAGGAACGAGCTGCAGGGGTTCCCATGCAGTCAACTGCAGCCCAGTCCAGACTATATCTATCTATGTCTACTGCTGCTGATGACTGAATTAAGGACATTTAAAAATGTGGTCATCTGCAGATATGATGCCTATACAGAAAGGAGAGAAGAGAGAGAGGAAGAGGAGAAGGAGAGAGGAGAGGAAGAGAGGGAGAGAGAGGAGAGGAAGAGAGAATGAGAGAGGAGGAGAGAGAGAGCAGTGGCGTGCAAAAAAAAAGGCATGCAGAGAGAAAGTCCAGCTGCTCTGTATTGTATGAGTGATGGCAGCTGTGGCAAGGAAGGCCTCTGAGGAGGAGTGATGCAAACCATCAGTGTGTGTGTGTGTGTGTGTGTGTGTGTGTGTGTGACTGTGATTGTGAGAGCGAATGAAATTCAGACTGAAGGAGAGCAGCAGAGTGACAGCAGGAGAAAGAGGGAGGGAGGGAGGGAGAAATGGGGATGGAGAGGGAGGGAGAAAGAGAGGCCATCTTGAATGGGTACTGTGCAGAAGACAGCAGTCGGCCATGGGTAATGTCTTTATAATTAAGATATGACAACAGAACATGAGGGGGAGGAAAAGAAAGGGAGGGACAGAGAGTGCATATAAGAGAGAGAAAGAGAGGAAATGAGAGAGGGAATAGGAGAGAGAGGTGGAAAGGGAGGGGAAGTAGGAGGGAGGGAGGGAGGGAGAGAGAGACCAGTATTGAGCTCATGTCAGAGTGAGTGTGTGAGATGAGTAGCCAGTGGCATCCAGCAGCTCTGACAGACACCCTCTTTACTGCTCATAACGATCTGTGGCAGTCACTCACTCGCACGCACACACTCACAGACACTCACACGCACACACACACACACACACACAAACGTGCAAGCACATATGCATGTACGCACGCACGCACGCACACGCACGCACATGTGCAGACACACACACACACACATACATACATACAAAAACATGCACGCACACACACACACACACACACACACACACACACTCGTACACACACACCAGGGTTGTGCACAATTCGAATTGCAATTCTGCTTCCTGTTTGCTACCTCAATTGAAATGCAAGTGAAATTTAAGAATTGAATTGGAATTTAAGATCCAGTTTCAATTCAATTCTGGAATTTTGCAAAAGCCTGACACACACACATACACGCATGCATGTGCAGACACACACACACACATGCACGCACGCACGCATGCACACACACACAAACACAGACGCACGCACACACACATACATAAGTGAGAGAGGGCCTCAGGGTGATATGCAGATAAAAAGATGGACAGATACACATACATTCAACAGACAGGCATATAGTTAGAGATAGCTAGATAGATAAAAGCAAGTCGAACAGACAGAGGGAAGGGTTAGAGAAAGAGATACCGTCAGACAGATAGAAAGTGAGTGCACTTGTTTGACTATAGTTTGACTGGATACACAGAGATGACTGACATGATCCATTCAGGCAATAAAAAACAACAAAATCCATCCACCCAATGAAACTATTTAATCTTTTACAGGGATTATTACAAGAGTATTACGCAAATTAAAATGACATAAATATAATATAACATTTTGTGTTATAACAGTTTTTTAATCATGAAAAAAAAATATTAAATAATAATATTCCCCTGCATTGCATAGTACGAATCTGAAATGTAGTCATCATTTCCATGGAGATTAGATAAATGGTTGGGACTGTTGGGACTGATCGGACCCTGATCTGGCTGTATTCTGGTTCTGATCTGGTCCCGATCTGGTTGTAATCTGGTTCTGATCGGGCCCTGATCTGGCTGTATTCTGGTTCTGATCGGGCCCTGATCTGGCTGTAATCTGGTTCTGATCAGGCCCAGAGGCTTCTCGGTGTCAGCTGCTATTTGAGTTAAGGGCTTATTCACATTTGGCAGCAGGAAGGGAGGAGTGGCTAATTACTCACTGGCCAAATAGTTTGAGCAGCTGTGGAGCTCATGTGACCGCTGTACGGAAGAGCCTGGGGGTGATGGTGGTGGGGGGGGGGGATTACACTGAGGGCAATGAATGATGTATGGGGGTGGGGGTAGTACATGTTTACCATCACAGGTGACAATGGAGGCACTCAATGCAGTATCATCCTCTTAACACCCATTGCTTATACCCCACCCCCAGTACTGTCCCAGTATGTGTGTGTGTGTGTGTGTGTGTTTCAAATCCAAGTTCTCTCATACTGCCATAGTAAGTCACATACCTGGTGCTTTTCGTAACTCCCACAGTGGATTGTAGACAGATGCTTACATCTCAGCTGTGTGCTTATATTACCTGAGGCGCAGATGGCCTTGGTGTCACTAGTGCTTGCTCCTCTGGTTTAGAGAGAGTACTGCTCTTCTTGTCTTCTTTGAGAGACCAGACCTTTCAGGAAACTATGGCTATTGGTTTACTTAGATTTATTGGCTTACTTGAGAAAGCTCGATTTTGATCTGATTTTAAGGGAGATTGCTCTGTACGGTGTCGGCTTAGTGGCAATGAAACAACACCCCATCAATCTCATCATGGAAACCAGGCTGTGAGAAGAAATTGGGATACAACGGAGTGGGCATAAAATGTATTGGGTAAACATCTCCCTCCAGTGGCCAAATAGAGCTATGATCTCCCACAGGTGATGGGCTTCCCAGTGCTTTTCTTTACTGAGTGGTGTAGGTATTTACATTCCTGTATTTCAGTTAAAGTACTGGGGGGTATTCCAAGTACGTGGTTTAGTGACAAACCTGGGTAAGTTAACTCAGAGTAAGTAGTAAACCTCCTAATAGAAGGCTTTGTTGTGGGAGGTTTACCACTTTCTCTGAGTTAACTCACCCAGGTTTATCACTAAACCAAGTACTTGGAATACCCCTCAGGTCTTCCCTAATGGGATGACTCAAACAAAGGTATTTTGCCCAAAGACTTTGTAGATTTATGTATGACCTGTATGCTAATAACAAAAATGTAGGCCATTTACAAAAAGAACTATAGGGCTAAATCATCTGTAAACACAAATAAAGGAGGATATGTGACGGGGGCTAAAATTGTGCACACCACATCATTTCACATTTTTTACAGAATGTTTGGGGTACTTAAAACTCAAAGTTACTTGAAGGTCTGATGAGAGAACAAAATGTTTTGAAATGCATCAATCTCTTAAATAGGTACAAGTATATTAATGTCTTATATTGTGCCTTTAATGGCATACATATAAGATAAAGCTGTTGCCACCACTCAATCACTGTAACTGTTCAGTCTTGAGTGATTATGTTTTGCTTTTGTTGTCATTTAGCGCTGTGGTCCAGTGAGGAATCTCACAAAGTAGGATTATGGAGTTATCCGGACGATTGCAGGGAGTTAAACCCCAAATGGCAGTTTAGGCTTAAATCCCTGCTCTGGATTAGAGGGGTTTCCAGGTTTTGTGCCGTTATTTGACTAACTCTGGGAATCTTGTTTTATGAGAAAACAACCAATAATATCTCAATTTCAAGCCGTTTTTTTCCCTTTTGACTAGAGGAGTCTGATGGAGGTGTGTCAGCTTGCCTTCTAGGCCGTAATGTCCCAGCCTTGGGACAAACACACAATTATACATGACATCACACTTCACAAACCCAGAATTGATCCTTTGTGTAGTCCTCCTTTTTATGTTTAAAGGCATTGTTTGAGCGAAATAAATGGACATCTTTGTCCCCCAAAAATGTTCTTTAGTTTCCAGCCTCCACTGCTTGTGTGAGCCAATGTAGAGTTCTACACAGCCCCAAATAGGATACTACACAACACCCAACTGCGGTAAAAACATTAGGGTGGGTCTGTGGAGACAAATCTTTGCTGAGGGTGCGCATAAACACTTACGAGCTAGCCTGTAGGTGATTGACTGTCTGTACAATAATAATAATAGATACAATACAATAACAATTACTTGTTTTTCCTGGTGTGAATCGGTTAGTTTGAGTTGGAGGTTTTCAGTTCTCTATTCTTTGACTGCCTGACCCAGGTTCAGCCGCTAATTGCCAACACAGACATCCTGACCTGTCCTGACTGGAAGGGCTGGCGATGACTAACTCTTCCCACACTCTCTTCCATGTGAACATATCACTGTAAATGATCCATCCCTATAAATAGGTCTACATAAATATTTAGTATAAACCTCAAACCACTCTAGCACTTCACATCTCTCTACATTTGAGCTGGTTTGTAAAGCTGGTATGATTGCCAAGCACTGCTACTGCTGCTGCTACTACTACTACAACCAAAGGGCCTACAATCACTAAAGAAAGTATGCAAACACACATTCACGTCCACAGAATCTTTTATTGGTAAGGCACCGTTAATACTTCCTTACTGCTCATGATCTCATTCAGTTATAGTAAATGTTTTTTTTTTTACTTCAATTTTAGTTTTTCCATTTTTCTTAAATGAAGCTATAATATGAGTTTTCAGAACACAAACAACATACATTTTTTGTTGCCAAGTACACACTGAAGATTTTTAACATACAACACAAAATCAAGAATTTTAGAAATGACCTTTACAAAGCTCAAAAAAACGCTTCTATACCATCACAGCAGGCGAGAGGAGGAAAGGACAGAGGGCGGAAAAGAGAGAGTGGGGAGATAGAGGGAGGGAGGAAGGAAAAGGGAAGAGAGAGGAGTATTTCATAGTGCCCCCATTTGGTGGCGCATCAGTGCTGCGTACACCACGACAGTGACAGCCTCCAGGACACACGGGCTCGTACACAAGCACATTCACACGCACGCACAATAAAATGCGAGTTTTTTTTGTTTGTACATACAAAAATGTCCTTAAAAAAATTATATGTATATCGATATATTTATATATGTATATAAATTGGCCCTTCACAACACAACGAACACGCGGCGCATTCGTGAGTCTGAACACAGCAGAGCTTCTCCCGCTAGGCTAGCCACCTCACAAACCGGTGTGCTCGAGCCGACGAGCAGCAGCCCACTTAAGCAATAGCAAATAAGGAGACCACTGCGCATCATTATGGAGGTCAGGGTGGGGACCCCACACCAAGAAAAAAATTTTACTTTGTTGTCCTCCGTTGCAAAGCCATTCCACTTACAAAATACAGTCCAAACTGTGGGCCCCGCAGGATTTCAGATGGGGACGTTTCGTCTTGTTTGAATGGATAGATGGCGCACATCGCCGTAGAGATGCCAGGCCTAAGCTGTGGTGCTCTGGCTAACAGAGAACCATCGGAATAAGCCAACGCCTTCACTGCATGCACTCGCTGCAAGAGGTTTTAGAAAAAACATTGTGAATGACACAAGGTCAAAAAACACACAAAAAAAGAAGGAAAAAAAGGAAGCATCTCGCACACCATCAACCAGACAACAACAAACTAAAGTCACAAACTACTGCTGCCTCTCCACCTGGAGACTTTACAACGCTTTCTAAACTGTTCAGAGCAACAGACCCACTCATCCTGGGGCTTACGAAGCTTCATAAACTGTTTACAGAATAACTCACCAACACCAGGGCTTATAAACTGTTTATGGAGTGTCTAACCCATTCACCCAGAGGCCTGCGACTCCTGTGACATACAAACTGCTTACAGATCAACTAGTCACCCTGGGGCTTATGACTGTTTATAAGCTGATTACAGAGCAGCTACACAGCTTATGCCAGGGCTTATGAGGCTTTATTAAAACTGTGTATAGAGAGTGTATACCCATTCACAACGGGCCTTGTGGTGATTTATAAATCATTTACAGAGCAGCTAACCCATTGATGCGTCATGCATCACCCTTTAGAACATGTTTACAGGGCAGCGGTTCTTTTTCGTGCTCGGGCTTATGATGCACTATGAGCTCTTAATGAGGCCCCCTGGCTGGGCAGAGGGTTTAGCGTGTTTGGATATCAAGTGCACTGCATGAGGTCATTGAGAGAATAGGGAAAAAAGTTACACAAAAACACTAATATAGGACCTAAGAGTCCCCCCACTACACACACACACACACACAAACATACACACTCACACCCAGTGTGCTT
>NW_027468663.1:43234497-43514497 GCF_046254945.1 Alosa pseudoharengus
CCATGATATTAAACATGAAAGTCAGAAAATGTATTGCCCTATGCTGCTACTACTGCTTGTTGCCTATTTCATAATGTCTGATGGCCACGCCATGGATTTCACCAATAATGTCCACAAAACACAGATATATAAAAAGTCAGACTAACTAGCAGGGCAGGAAACCAAGGTAAATGACAATTTTCACATAGATGCCGATCCGGACAGCTTCACCAAAGCCACATCAACTCACACACAACAAGCTAGCCATCAATCAACCCGAATCCAAACATATGATTTCTAATGGTTGCTTAGGTACCGAATACGCAGTGATTCCTTGTGAAGGCCTGATGCAGGCCTTAACAAGGGAAGACATGCGACTGGATAAAAATGTATCGCACGCCCTCACTATTTGTTCACACAATCTGTCAATCAAATATAGCGGACAGCGGTAGGATATGGTAGTAGCCTAGTCAAGAACGATCGGGAAGGAGAAGAAGAAGCGAATAATAAATGGTAAAGTAAAATGTTATTAAAGACGCTATTATTTTTCATTCGTTTGGAAATTTGGAAATTCAGAGAAGGCCTTGAAGGCCCTGACGGTCCGCCACTGAGTAAATGCAACCCAATGCAACACTTCCCATCCAAGGACCTGAAACCACCAGTGAACCAGTAAACAATGTCAAGGTGTAGCATGTAGCAGAAACTGTGACAAATGTCTGTGTGTAATAAGATATTTTGAAAGTAATGTGAGCGATTATGTGGGCATGTATGTTTCTGACTGTGAATCTGTGTGTTTTTAAAGGTGTGTGTGTGTGTGTTTTGTTCATACCTCTTGTGACAGGTAGGGCAGCACCTGAGCACAGATGCCATTTAGCCTCTTGACTATCTCAGCCTGCAGAGATCAAAACAAAACATAAACCAACAACAAAAACAGACATGAGGCTATGACCACAATCAGACAGCTTGGGCTACAGAAGGTGTTCAGTTGGGGTGGAAGAGTCAGCAGGTCTGATTCTCACCTGTTTGTGCATCTCAATGTTGAGCCCGTAGGACATCTCATAGTACTGCAGAGAGCGGAGGGATGGAGAGATGGAGAGAGAGAGAGATAGAGAGAGAGATAGAGCGAGATAGAGGGATAGATGGAGAGAGAGAGAGAGAAAAAGAGAGAGGGAGGGAGAGAGAGAGGAGGGGGGGGGATAATAAATCATGGAGAGTAATTACAATGCAAGACCAGCCAGTCAGTCAGACACACACACACACACACACACACACACACACACAAGACTGACAGACAGACAGGATAAAAACACACACACACACACACAAGACTGACAGACAGACAGAATAAAAACACACACACACACACACACACAGACAGACACACAAACACATACAATTACAAAACAGCTAAATAAATCACCAGTTAATCCTGATGGAAACAACATTTATAATCATTAACAGTAATATTAACAAACATACAAAGCGTCAACAAACACACCAGAACAAAACAAACAAACAAACAAACAAACAAACTCAAAGCCCATCTCCAACAGAGGCAGGACATCAGCAGGGGATACGAGGGGAGAATGTAGAGGTTAGTCATCACAGAGCCTCACAAAGAAAAGAAAAAAGAAAAGGAAAAAAGAAGAGAGAGTAGTGGATAAAAAAAAAAACAAGACAGACACAGAGCGAGGGAGGGAGAGGAAAAGAGAGAGAGATTGGTGGGGAGAGATCAAGAAGAGGCAGGGAGAGAAAGAGAGAGAGGAAGAAGGTGAGAGAGAGATAAAGAGGGAGGGAGATGGAGGGGAGAACAGAAAGAGAAGGAGGGAGGGAAAGGTGGGGTAATAGAGGAGGAAATTGCGAGGAGGGTGGGGGGGTTTCTGAGAGCATCTACACATTATGCCACCTCTGCCAGCAGGACACACACACACACACACACACACAATCTTTCTCTCAAACACACACTCTGACAAACACACACACACACTTACCTCAATACTACCACATACAGACATAAAATGCATCCTTCTACACAGACACACACACAGACTTGTAAAAATGCACCCTTCTACACGCACAGTCTCTCTCCTCCTACTCCAAGCCCCCGCTCTCACTCAGCTACACACATGCCTTCTGTCACACACACACGCCAAACTCTCTCTCTTTTTCTACTGCAAACACATATTCCCTCCTTCTCTAGTTCGCCCTGACACAGCCAGCATATTCTTTAAAGGCTCTTTCTCTAGATTGCTCTCATACACAGCCAACTCAACACACACACAATAAATCACCCGATGTCTTCCTCTGTCCTCATCCAGCGGTCTGCTCTATAGCTGCTGATGTATTATTTCTTACTGTGTGTGTGTGTGTGTGTGTGTGTGTGTGCTAATGAAGAGAGTTCCTACTCTCAGTCAAATGTAACATTCCATGACTTTTCCCTGACTATCCCTGACAAACAACCTGAATTTCCATGACTTACTATATAATGAATTGTACAATATACTGACCAATGATTTCAGAGCAGTCGCGTGGTGTTCAAGAATCTTTTACTTTTTTTAGAGCGGGAGATGAATAAATGAGCATTGAATAAAAAAAACTTGGGCTACACAAGCAAGCAGTAAAGTCAACAACCAGATATACACCAATTCTTTATGGAATTATTTGTAATTAATGTATTAATTTTGGCAAGTAAATTTTAAACTGATATTCCATTACTTTACCCCCAAAAATGCTAAAATTCCCTGACTTTCCATGTCTGGACTAGACTTTTCAAAATTCCATGATATTCCAGAAATTCCATGACCCGTGGGAACCCCAAATGTAGCTTGAAACAGCAAAAAGCTGCTCCAGCTATTCATACTGTTCCGGGCCAGAGGCTTGTCTACCTTCTCTCGGTTCCTATACGGTTCTTGGCTTACACAAAGGCTTAGCAACAGCACTGACTGAGCCACAGTGGCATGCACAACACTGTGCGACTCATTACTACGCATGACATTTTTTACAGAAGTTAACAAGACTAGTGATAATCACAGCACTGTGAAGGTGAGAATTTGGAATCAGGTTCAGGGTAGTCAACAGTAATGTTTTAGACTATGTGAGGATAAAAACTACAATTGAAAGGTAGTATTAGGCTGCATGGGTATCACACGAGTGATATCATCAAACAAAGAGAGACATGGTAGGTAACACACACACACACAAAATCACATACCATGATGTAGTGTCGCTGCATTTCCGACTTCTCACTGGCCAGCTTATCGCACTCCAACTTCAGACTGTGGGAGGGACACACAGGGACACACACACACACACACACCCACACACAGTACTGTTAGAGATATCAACTTTTTTCCCCTCCATAGTATTTTTGGCGTGCCAACATATATACCAACTACATAACACCCAAAACATACTGTATTTCGCTATGAAAGATGTGTACTTTATGTTGACATAAAATTAAATATTTGTAACTCTATATAAGTACTTAGGAAAAGTATTTCCCATTGAAAAGTAAAACCACTGAAGGTGTTTTTATTCAAGCGCAAAAAGTCACAACCACAATGCATCTCTTGTGGTACTTTGTGTCCATTTCAAAATGTTGTAGCGGTCTTTCCAAGGCTGCAGCTCTCCAAAGCCATGCTTTTTTTCTGGACATGACAAAGAACAGGGGACCACAGACCTTCTTTCGCTATACTGAAATAGCGCTTATACCATTTTTCAACAATCTCACATAGTGAAATTAAATTTAATAGATAGATAGATAGATAGATAGATAGATACTTTATTGATCCCCAGGGGAAATTCAAGCTTTGTAATTGAGTAAGAAAAAGGGCATTAAAATCAGTTTGCAAATTCTGGTGATGTGTGCACTGTTGGAGAACACAAAGCAGCAATGATGATGATGATAACGACGAGAACTCATCTCACAGGGGCTCTCTGCGATAACACCACAAACTTTTTCCACCTTTACATGCGTGCAATGGTAGAAACAGGAAAACCAATGCAGTCCAACTAAAATGTAAATGCAATAATGCATTACAACAAAAATTACAACATTAGAAAAAAAATTAACCATCGCACACTGCACTTGTTGACTTCCTTTAACACATTTCTCCAGCATGCTTCTTCAAGACTGCTGCCAACCAGGTATACTGTATATGGGGATTTTTGTTCTACGGCCTTTTTGACATCTGTTTTTCAGTTCAGAGGTTAAATTTAAATATATGTTCCATGGTTTATCATGGATTATACGGAGAAAAAAATATGCCACTGGAAAGCGTGAGTGGGCCCATGTATGTGTGTGCCTCTGTTTGAGTTGATGTGTATCTCTGTGCGTGTGCACTTGTTTGAGATGTTGCGGCCTACACGTTCACTTTTTGCCAGAAAGGGTTCCCAGCGATGTTGTGTTGCCATGACAACCAGCCCTTCAGCAGGGCTGGGGAGTGGCTACCGATTGGCTGTGGAGCAGCTGGGCCAGTTGTGATTGGGCGAGGCAGCTGGTGGGCGAGAAAGACAGCTCTGAGTGTCATTGTGAGTCAGTCAGACACTGATGAGCATGTATGTATGTGTGTGTGTACAAGAATGTATATGAAAATCATGCTGCTATGCATGTGTGCATTTATGTGTATCACCTTGATGTATGCAATTGTGTCCATATGTGACTCGGTGTGTGTGTGTGAATGTTCATGAGCCTATGCGTGGTATTTGTATATGTGAGTATGAAAAGATGTGTCTCTCATTTATGCATATTTTTCTTTGTGTGGCCTCATGTGTGTATAGCCCTGAAGTGTTTTTGTTTGTGTGTGTGTGCGTGTTGAGTTTAACTGCTGTAATGGGCCATTCTTCTACAGCCCTTCTCCTAAATGTGCTTCCCTGAACAGAGCCTCAGAACAGAATAGGTGTGTGTTAGCTGTTCTGCCCCTATGTGGCCCCACTGGGCCTGTGTTGGCAGTGCGGAGGCCTCTGGGTGGTGCTTGGGCACAGTGCCACACTGTTCTCCCCTGTGGGCAAGGTGAGGATGACAGACGCACCTCATGCCCCTAACCTTCTCAGGGTGTTTACCATCAATAGCTGGACAGCAATTCAATTACTACCAATTCCAATTTTTCACAATGGAGTGCATTGTAGGTATCCATGTAGGTGACACATTTTGCAGGTCATTGTAGGTGCTCTACTCAGTAACTACTTGTTCTGCAATGCATAGTAGTTGCCATGATGTACTTTGCGGTGCATGCTTGGGTAATACATCGCAGTAGTAACAAGTAATACATTGTTGGTACCTGTGCTGATGTGTGTTAATGTGCTTTGCAGGTAAGCTGCGCAAGCAGTAGGTGAGGTGCATTGTGGGTAGCTGTGCTGGAGTGAGGTGAGGTGCATTGTGGGTACCTGTGGTACTGTGCCTGCAGGAACTGGAACTCGTCCTTGATGCGGTCACAGGAGTCCGAGGTGGTGAACTTGAGAGGCTGAGAGGACTGAGAAGAGGCCTGCTGAGAAGGGGGCATAGTTAGAGAGATACACACACACACACACACACACACACCACATACCATCTCTGTGTGTGTTTCTAACAAACACACACACGTATGTACTATACATAAACACACACACCCACGCACCCTAGAACCAAAATAATACAGTTACTCTCTACTCTCTCACATACACACACACACAGACACACACTGAGAGACTTGTCCATGTACACAGAGCCTATATACACACACTGTTAATCCCTGCATAAAAACACACACAGAGTCAGTCAATCACAGGCAGAGCATCAAACTTAACTGAATGTGCCAAATGGAGTCATTCATAAGATTTTATTTCTTGAGTGGATTTAATAAACAAAAATGGACTCACAAATCAACTTATCAATCTAAAGAACCTACACACACATCTCTATTTGAATAATAAACTACATCTACTACTTCAGTCATAACACACGTCTTGACCCTTCCCTCACAGTCGTCTGGTGTATGAACGGCAGAGAAGCGACACCAGGCCAAACAGGCCTGCCACCCTAAGGAAAGGTGTCCCGCAACATACCTGTTTTGTTTAACAACAACAACACCATATACACAAAAGTACTGGACGGTAGACGCCTGCCATTACACCCACAGGACTTCAATGACATTCCCATTCTCAGTCCGTATTGATGTGGAGTTGGTCCCCCCTTTACAGCGTTAGCAGCTTCCACTCTTGGGAAGGATTTCCACAAGATTTTGAAGTGTCTGTAGACTAGACAGCAATGCAAACAGCCATGTTGGCCTGGCTCGCAATGTCTGCTCTAGTTCATCCCAAAGGTGTTTGATGATGTAGAGAACCATGTTCCCTACAAGCCAGTCGAGTTCTTCCATACCCAAATCACATAAACCTGTCCTTATGAACCCTGCTTTGTGCACTGTGTATGGTCATTCTGGGGGAGGAATGATGGCAGAATGGTTGTTTCTCAGGGGTTGGGCTTGAGTGAGTGAGGGGAAATCTTAATGCCTTATACTAAGACATTCTGCACAATTATATGCTTCCCAATTTTTTTGGAACAGTTCAGGAAGCCCTTTTCAGTTCCAGCATGACTGTACCCCAATATAGTGTATGTGTTAACATGGAAGTTAATATGTAAATATGTAAGAATATCTTCTGGTCAGTTAATCCTGTAAAATTCAGTACAAATATGTGAGGCTCTAGGCTCTATGTGTGTCCGTGTGTGTGAGGAGGAGGGGGAAGGTCAACTGCTGGAGGGCAGCTAAATCAGGTGCCCCCTGCTGGTCTGTTTGTTCTGACTGACTGAATCCCTCTGGGGCGTCTTTCTCTCTCTCTCTCTCTCTCTCAAACACACACATTCTGCTTCTCTCTGTCCTGCTGATGCACTTGTACAGTCACAAGACTGCTGAATCTCCTACTCCCACGCATACACAAACACAACTATACAGAGACGCTAAATAACGTAGATCGCAGCACCCTTTCCTACACCATTCTGCCACTAGTTAGCTGGCAGATGAGCGTTGGTGGTATTAAAATGTATGGCTTTCATACCCTGTATCTGGTAACCATGTTGGCCCTCCTCAAGAACACCATCCCTGCACGCAGATCAAAGTAGGCTTCCCGTTTATTACTTACTAACTCCGTAATATAAAAAACAAAATGTGTGAACATTTCAACATTGATCATAAAGTGCGCTAGGGAAATAACTTTACACATCCACGACCACGTTGTCTGTCCATTCACTATTCTCTGATACTACAGAGAAAAGTTGTAAACTGTGACATGTAAACTCTCAGTGACAGTAATCACACTCAAGAATCTCACACCACTGCAACCCTAGTGGAGGGTGAGGCAGACCCACAGTACTGGGTAGAGCCCGACCGATTTATCGGCGGACCAATATTAAACATTTTGCTTGCATAAAAAAAAAAGTCAACGCATAAACTGCTCACAATGTAGATTGTGGCAATGTGGTGATCACAGAACAAAGATCTGACACTCCTTATTTCATAAAAATAAAATTACTGTATAAGAACCTTTCATTAGGAAACCAGATAGTTAAGCCTATTTGATTACATAATGTCCAACCTAATGGGAGAAAAATGTTACATTGTGTTTGTTAAAAATGACTATTGGGCCGATATATTGGTTATCGTTTGACTCAAATATCAAAATTGGTATCGGCCTTCAAAATCCCATATCAGTCGGGCTCTAGTACTCAGAGCATTCTCTCAAACACCACTTCGCCATTGGTTAAAAACCTCATCAGCAGCTCTGTGATTGGTGATGTGTCTCAATCAGCAGCTATTTCATTGGCTGGCAGATGAGTGTTAGGAGCGGTGGGGGTACCGCACAATGAGGTTCAGCAATAGTGTTCACAAGCGCTGTGGGACTGGCAGGGATAAAGCTCAGATGTTTTCCCCGCGGGCTCTTGCCTTTATTTATTTATTTATTTATTTATTTATTTATTTGCTCTCATGGGGGTATTGATTTCCTGGAGCAAGGGGGGCTCACTGCATCAACAGTATTGATTTGAAATGGGAGTTGTGTGTTTTTTGAAAGAGTGGTATTGATTTTCAATGGGAGGTCGGTGTTGCTCCAAAAGGGGAAGAGAGAAGGGGTATGGGGCGATCACCACTTCTCACTTTTTAAATTCAGCCCTCCTCCTTGCAGTACAACATGGTGGAGCAGCAGTACCATCACCGCACTACAATCGGTCAGCCCGGGTTTGATTCCCAGACCTTTGGATGAAAGTGTCTGCTAAATACCAGTGAACTGACTTTACACAGCATTTGATGGTGTGTGTGTGAGTGTGTGTATATATGTATGCCAATACTGGAATAGTGTGTTTCTGTTCAAATATCATCCTGTTTCACTCCTGTGTATGTATGCAAGAGCATTTGTGATTAAAGGGTGTCTACTTTTGTATGATGAATGTGTGTGTGTGTGTGTGTGTGTGTGTGTGTGTGAGTGTTTGTGTTCTTATAGTGAACTGTGTGTGTGGCGTGTGTGATCTGTGTGTGATCAAACATCCCTCTCCCTCCATTAAAAATCAATTAGAGAGGCCGTCACGCA
Source organism: Alosa pseudoharengus (assembly GCF_046254945.1). Taxonomy (NCBI): domain Eukaryota; kingdom Metazoa; phylum Chordata; class Actinopteri; order Clupeiformes; family Clupeidae; genus Alosa; species Alosa pseudoharengus. Next base: position 43,243,030 of record NW_027468663.1, read on the forward strand.
GATCAATTCAGGCGGCAACCTTTGACCTCTTACACTCCCCCTATCCCCACCCCCTCTCGTCAGGGTTTGCCCTCGACACGGCCGCTGCTTTGTGATGATAATGAGGAGCGTTGCCCTAGGTGACCAAGACATCTGCTGCAACACACACACAAACCATTTCAGTTTGTTGAACAGACACACAAAGAGGATACGAGCTCCTAGAGCTAAGGTAGTGAATGTTTTTGTGTAAGTGTGTGTGTGTATGTTCAGGTGTAAGTGTGGGTAGTGATTGTCTGTGTGCCTGTGTGTGTATGTGAGTGAGTAAGAACAAAGGTGTATGTTTAGTTGTAAATGAGGGTAGTGAGTGAAAGTGTGTGTGTGTGTGTGTGTGTGAGAGAGATAGTACGAGTAGTCAGTGCATATTTAGGTGCAAGTGTCTGTGTGAAAGAGAGCGCGCTGTGTTGTGGTTGAGTAGACCATCAAACAGTGGTGTCTCCATCACCAGAGATCCTGTGTTCACACACAATTAACACTACAGCAAGGTGCTTTCCAGCTCGAGGTTAAACACTCCACTGTTGTGCAGTGATGTGTGCACCGAGACTACAATGAGTGTGTACAGATCTAAATCCCACAGCCACGAGAACCATGTGGATGTTCTTCTAAATGTGTATGTGTCTACAGTAATTTCCTGTGTATTAGCCGCATTGTGTATTCCGCAGGACAGTGTTTTATGCAAGTTAAAACAAACGAAACCCCCTGTGTATTAACCTCATGGCTGAAGAAATTTTGCAAAATCAATGTATAAGCAGTGGCTAATAGTTGGGAAATTACAGTATACACATGTACATATGGAGTGTGTAAATGGGTATGTCTGTGTCTGATGTATGGCTCCATACAAAAGTGCTGAGGAAAGTGTGTGTGGGATAGGGCAGTTACTCTCTGTGTGTGTGTGGCGGGAGGTTATGGGTTGTATACATTTGTGAAAGTGTGTTTGGGGTTGGTAAATGGGTACATGTGTATGTGTTTGCATGCATAATGGTACTTATCTGAGAGAGAGAGAGAGAGAGAGAGAGAGAGAGAGAGAGAGATGGAGGAAACAATGTGTTATTATGAATCTGTGTAGGCAGGGGGTGTAATTGTGTTTCCGCTTGTCTGTGTGTGTGTGTGAGTGAGATGGTGATGGAAGGGGCTGTGTTTGTGTGTGTCCGCGCAAGTGCCCATAAATGTGTGACTTGTGTGTGTTCTGTGAATGTGCTTGTGTGGTGGCTACCAAGGAGAGAGGGGGGTGAAGATTTTTGTTCATGTCAGGGGGAAGAGTGTGTGTGTGTTTGACTAGGGATGTGTGTGTTAATGATTTAGGGAGTGTCATACGGAAGACTGTGTGTGTGTGTGTGTGTGGTGTACATGTGCCATGTGTGACTGGGGACATGTGTGTGTAAATGGTGTAGGGAGTGTTTTATGTGTGTGTAAGGGGGAAGGGAGTGTTTGTTTAGTTGAGTGGGAGAGGAGGTGCCTGGGGATTGACCCTTGCTCAGCTGGGGGCCCTGTGCTAATTCAGCCTTAATAACGCTCACCAGCCCTCCCCGACTGATGTGTGTGTGTGTGTGTGTGTGAGTTCCGAAGTCTCTGTTGTCCACAGCTCAAGATTCATCAGCACTCTCCTAAAGCATGCGTATCTTTCTGTGTGTGTGTGTGTGTGTGTGTGTACTTTTGCACTGCACAAAGAGAATGACCAATTTCACACACAGCGGGAGAAGTCTGCACTCTCCTTGTGTGTGAGTGTGTGAGAGAGAAAGGAAGAGAGGAGGTGGAGAAACAAAGAGAGGGAGGGTAGAGAAAGTGTGTGTGTGTGTGTGTGGCGGGAGTTACCCAGAATGTCTGTGGAATCTGTGGAAAGGGCAGAATAAAAGACAGGAGGAACGAGGTTACCATTGTTTTCCAGTAGTCAGATGAGCAGCATGGCTCAGTGTTTTAGTTTTGGTAGGAAACTACTTTTCCACTAAGTTTACAAACCAACAGTAGGTATGTCTGGAGGTATATCATGGTGTATGAACTTTGAGTGTAAATTTACTTTTTGGAAATGTTAAGAGCGTTGCTGCTGACCCAGGTAGCCATTGTACAAAACGGCCTCATTTGCAACAATAACAATGAAAGACTAGAAACCTGATGTATTGACTGATTGGTTTAAACATGCGTCTCTTGATGAAAAAGGCTCATCAGCTTTTCAGGTACCACTGTGAAAGCGTCTATACCATGAATGGCACATCAATACATAGCCTACATCTTGTCTTCTGGTTCCTCTAAAATGCAGACCAAATGTGAAGAGGGCATTTCCTCCAGGGTAATTTCCCTAAATCTGTATGTGAATCAGTGTAGGTGATCTGGTGGTTAAGATTAAAATCTCCAGAGACTACACATCATCTTGCAAAGACATGTTTGGATACGGGCTAAATCTCATTCTCACCCCAAAAGCCTAAGCCCTGAACCTTCAAAGACTTAAATGACATCTGCTGATAAGCGATTGAGTTTGAAAAGGTTGTAGGGGTTCAGAATGCTAATAACTGGAAAGGGAAGCACATGCAACATATTAAATCAACAACACCAAAAGCACATTGCAAGCATATTTTCGTTTCATGGCAGTTGTTATACTGATGTTTTTTAAGCTTCCCGTATGGTTAACCCGGTGTTTCACATCACAACGCTATATATTCTTGGCAAATCCCTGTTGTAAAGTCTGCATAAATACCAACTTATGGAAAGAGCTCAGATAGTCAGTGAGCAAGCCCTCGTGCACTTCACGATTTTATAGTGGGATGGCTCTAAGCCCATACAGACTTACTTGAGAACGTGCGTCAGAGTCTGCGTTTGGGGAATGAGAATGGGCCATTTCCTTTAAGGGTAGTGCTATAACAAAGGGCAACAGCATAGCGAAGCCGGCAAACACGGCTGGCTTAATCTGAGCCTCTCTCTGTAGGATGCAGTGTTGTTCCTTTTGGCCATGCACAGCTTGGTCCCTACCAGCACTAAGGGCACCCTAGTCAGGGTGGCTCTTTGTCTAGGGAACAGCCAGCGATTAGAATGACAGACAGGAAAAAAAGAATGTGGTGACGGCAAGACGGAGAGGACAAAAAGCACAGCCGAGTTCATGTTGGGGTTCATTCGGCCTCTGTAGATTGTGGACAATTTCCCTTTGTCTAGGACTCTTTAGTAGCCCAAGCTCAGTGCCTGATTATAAGCCTATGTGGGGAGTGGGGAGGGGGGGGGAGTGGGATAAGGAAAGTACACATCGTCGTTTTAGCCTACTTTCCAAACCTGGATACACTCATGTCTGAAGGACATCAGTGTATCATTAAAGAGCTCAAGGGTTCAATGAAACACATTTGTTTCTTGTCTTTTTAAAAAAAAAAAAATCTTTTTCTTCAATTATTGCTTTTGTACACCCTACAACAAATAGCCTGCTTTGACTGTGCAGGGTAATGAAGCATAGTGGTGAAGGTGTGTGTGTGCCAGCATTGAGTAGTTATGAATAAACCATCAATACATTGTTTATGATTATCCTTATGATGATAGAATGATCGTTAGAGTGATCAGCAAGTCGAATGCAGACCGAAGAGGAAGGGATTGTGACTTTAGCTTATAGCATCTGGCTGACAGAGGACATCCATCCAAATGATTAATGGTATGGAATGTGTTCTTGATAGCATGAGGCTGTGATGAAGCTGATGAAATTCAGTTCACTATGTACACACTTTGGAAACATCTGCTCTTCATACAGTAATATCATGTGAACACTAAACAAAATTGAATACCAATTTGGGAAGACAGTTTTATATTGCTACAATAGCTTGAGTAGTCACGTGTGTGAATGTAACATGTCATTACATATCTGGTGCACATGAAATACATTAAACAAAACTACTGAGTTTTCTGCCTTTGCAATGTTCCAGCATCAAACACAGGCCTATGATGGTCAGATGATTATTATTCTACACCCATAGTGCCAAATGAGTTATGAGGTATTATGGAGATAATCATTCTCATACTGATAGCTGCTATAATAGAAAAAACATTTTAGGGGGCACTAAAGTTGATGAACCAACCATTTTAGACACACAAAAAAAACTATACCCGCTGGACAAAATGTGTTCAGCTCTCTGCAACCTGATCAGTTGAAACTACAACAGCAGTACTGCAAAACTCAATCCTCTACAGAGCCTGTACTTTCTGCAAGCACCCAATGTATTTTACAACCAACGTGACACATTCATTTGTTCACACAGAAAAATGGACGTGCGTGCACACACACATTCGTAGTCCACCAGCAAAAGCAGCCAAGCAAGGCAGCAAACAGCTCATCAAGCATAGTCAAGGATACAGCCAACGCCTTTCTCAAGGACACGTCAGCACAAGTGCAGAAGGAACCATACTGGAACCAGGAACTGGCAACCATATAACTCAAAAAGTCCACTACCACCTAACTTGCTGACAAGCATAGGAACAATATATCGGAACTCCCCCTATTACCGTCGGTCCCGTATTTCTGCCGTCTTGCATGTCACTTAATATCCATTTCTATACAAACCAAGATGGCGGATTCCTAAAGAAATGCAAGCACCCACAGCATAGGTGTATCTAAATTCAGGGCTGTACAGTGCGACATATATGTCGCACATGCTACAAAAAAAATAGTTTGTGCGATGGATGATTTCCCAACGTAGCACTGGTGCTACAGCATACAGTTTTGCTTATGGCAATACAATGCATGCCTGTGAGACTGACAGGGAGGCTACATCAATTACCTTCTACTGTGATCAGTGCAACTGGCTACACCAGATGTGATAGAGGCGCGTAGGCTACGTTAAAAAAAAAATAGACCGTCTTCTGTTTTTGCGCGTCGCGAACGGAGCTCTTCGTTACGTGCCCGGTGTAGGCTCCCGGTGAAACGCTTGTTTGTTTGTTTGAAGTGCGTATAGACTACTTCTGTGAGCGGGGAATTGATGTAGGCTACTTTGATTTCAACTTAGTTGCAGTCTACTGTACGCGATTAAAAAGTATGTCTACTTGTTTGTAGGCCTAGTATCCAAACAATCCAACTCCAAATCAAACACCTTGCAAATTATCCTCGCGAATCGAACAAGTGATAGCTATGTCTAGCTAGATAGCTAAAGCGAAAGTAGGCCTATCTTCCGACCGGGCCGGGCTGAGGGGATTAGATTAGGCAAGCAGAGGTAGAAGTTTCTGGCAATCGCCTTTGCATTTTTTCGTTCGTTTGCATTGTTTTAAACGAACAACTTAGTATCCAAACAACACCATTCATATCTAAAACTTAGAAGAAAAAAGTCCACCGGGACGTTCGCTTCTATCTGTCAAATATGAGCCCACTTCATGCGCAAAAGTCTCGCTTAGTAGTGCTTAACCTATACAAGATCGGTTCCAAGAAAAAACCTTCACGACACTTTAATTACAACTGCGTTAACCACAGACCTTCAGCTATCTTTAGTAAGCTACATACTGTAGCCTATGTGTATGGAACAGTCTAGGGATGCATTTCATGGGTGCACTGTTTGACATGTCAGTTAGCCTACTCATTTGCACCACTGGTTAGATGTAATTACGGTATTTCACTCCTGCAATGACAATAAGGTTGAATGTAGGGTTACTCTAATCTAAAATCTTAGAAATATGAACTAAACGTAAATTAAATCTTAGTGGAATAAAATCTTCAGCATATCTTCTACTTATTAAAAAATGCATGAATTATGCATGAATAAGAAAAAATAACAAAAAATCAATGGCATGACCTGTCTTCCTGATACCCATTGAAAAGTCTAACTGCATGGAACTGTCAGGGATTGTTTTTTTGTTTTTACAAAAACACAACAACCAAATAACATATCATGCTGATAGCTTTTGTTCATCTCAAACACAATGTAGCCAGGTGAGATGTTTGCAACTACATGAGCTTTTATCAATCCAGTTGCAGTAGGCCTAGATCCCAACCACAATTGATGAACTGTGATGAACTGCCCTACTTGTGATTGTTTTTAGAGATTTTAGAGGTTTTATATCGATGCTACAGAATTTGTGGCTGGTGCTACAAAACTTTTAACCCCTGTAGCACCAGTGCTACTTGCAAAAAAAGTTAACGTACAGCCCTGCTAAATTAGCTATGTACCAAAAATGACATTTTACAGTGACTCGAAGAGCTGTAAACCGTGTTGTAAGGCTGCGTGTACACATCCGCTTGGAGCTCCAGTGGAATTTTTATTTCATGACGAGAATTCTCGGTCTAACCGTTCATGTGCCGTTGAAACGGCGTAAATAGGCGACCCATCAGGCCAGCACTATAACTCCGAGAGTGGTAAACAAAATCGGATATTTCAGGCAGTAAATGCTCCCGTTAAGAACCAAACCAGATTTTGTTCAAATCTACACACCTATGGCTACTGAAAAATGTAAGGTTCATTTAGCAAGTGTTAAAAAACATCGTTGTTTTAGAATTTCCGAACAAAAGTGGTGATAATTGGGGGTGTTACGATACCTACTTTGAAGGTGCCATCATGTGTAGCTTGTTTTAGTTTAAAATGTAAAAAAATTACCTGCAAATAGCATCAGCATTAAAAAAAATTGAAAAACACCCATCCTCTATGTTGTCTAGATATCCATTGATGATAGCATTCAAAACAGCTAGCTTTGAGCCATGTGTGGCACTGAACTAAATAGACCTAGAATGCAAGTCAATGGAAGACTGCAATGAGGTTGCGTTAAAGACAACTTTAATCGCACAGAATTCCACATAGCTCAGTGCTCCTCACGGCCCTCTGGTGGTACGTTCTGTTTGGGCACTGAAGGAACTCCGGTCCATACACAGCCCTGGCTCGATAATTGGAAATCTGTGGCTGTGGAATCTGCTCTGATGTTGTGATTTGTTTGCTCAAAGTCAAACATCAGCAACCTTTTGCCTGGATATTTATTCATGGTACACTAGACCCAAACTGTTACAAAATAGTGTGCATAACAGGTAGCAAAAATAGCTATTAACATTTTCTCCTAGCTTGCCTTACATCCCTGAATGATTATTGTAATGGTGGTAGCTCTTCATAATAAGTATGTGCAACTGCGAGTGTGTGTTGGGTGGTGGTGGTGGTGGTGGTGGTGGTGGTGTGTGTGTGTGTGTGTGTGTGTGTGTAAGGGGGTCAGCGGGAGGGGAGGGGGGTCACGGTAGAGCAGCTTAGGGTGCTGCCTCTCAGCACCGGGGGCTGTTAATCCCTGGAGTTAATCTGCTGCACAGGCTCTAAGGACTCCAACAAGCAGCATAAGGCTGTGCAATTGGATTACAGCCATAGTCGCCTCGGAGAGGGGGAAGAGAGGCATGGGGGGTGAGAGAGAGAGAGAGAGCAATAGGAGGGAAGATAGAGAGAAAGGGGAGGAAACAGAAGAGAGAACAAACAAAAAATTTTAAATTCCTGAGGGAGTCTGTCTTTTAAACGCAGGCAGGCAGGCACACACACACACAGTGAGAGACAGAGAAAGAGAACCACACACACTTGTAGGTTGTGGTAGTGAGTGGAGATATATGTGATATTTCTCTGAGCAGCTTTGTGCTGTAATGATATGGCCTAGCTCACCTATGCTCTGACACACACACACACACACATTCTAGATGTCACTGCTCCACAGATGAGGGAAAGACCAAGGCCTCTTGATCTCTGTTCACAACTTTCTTAACAGGTGTATGGGTTTGTCTTCCAGACAGCCTGAGCATTTTCAGACGGTGATGTGATGATATCGATTTGCCAATTGCAACAGTTGCATACTAACATCAGGACTAAATAACAAGACAAGCAAAGAAAACTGCTCTTTGAAAATCACCCTTAATGTTTTAAGCTCTGATCAACTGGACAAACTGATAATATAAATGAGAGTATGTTACTGCCTCATCAAGGATTCTAAAGCTCAGTCTGGTCCCTTCTACAAGACAGACACTCTGACACACATACATGGAGGGAGAACACGTTGAAATGTCCAAAATCTTGGCTGGTTAAGCCCCCCCCACCCCCCCCCAAACTACCATTCATCCATCCTAAATGAGAAATACTCTCCCCTTTGCATTTCTAGAATTCTCCAATACACTTCACTCTACCAAAATTGACTGCAATCCACATCCAAGTTAAATGCTGCGCATCATATCTGACCAAGAGTAATATTGCTGCGGAGTGAAGACCTGCAGATGGCTGGCCAGCACACACACAGAGCATGTTTAGACTATTCTACTCCACTGAGGGATCTGTGGGATATACTACGAATCTCGATTAGTGGGTTAGCGAGGTATGTTGCGCTCAAAGCCAGGGTATTCTGTGACACGAAAGTGGATCTGTTTTAGTGTCGCTATATCACCATGGTATCTTATGCTGTCAACCAAACCTGGTCGGGAGGAGGTTATGTGCTAAGTTATAGCTCAAATCGTGTAATCTACCGCCCACTGACCAATCAATTGTCTTAAAAACAAAGTTCTCACGTGTAGGATTCGGTCATATATCTTACAGGTGAAGCTCTGCCTCTACTAACATTTTGGATCTCGAATGCGCTTTAATAGTGCTGTGCGTGCAAATATCCCACTATGGACGTGCATACCATACAACAACTGATGACAATTGATTTATTTGATGTTATAGGTTAGACACAAAAAATGACCGCAGTGTAGATTAAGCTATCGCTCATGAATGCGGAAGTCATTGTTTTTAAATAGAGGCGGTCTTGTGCGTCTCCACGTTTCACGATAGGCCAACGTCATCCCAACACCGAGAAGGCGCACAGATCTGAGCTGAAAGCCTAGTTTGACAAATAGATCACATAACTGCTATCGTAGTATTACTTAACGTATACCCCTGAGTCAAGGCTTTGTGAAGCCTCGATATATCTACATAGTCTAGATATGTCTAACGTGCTTCGTAGTATACCCCACCGATGTTAGCTGTATGGAGGACATCTAACTAGACCTACTAACTGTTAATTGGTCCATGTGTTTGTTACACAGACTCATCCAGTGTTCATCCACATACATCCACACAATCAGTGCACTAGACTAGTGAATTGTCATGTTGTGCATTGTGGTGAATGAGGCTGTCTCAAACCACATACTTCCCTCAGTACACTGCTAGTGTAAACTGAGCGCTTACTTGCGTGGTGTCCACTTTTCGATGGTTAGTATTGTCTGCACTATATACTTTAAGTATTTTGAAGTGCACAAGTAGGCGGATTGAGACACAGCCTGGATGTTTTAACGAGTGCTTTGCTTACAGACAGTGCAAAAAAATTCTTTCACACAAACATACGGGTATTCGTGGGCGTTTAAGGGCGTTTTGGGGAGGTAACCAGGTACGCCATGCTTTTGGAGGTGCAAACAAATGCTGCATTGCCATTGAGATCATATAGTAAGGAACCAAAAATCCGATTGTTTGCACCTCCAAATGGGCGGTGACGTACGTATGTGACGCAGTTTGTGTGTAGGCACACCACCAGAGCCACTCAAGGCTCAAGAGCAGTACATCATATGAATACTTCTCCCAAATGAATTTCTGCCAACTGCACATGAAATTCTTGAAACAGCCACAGAGTTAGGAGATTGTTTAGCATGTGAATAGCAAACAACTTATGCATAGTTGAAACACCACGTGTGTGTTGTGGCACAGACACCAAACATTATGACATGTATTTTTTTACTTTCTAGCCAGCCACATTATACACTCTCTCTGTAGATTTGTGTATAATGATTGATCAAAAATGATCAGTTTCGACATTTAACATGAACGTATACTGCCATGTGTGTACGTCATAAAAAAATCACTGCATCCTGAAGACTGCTTGTAATCATTTAGGAAATGTGGCCTATAAACAAGAGCGATACTCAATGAACAATTACATGCACCTGGGTGTTTAGTAATACACAACACCCCCAAGGGATGCGTGCCGAACCGATCCGCCTGTTTTCTGTGAACACCCGCAGCGCCAGGGCCTCTTCCCCTCTCACCGAGGCGGCCCTCTCATAAACAGCTGAGCACTCATGCCTCGTCCACGTCCATTGTGTTAGTTTGGGGAATTCATCAATTAGTGGACTCATTAACCCGTGTCCCCCTCCCCCATCTCTCTCGGGACAACATACATGGCCCCCCCACCTGCTTGCCGACTCGCGGTGCCCACGTTATTTGTGTTGTGGCTACCGTTCCGCGCGCTGGCAGAGCAGTCTTGATGTGGTCCTCTGTCAACACCATGAATCGGTGTACTGCCTGGAGACTCGTTAGACACGAAATACCCGTAGCGTGCACAGAGCCATCCGTGCGAGGTGCCTATTAAAATGCCTTTGATCCTGGAGGCTGTGCCAAAACAGAGGGAAGAATCGCGACCGCAAGTCTTCCAGAACCCAAATATTGGCCCGACCAACCATTCACACCAAAAGAAAAACGAGGGTGGGCATTAATAATAAGCGAGATGTCAATGTTTTGTTTCATACGCGTGATTAAGTTTGGGACATAATTACGTAGTGGTAGGGGATATTATAACTATATTATAACTGGTAACGTTATCTTACAGCTGTCTGTCCAAAGCTGTGCATGACAAGAACCCCCAACGCTTGACAACGAAACCTGGTAAAAGAAGCTGCAATATATTGGTCCCATATTTTTTATTGTCCCAACCAATTTCAGTCTTCGAGTGTAACGTGTTAACGTTAGACAACGTTGCACGTTAACATTAGCAAAAAGAAAGCAAACACTGTAATCAAATCGAATCTAACATAAGATAAATTGTGAACTTACAGACAGAACACCTAAAACGATTCGATGTAACAAGCTAGCGCATAAAGCATTTGCTCATGCTACCTAGCTAACGTTAGCAAATCAAAGGTGGCGATTTTCCCTCAAATACAGCAGTGCAAATCCAGGTCCATGGCCTTTGAGGCGGCTAGCAAGCTATCAGATTGCTTTAAACTGTGTAATAGGTACGTCGATAAATACGTGAGATATTACAAATTAAACCACACGCATGTCTGTTAAACAAATAACGTTAGGGGTTAACATTATTTGCAACAAACAGTTTCCTGGCAGATTGCACACAACCATTCAATTGACAAAGCACCTAAATGCTACATCTGGCTTAGATTTAGGCAGCCCGCAACCTAGCTGATAAACCTACCTAGAGAGCGCAATATTGGGAAGAAATTTAACAACACAACTCCATTTGGCACACAGTTGAATAATTGCAAACTAACGTTACAATATTATTTACTTACCGAGTGTCTGGATTGTGGAAACATCATGTCAGTTTCTAGCGGTATGGCTACTCCTTTGCAAAGTAAATCAAATTAGCCTGAGGATGCAGTCCTTTTCTTTAACGTCGGGCAGATTTAGCGAGGTGATCCAAAATGTCCTTTATCTGCAAGTCCGGTTTGCAGCGACTAGAGTTCGTATATAGGTTAACGTTATTCTTCCTTGAAACTAATAAAAGATATGCCCAACAGTGCCTCCACAATGGAAATATCTGCGCCTTTTGCTTCGGCTACGATTAATACTTAGCTAACGTTCGTTGTTAACAACACGTAGAAAAAGGGCTCAGGTTGGCCAAATTGGTAGGATAACCTTGATATTTTCAGCCAACTGCAAGAAATGTCACGATCTCAGATTTCAGAGCTCAGTTCTGTATAAATGGAAAACTGAACAATAACACAGGAAATCGTCCAAGAACTAGCTCGCGGATGCTAAGTTAGTCATTCGTAGCATCCATTTGGCTTGCTAGCTAGCTTTGTGAACAGTCACCAAGTTAGCAAGCGATGTGGCTAAGGTTATATCACTAGCAAACTGGTTTCAGTCTATTTAGAGGCAGGTTTGACCCAAACGTGTCTTAGTCGAAATACAGATCTTGTTTTAAGGCCTTTTGAAAATCCTTTGTTGAATCAGTCTCTTCTCCCTGGCGTCCGGTTGCAATCTGCATCTAGTAGTCACATAGAGGCTTGTGCTGCTGGAGTGGAACAACCATCTCTTTCCGCTTCTCTAGCTACAAAATGTACGAGCCATCGAGGAACGAGCGCCCCATGTGATGTGGGATTGAGGTGGCGCTCGGAAGGCCCATTTTAGATGTCAAATGTATAAAATTACAGTTTGCGGAAGTGTTGCTGTTTAATGTGCCCCCACCGGAATGTAAGCGGAACTGTGTTTCCTTTGCTTGCCCTCTTCAGGGGTCATGATCATAGACAGTAAAATAAATGATCAGTATAACACGGTACCAGATGGGCAGAAATACATCAAAATGTATTTTAAAATAAAATATCAAATACCCTCATTTCAAGTGTATCAATATAAACTACAACTTATAAAAAATAAAATACTGTATTCTAAAAATACTCTTGTGGGAGCATGAAATCACTTTGCAAACCTTCCATATATCTGTCAATTTATTACTTCATCACTACACCGATTCTGTTGATAAAGTGAACAGTGTTTGAGAGCAACAGCTTTTCTCTGCCTGAGACATGCTATAAATCTGCAGTCAACAGATCAACTATAGCCCCTTTCCCACCGGAGGGATTTTTGCAGTTCCTAGAACATAAGGTTCCTAGAACCCTTTTTTTCTCGTGTTCCGACAGGACCAATTTGGGAATTATTAAATTCTTCTGACCGCAGTTCCCATAACTCTTTCATCCGTGCTGTCTGTGTAAGCAAAATATACGGAAATACTGTCCGTATACTGGCGTTTTAGTTTCATTTGCCCTCTATTATCTGATCTCTATTCATCTATTATCTGATCTCTAATTCATCTATAATTTAAGGGGCTGGGACATGGAAAAGTAGAAATCAAGTTTTGCCATGTTAACATATGTAGTGAACTGAGCCTAGCTGGTTCATGACTGAACTCCCATAATGCTGTGCAAAGCGTGCAGGAATGTTAATGTTGATTATGTGTAATGTTGATTATGTCACTGCATCATCTTACAGTTGTGTTTGTGTTCCCAGTTAGTTAGAGTGTGCAGAACCAGGTTTAGCTGGTGTGTGATGGAATGCAACCTGGAGCAGATGTGTAGTGCTGGGGCATAAGGGCCGGGTCTGGGCCGCATTATGTGTTCGTGTGTTTTGGTGTGAGACCAATAAAAACCATTCTGAAACAACTGAGCAGGTTGTTACATTGGTGTCAGAAGTGGGATGTCGACCCCTACTGGACGGGAGGAGAAAGCTACAACCAATGCCCCGGCGATGATGAGTTTCCTGCCAAGACTTCGACAGCACGCTTACCCATGGCCACCTGCTGGGCCCAGCAGACGGAGCCAGCCTGCAGCGTGACCGTAACGAAGAAGCCCGCCCCCGGCCACAGGAGGAGACGAACCGGGCTGATGGCAGCATCCCGCCACTGGAACCCGCTCCACACGGGATCGATGGAAACCGGCCGGTCCCCGGTGCGACAGCGGCTGCAGAAGGGCGCCCCACTACAATGGCGACCTGGTACAGGTCCGGCTGGCAGCCGAGCTGACTGGCTGGTCGGCGGAGAGAACGGGAGTACAGGTGGCGTTGGTTCTGGAGGGGGAAGAACAACTGGGCAAGTTCGCGGCCGACCTGCAGCTGTATGCCCGGCCGGGCTACCCAAAGTACAGCCAGAGTCTACATGAAGAGATAGCACTGGAAGCGTTCGTGCGAGGCATCTACCCAGAGCGGCTGAAAGAGCACCTTCGCCTGAGCGCCCCCAGCTCGCTGTCCGCGGCCCTCGCGGAAGCCGAACGGGTGGAAAACATCTTCAGCACAACGGAGTCGAGGCATTGCGTACGCTAGACATCGATGGAGGAAGACGGGGAGGAACTGTAGGTGACGTGGCAGACCACGGCACAGCCACCACAACGCCGCCTATGCGAGTGGAAGAGGCCGACCAGCGGAGACGGATGCCACCGGTGTGGCGAGCCGGGACACATCGCGTGGTACTGCCCAGCCCCGGCACCCCTCACACTCGCACCCCAGTTACTAGAAGAAGGTGGCACGGCGGGAGGGGCTATGGATTGCATACGGCTGGGCCGGCTCGGCCAAACCAGAGGACTGTAGGTGGACTGCACGCTAGACGGGACTCGGTGTCACGCCTTGATTGATACTGGCTCCACCATCTCGCTTGTATGCCCCGGCCTCTTACCCGGCACGCTGGTAGCCAGACCCAGAGGCTGGGAAGAGACAAAAACGCGCATCACAACAGTTGCCGGAGAGCGAGCGGAACTCGCAAAAAGTGGTGTGTGTGTGTGCATCAACGGTGAGACTGCGAGCCGTCGGCTTTGGTTGGCTAGTATTCAGGATGAGTGCATTCTCGGCCTGGACGTGCTAGAGAATGGGGGGCTGTGGTGGACATTTCCCGGTTCACACTACACTTGGGGACGAGCAGCGTAGTGTTGCACACGGCGGGGAAAACAGAGCATGAAGTGCGGAGAGCTGGCGCGACGAAGAACTCTCCAACTCGCTCTACACAAGCCCGTAGAAAGCGAACTCGCAAAGAGTGCTCGTCATCCAAGACTCCGCCCCTCCCCACACAAGCCCGCGAAAACAACAGGTCTCATCCAGGTCCGCTTGCTGAGTCCGCCACTGCTCAGCTCACGCCCACCAGGGAGGAGCCAAGAGAGCGGGTTGAGCAAACACCACTCTCCGCTCAGAGAGCGCGGCCCTCTGTAGAGACAAGGCAAGCCGTAAATTAACTCTGCACTCGTAGCTGTGAGGGGCTGAGTGAAGCACAGGGTAGCCAGGTGCGGAGGCTACTAGCAGCGTACACCGACATCTTCGCCGCAAGAGATGAGGACTGCACCCAAACGAGCCTGGTCCAACACGATATCGACACCGGAAATGCCCGGCCCATCTGACTTCAACCTCACCGCTTACCGCCAAACGACAAGCAGCTGAAGAAAAGTCCCTGGGCTTCGCCAGCTTTACTCGTCCGGAAGAAGGACGGCTCGTGGCGGTTTTGTGTTGACTACAGGCGCCTCAACCAGGTAACCCGGAAAGACTTTTACTCCCTCCCCCGCATTGACGATGCACTGGACAGCATTGCCGGCTCCTGCTGGTTTAGCTCGCTGGACTTGCGCAGCGGCTACTGGCAGATTGAGCTAGCCCCGGAAGCTCGGGCGAAGACAGCGTTCACCATCGGGCAAGGGCTGTGGCAGTTCCGGGTACTTCCGTTCGGCCTATGCAACGGGCCAGCGAACTTCGAGCGGCTGATGGAGCGTGTCCTGGCGGGCATTCCACGAACATGCTGCGTGGTTTACCTGGACGACATCCTGTGTCATGCAACAGACTTCACCGGTGCAATGGGAAATCTGGAGAAGTTGTTCGACGCCATACGGGGTGCTGGGCTCAAACTGTTCCGGAGGCAAACCGGGTTCCTGGGCCATGCCGTGGGGGCTGCCGGAGTGGCCACCGACCCAGCTAAGGTGGAGACGGTGAGACGTTGGCATGTTCCAGGCGACGGTGCTGAGCTGCGGAGCTTCCTGGGCCTGGCGTCATATTACCGGTGCTTCATTCAGGACTTTGCTACAGTCGCCAGCCCGCTGCATCGATTGACGCACAAAGTCCAGTTTTTTTTAGTGGACATGAGAGTGCAACGCGGCATTCCGGCGGCTGCGGAGGGTGCTATGCGAGGCCCCGGTGCTCGCTTTCCCTGACCCTCGACTGCCGTTTATCCTGGACACCGACGCCAGCGACGTGGGCGTCGGTGCCGTCCTCTCACAAGCAGGCAAGCAGGTGGTCGCATACTTCAGCCGCTCACTGGACCGAGCGGAGAAGAATTACTGCGTGACCCGCAGAGAACTGTTGACTGTGGTGGTCGCTCACCTGGCTGCTGAACTTCAAAGAACCAGAAGGCCAGCTGGCTTGCTGGCTGGAGGCGCTCCAGGACTATGACATGGAGATTCGACACCGGGCGGGTCGCCTTCACGGCAACGTGGACGCCCTGTCCAGGCGTTCGTGTGCAGCAGACCAGTGCCAGCACTGCCACCGGAGGGAGGAGAGGAGCCTGGCTGCGGCCCAACCAGAGCCCGCTCGTCGGCTACAGGCTGCATCACCGCTGGCAGAGAGAGAGAGAGTTGCTGTTTTCAACACTGGCCAGGGTGAACGCTCGCCAACAGCACGCCAGTAGGGGGCCAACGCTCGCCAGCAGCACGCCAGCGTGAGACTCAACGCTCGCCAGCGCCACGCCAACAAGAGAGCCACCGCTCACCAGCTTCACGCTAGCGAGAGAGTCAACGCTCGCCAGCAGCACCCCGAGGTCGTCTCACCACCTTCCATTGCCAGCTACAGTGATCGAGAGACCGGAGACAACGCACCGCAGCCCAACGCAGCACTGCAGAGCAGCAGCCGGGGGCCACGGACTCGCAGTCGCCGGTGGACGTAAGGTCAAGGGAGGAGATCCGGAAGGCGCAATCGGAGGACGCCACACTCGGCCGAGTGTGGTCATGGATCGAAGCCGGTCAGCGACCGCCATGGACTGACGTATCAGCACTCGATCCAGAGACCAAAGTGATTTATTCACAGTGGCCGGGAATAGTAGCACGTCAAGGACTGTTGTATAGACACTGGCGAGCTCCCGATAGACAATCTGACATTTTCCAGTTGCTGGTTCCTGCTGGATTACGAGCCTGTGTACTGGAAAAGGTACATGGGGCAGTGGGGGCGGCTCATTTCAACATTGCAAAGACTCTTCGTCGGCTGAGAAGCCACTTCTATTGGCCGGGATGCAGGCTGGACGTTGAACTGCATGTTCACTGCTGTGACGCCTGCACAGCGAAGAAGGGCCCCACGCGACGCTCGCACGCACCACTGCAGCAATACGCTGTCGGAGCTCCCATGGAGCAGGTAGCCGCCGATATCATGGGCCCACTGCCAGTCACAGAGCGAGGAAATCGCTACGTGCTCGTAGCCATGGTAGCCTTGGCCAGCCAAGTGGCCGGAGGCGTATGCAGTGCCAGATCAGAGCGCCCAGACGACAGCAGACAGACTGGTCACTGAGATGTTCTGCCGGTTCGGGGCACCGGAAGAACTCCACAGCGACCAAGGGCGGAATTTCGAGGCGGAGGTGTTTGCTGAGGTTTGCCAGCGCATGGGAATCCGGAAAACGAGAACGACACCTCTGCATCCACAAAGCGACGGGCTAGTGGAACGGTTTAATCGGACGCTAGCAGTGCAGCTGGCCATATTGGCCGACCGCCGACAAAAGGACTGGGACTTGCCCCTGGTACTCTGGGCATATCGCACAGCGGTGCAAGAGTCAACGAAATGCACACCGGCAGCTCTGATGTTCGGGCGAGAGCTACGCACGTCGGTGGACTTCGGTGTTCGGTTCGCCTCCGGAAGCGGAGATTGGAGGTAAGCCAGGGCTGGAATACTACAAGCAGCTATGCGAGAGACTGAAAGGAGTACACGAGTTGGCCCGGCAAGTTATGAGTGAAGCTGGAATACGTCAAAAGCGAGCTTTTTGCCCCGTATCGACCCCTGGCCTCAGCTGAGGGTCGTGGAGACTTGGACACTGAATCTGTGGAACTTGGTGACAATGGAGATGTGGCTCTAACACCGGTCACCGTGCAGCCTTCCCCGGAAGTCACCGCAGCGACAGCGGGGCGCCCACAACGCCAGCGTCGCGTCCCAGCCACGCTCATGGACTGACGTAGGGTAAGACTTGAGTCAAGGGGACATGGACTAAGTCTCGGGGGGCTGTGTAGTGTGTAGTGAACTGAGCCCAGCTGGTTCATGACTGAACTTCCATAATGCTGTGCAAAGCGTGCAGGAATGTTAATGTTGATTATGTGTAATGTTGGTTATGTCACTGCATCATCTTACAGTCGTGTTTGTATTCCCAGTTAGCTAAAGCAGTGGTCCCCAAACTTTTTCTTCCGAGGGCCAGCTCACTATGCCTGGCTCTAAGAGAGGGCCAGAGACTCGGAGTATATCAGTAACCATAAATTGCTTAGCGCTGTGAACAAAGGCAGTCTACCTTAGTTGAATAATCCATTACATTTAATCTATAGGCTATTGCAATTTAATACCATTGTTATATGTGTTTATATTGCCATCTTGCCATATCAGTGTAAAATGTAGCTCAAATGAAATAATACTAATAATAGCATTCTCAAAACTATAAGCAGGGAGTCCCAAAAGTATATTTTGAACTCTGAACTTTGCATACACAGCTCAAGTTGTGAACAAGCAATATCCTACAAATTTAAAGTTCTCAAACTATGAGTTTTATGAAGTGGTGGCAGAAACATCTGAAATGACCACCATTTTAACTTTCACTCACCTGATGAGAACTTTGTGAACTCTGTATGAATATTTGAACGAGTGCATAAAAAATATAAATAATTATACCAGAAAGTTCCAGAATTATGACTTGAATAGAAGTTAGTTAGTTAGTTATTAACAATTAATTGATAAACTTTTAGAATACTTTGAGCACTGATGCAGTCAGCAGAGGCCTCTTACATTGTTTGCAGGTACAGTAGGCCTACCAT
The DNA here is from genome assembly GCF_046254945.1 of Alosa pseudoharengus. Classification (NCBI taxonomy): domain Eukaryota; kingdom Metazoa; phylum Chordata; class Actinopteri; order Clupeiformes; family Clupeidae; genus Alosa; species Alosa pseudoharengus. Next base: position 43,261,520 of record NW_027468663.1, read on the forward strand.
ACATTTCATTCCGTTTTCGATGGCAAACGCGAAACAGCGCCAAAACAACCACCAGTGGACAAAAAGAGTATTACATGTGTACTGTTAAGACCCGCTATAGAGAATGAATGGGGGAAATTACGGAGGTTATAGTTTGACGATGTCGTACTCCCGTGCGGGCCGGATCCTATATACCATGGACATGTTTTGGGGGGCCCCCTAAAATGAAGTGGCGGGCCGTAGTTTGGGGACCACCGAGCTAGAGTGTGCACAACCAGGTTTAGCTGGTGTGTGATGGAATGCAACCTGAAGCAGATGTGTAGTGCTGGGGCATAAGGGCCGGGTCTGGGCCGCATTATGTGTTCGTGTGTTTTGGTGTGAGACCAATAAAAACCATTCTGAGACAACTGAGCAGTTTGTTACAATATGGAGATTGACAGGCTATGGGTCGTAAAGGGCACTTCTTTGGATGTGCAGTGGCCTAACCCATGTATAAACATAGTGAAATAACATTTTGCACGGTACAAACATGAAAAAAATGGGAACACTCACTCTATACAAATAGCAGAACCATCCATATGCATGATATTTCCATAACCCCGAGATACGCTTCAGAATGACAGTAGAAAGAGTTGTTATCAGACTCAAGACGTAGAGCCCAACAGCAATCTATGTAAAATAAAACATTTTGAAAGTGACATTCATAATTTGTTGTAAAATATTGAAGTTGTGGGAAGTTTATGGCTTAAACTGCTGGCTTCATTCGTCCATCATGCCTGTTTCATTCCCGACCGAGGAATTAAACATAAGTGCGTCCCACGGTTTAGTTCAGAGCTGAAAATGCAACTGTATTTGGCAGAGGATAGATGTAGGTTGGGGGTCATCTCTATGTTCCCCGGGTCCTATGTTCCCCGAGCAGGGAAAAAGGGTCCTCCCTGTTTCCCCCCAAAAGGGTCCTATGTTCCCCGGTCGCAATACATACCGGGGAACATAGGACCCTTTTTTGTAAAAGGGTTCTATGTTCCCCACTGTGAGAAACTGAACTGTACCATTCTCATTGTCTCATTCGTGTTGCACTGCAAGCGCAGGCAAGAGAGAAAGAGACTTACATGCGCACACACTCCCCCACCACGTCCCTCTTTGATTGTAAAATGTTCTGTGCGTGGTAGACTATCCTGTTGTGAGGCAAAGTAAGTGAGTATTTAATTTGACTGTGCATTGTTTGTGCTATTTTTGTTTGTTTTTGTGTATTAGTGTTGCTATTTTTGAATATGTTGAAAAATAAATAATTTGAGTTATTAGAACCAACATGCACCTTCAATCCTTACGTCCTCAATGGTAGCTGGGATGGGAGGCATCACAGCCGCGCGTGCTCTGGCCATAACTGACAGGAAGCCTTGTGGTGGTTCACTGTCTCCTCCACCCTGGAGTGGATGTTGCCGCTGCAGAGCTACCCGCCGGGCATTGTAGACCCTTCTGATGGGTACTGTGGGTACCCTTCTCTAGTTACCGCTTGGCGGAAATCTGCATTGTGCACCCTTACTCTGTCAGGGGGATGCACATGTTCACCGACCTCGTGCACAATGATGTTAGGACCCTCTTCCTCAACATCAAAGATGTTGGTCCGCTAGCCTGACGAGCCAGACCCACATTAAAATGTAGGGTCTGGGCACTCACCGTTCGCAGTGCTCAGTCCGAGGGGCGGGATAATCAGTTGTCTTTCAAATTCCCTCTGCACGCAATAGGATAGCGGCAGCGCTATGAGTCCCATGTGTTTCCCACCAGCGGAGCTAGTTGGCTAGTTCAAACGTTTGCCAACTTAATAAAAGCTTAAATCGTGTCACACTGTTCGCCAACATCCATCTCATTTGTTTTCAAGTAGCAGGGAATTCAAGCCAAACCGTTGCAACTCTGCCATGAATCATTATGTTAAAGGAACACGCCACCCAAAATCAGTAGTGATATATGTTCTTACCGTAACTTTCACGAGTTGAGTCGTACCTCTCCCGCGTCGGTAGGTGCACTCAAACGCTCTGTCGCGCGGCGTGAATGTGTTAGCATGTTGCTATGCTAGCGGGCTCTGCCGTGGCCGTAGAGAGAGGCACATAACAGTATTCAAACACCTCCACGTTTTACCTACTTAAATACAGTTGCACGAGTAGTTGATGAAAAATGTTAGGGCACACAACATGAAACGTGACGATTTTCCAAGCGAATAAACATGAGAACTACAATGTGTGGCGCAATAGCACTTGGGAGTACTTCGACCTAGCGTGGTAATATTATTAACACCTAATTGTAGATCCTATCCACCACAGAGTTTAGAATCCATGCTGGATCGACCCTCAGCCTCTCCCTCCCCTCTGAGCGAGAGAGGCACACACACTAGAGATGCGCTGATGGGCTATTATTTCAACCATAACTGCATAGCAAAACTTATCATCCATCAGCCATCCATCAGCACCAAAGTTTGTTGACCAATTTTCAAAACGGCACCTGCCCACCATCCGCTGGTTGTTTTAATGTAGGCTATATGGGTGATGCAGCGCTGCTGACGTGAGGCTAGAAAGCCCTTGCCTGTTCTAGAAAGACTGATCTAATGCAGCAAATATATTAAAAGGCAAAAGTCGTACATTGGCTAGGCCTATCCCCAGAATATCAGCAGCAAACTCAGTCTCTGTCGCGCAAAACAGTCTCCAAATAAAACGCACATCGGCCTGTTGCCTATTCTGCCAGCTTGTGACAATATATCGTCCAAAATGCTTGATTGCATTGCATTCTCCACATTTTTAGCTACATTTTCATGTACCACATCAGCATTTTTGTTCAGTGAATCTTTTGTAAATTGCTTTACAATTACCGTCGGCCCTTGTCAGCAGACTTCGGCTTGCCTCTTGCCATATTCACTCCTTGTCTTCCGATGTCATTTCTGAGTCATCTACAGATGTTCACCTCCCTAAATAGAACCAACTTCAACCTGTGTTATATCCTAGATGAGACTGCCTGGGTTATTTTGTTTAGATATTAGCCTATATATAAAACACATAATTGTAGCCTACCATTCAGGGAATAGGCATTTAAAAGAGAGACAGAGAGTGATATGACTAAGAAATGACATCGGGCGATGGCAGTGCGAGATGTTCAGAACATAAGAGCTAAAACTTCTACAAACTCACTAACATCCACAGCGGAAAAAGAAGGTAAGAAAAATAGTCGGAAAACTTAGATGTGTAAGGCAAGCAAGCAAGTTTGGCGGTTGTTACTAAAAATGTGAACATGCACGTTGCATTGTTGAGCGGTGGACTTTCAGAATGAATGGAGTCGGAGTTTCTTTAATATCGAGGCGTCATATTTGTCCGATGGCCTGCTAGGCTATAAAATGAATTGCGATGTCTGTCTGAAAAAGACGCGCTCGTGCAGTCAAAATGAATGGGAGTCTTCAGAACAGGCTTGTCAGTCAACCTGACATAACAGTGTGTAAAGTAGCCTATAATGTGAATGACTTGTTATTTTATCAAGGATTTCTTTCTTTTTGCAAAAAATAAAGTACAATAGGCATTAATTAGTAGGCCAGGAGCATGCTGAAATTATGTGGCAAATTGCGTTTTTTATTACAATGATAAAATTGTAAAAGGACGTGACCGAAGCTGAGGCAAGCCAGGCAATAGGCCTATAGGCCCGACGGTAATTGTAAAGCAATTTACAAAAGATTCACTGAACAAAAATGCTGATGTGGTACATGAAAATGTAGCTAAAAATGTGGAAAATGCAATGCAATCAAGCATTTTGGACGATATATTGTCACAAGCTGGCAGAATAGGCAACAGGCCGATGTGCGTTTTATTTGGAGACTGTTTTGCGCGACAGAGACTGAGTTTGCTGCTGATATTCTGGGGATAGGCCTAGCCAATGTACGACTTTTGCCTTTTAATATATTTGCTGCATTAGATCAGTCTTTCTAGAACAGGCAAGGGCTTTCTAGCCTCACGTCAGCAGCGCTGCATCACCCATATAGCCTACATTAAAACAACCAGCGGATGGTGGGCAGGTGCCGTTTTGAAAATTGGTCAACAGACTTTGGTGCTGATGGATGGCTGATGGATGATAAGTTTTGCTATGCAGTTATGGTTGAAATAATAGCCCATCAGCGCATCTCTAGTGTGTGTGCCTCTCTCGCTCAGAGGGGAGGGAGAGGCTGAGGGTCGATCCAGCATGGATTTTAAACTCTGTGGTGGATAGGATCGATCTACAATTAGGTGTTAATAATATTACCGCTAGGTCGAAGTACTCCCAAGTGCTATTGCGCCACACATTGTAGTTCTCATGTTTATTCGCTTGGAAAATCGTCATGTTTCATGTTGTGTGCCCTAACATTTTTCATCAACTACTCGTGCAACTGTATTTAAGTAGGTAAAACGTGGAGGTGTTTGAATACTGCTATGTGCCTCTCTCTACGGCCACGGCAGAGCCCGCTAGCATAGCAACATGCTAACACATTCGCGCCGCGCGACAGAGCGTTTGAGTGCACCTACCGACGCGGGAGAGGTACGACTCAACTCGTGAAAGTTACGGTAAGAACATATATCACTACTGATTTTGGGTGGCGTGTTCCTTTAAGCCCACCTAACGACTCTATACACAATTTCATTGGCCTGATTGAGTTTCCATTTCTGGAGCTCACAAGCCAACGGAGAGTTGCTAGTCTAAGCCCTGGCAGCAAATGTAATTTGCTGCCGCTAGGGGCGCATCTAGATTTATAGGCTATTGGTCCGCAGTACTGCCCTGCAGTTCACTCTCCAGCATCTCCATCTAATATGTTCTTGGTTGGTGCGGTGCCTGTGGTATCTGAAGTTGTCCAGAGCCAACACATTTCCTCCTCGGTCTCCAGTCATTAGCTTTGCCATTGTCCCGTCCCCTTGGTAATAAGGTAGCTAGGGCTTATGACAATTGAGTTATAGGTCACCGATCCCCCCCCCCCCCCACACACACTTTATTATTTAGTTTGAGATTTAGATAGTTAGTTTATTTATTATTAGTATTTATTTATTGTTAATTTATTATTATTATTATTATTATTATTTATTTATTATCCGTATTTAGTGTGTGTATTTATTATCAGTATTTATTGTTTGTTTAGTTTAGTTTATTTAAAGCCCCCCTGTGTAAGAATTACTCTGATCTAGTGGTTAGGTGTTATATTGCAACCAACCTCTCAAGCGCTGCCTCGTTTAGAACTACGGTAGCCGTCGCATATCAAAAATTGGCACTAGTTCCGGACTCCTAGGCAAGTCAAAACATACATTTTTCTCTGAATAAGCAATAGCAAAATATGAATATAATTTTGTGTACTATTTTATTGCCATTGCTTGTGTGTGATGCCAATGAAACACTCTTTTGGACACAAAACAAATAGTTTCATTTTGCCTGTTAACCGAGCTTGCTAGCTAGCTAACGTTAGCACAGTAAACGGAAAGTGAACGGGAACGGCTAGTTATGTTCACCAGCTAGGTAGCAGCTAAGGACTTTGATTAAACTTGTATATTGTTGCAAACTAACCTGAAATAACACACGTTTAGCAACTTTGTGGAAGTCTACTAATTCTAGCAAAACTATGTTAAGTTAGTTTATCAACTGTCTCTGGGTCTAGAGCAGGGGTCTCAAACTCATGGCCCGCGGGGCAATTCCGGCCCGTGCCCGGTCCAATTCTGGCCTGCGACCTAATGTCAAAATAATAATGTAGCTAATTCAGCCCTTGAGAGTATTTTTTAATTGCAACAAACAACAACACTGGTTAAAGGGACACCAGGCAAGCCTAATGCCTTTTCTCTACAAAACTCCCCCTCACTCGGTCTGAAGCACTTTTCCTTTTCTTTGCGTCTTCTGTCAAGGGTTTTCGCTGCTTCTATACACACGTTTGCAACAATCTCTACTGTTTCGTTAGCCTGCCTGCTTCGGTCGGCGGGTAGGATACACTGAATTTGCAAGCAGGATATTTTTCCTACAGGCAGTAGGGGCGGGCGAGAGAGTCTTCATTCGCCCTGTAACGAGTCATTTAACCATGTACGACTTTCGAAGATGAGTAATTAACACAAAAACGTTGCCTGGTGTCCCTTTAAAATAGACGATAGATCCAAGTACAGTGGCAAATCCCATTTGTACTCTCCTCCACTAGTTGCTAGACATCTAGAGCTTCGATTCAAGCCCAAATTTGCCGCACAAAATTTTCAGGAAATACTACGCGAGAAACACGAAGACGTGCATTTGTTTGTAATGACGCGGAAGCAATGCAAGCCATAATTTTGCATAAATTGAAGCAGAAATAGGCCGACACCGAATATTGAAAAAATGTTGACGTGTGATGAAGTTTTGGGTAGGCTATGTTATTCACCTATTCTGATTCTGAAGGAGAATATCTGCCTTTTATTATGATCGACTATTGACAATGATAGTCACGGTGCGTCTGTGAATGGAGGTGCATCTTTGCGTGTATATGACGGTGTCCACTAAGCATGCCATGCTTATTTCGACCCTCTGCCCAACATAGCTGGAGGTGGCAGTGGTAATCGTGATAGTGTCTGTAATGGACGTGGTACAGAGAGCAGGAGTAGTAAAAATAGGGCTCTGAAGAACTACAAAGTCACCCAAGATAGGAACTAATTTGACCAGGCTACTTTATTGTAGGCCTATAACAACGGTTTGTGGTTATAGGCTAGTAATTATTTACTATTGTTTACATCTTAGGCCTACTGTTTTCCTGTTAATTTGTTATATGGGTAATATGACAAAAAAGAACGTAAACCTGCTCAAATATGTGCAACATCCAGTATTTACTGAAAGGTGCATAATTTGAGGTGCTTGCCATCCAGTGGCAAATTAGATGGGCACATTTACCCCCTTCATAAACATTTGTTTATACTCAAAGATTTGTATATTTACAGTAGGACTTTATCTCTGACCACTTTCAATTCAAACCTTTTGAAATTTTGATGTCAAAATCCAATGGTGTTGTTTTCTTAACCCTGGCGCCTAAAGTTTGCCATGCAGGTTTAAATAAGTTAATAATGTTTAGTAATGCAGGTTTAAATGAGTTAATAATGTTTAGTAATGCAGGTTTAAATGAGTTAATGAGTTAGTAATTTGTATTAATATTTATTCTATCATTATTTTATTTATAAGCTAAGGTTGCTAGCACAGGTGTCTAAACAGAGATAAAAAAGACTTGCACTTTCTGTTTGCAGTTTTGTGTAGTATTTGAAAAAAAACCCCATTGCATTTTCAGAAATAGCCGTTGCTTTTTGTATTATTCTCTGACGTGGCCCTCCAATCAGATGACGTTGGCAGAAGTGGCCCCCAGCTCATGAGTTTGAGACCCCTGGTCTAGAGACTAGAAATCAAGTGAGACAGTGACTGAACGAAGTTATTTTTCTCTTATTTAGTTGAAAAATACAATTTCAATGTCGGAATGTTAGGAAGGCATGTGGCTTGTAGAAAATGGGTTCGTAACTTATATTGCTGAATGTAGGGAAATTCATCCGATTAATCCAAGCTAATGTTTTTTCTATGCATGCAGACGGCAAAGACTGAGCTGTATTTTGCATATGTCCCTTGCTGGCCACCGTTATTTTAAAATGGCGCACGTACATGGAGAGTCGCCCCTGCGCTATGTAGATGTAAATGAGGATTTCTAAGCCAATAGGCATGCATCGAATTGGTGGTTGTGGTAATTAAACATGAATTGGGCCACATTTATGTATGGAAAATGTTGATTTTGTTAACAAACAACACGGGAGACATTTAAACTGTCCAAACGTGACAAAAATAAAAGACAAACAAAACGTACAGCCTAATCTCTCCTCTAGGCCTATTTGGATATGCGCGTCAAACGGCCTGTAGCCTATTTACGGTGGAATTTGGCACTGATGGTGGAAAAAAATAGCAGACTGGGGAACATAGGACCTTTTTTCAAAAAAAGGGTCCTATGTTCCCCGGTCCCATACAAAGTGGGGAACATAGGTACAGTCCCGTAGGTTGCTAGTGTTGCACAATCTCTTTGTAGTCCCTCATTGTAGTCCCTCTCTGAGCGAGTGGAGAAACAAACACTAAAGTTTGCTAATGTTAAAGCTAGTTAAACTTTCTTCGTCGTTCCAGTTTAATTTGCCCTGTCCTTGATCATTTCGCCCTCCTACCAGTTCCTATGGCCACTTGGCCAGTGCCAATGCAAATGAAAAGCCGGTTTTGGGGGAGAGTAGTTAGTAGAACAGATTTAGAAGTGGACTGTTCCTATAACTACGTTCCTGTAACTACTTGGTGGGAAAGGGACTTATGCTGACCTGCCAGTTCCATGTCATAGCCTAGCCTAGGCTACTAGAGGCTACTAGGCTATCAGAGATATATAATCTCAAAAAGTCACAACTGAACTTGTTGAGTGTAGGCTACAAATTTAACCACCGAATCTATTGAAAGCTAGAATGTGGGTTAAGCAACCCAATGAAGTTCTTTTAGGCCTACCTTAAAATAATGGCTTCAAACTGTCATACACACTAACATATGTCAGGGAAATTAAGTCTCTGACATTGTTAATGCATAGCCTCTGCCCAGAATGCACTGTGTAGGCCTATATTTGTTGATCAGGTTAGATCATGGTGACCCTTTCAATTCTTTTTTTAAAGGCACCCTTAACAGTTTTTGACGGAACCATCCGACCTAGCAACTTTCTCGTTTTGGGTAGCCACCACCAGTGTTGTAGTACTCGAGTCCGAGTCATTAGCTAAATTTAGAGACTCGTGACTTGACTTGGACTTGAGCACTGATGACTCGAACTTGGACTCGGACTCGTGCATTCGCACTCGCGATGACTCGTCGAGGACTCGACTTTTTTTTGTAATATCATAAGGCTAATTGTAGTATGTCATTAGGCTATAATTTGCTATATGATTTTAATATCTAAATTATTCGTAATACTAGATTTAGTTCAAGGGAATGTTAGGCTAGCCTACTGCTTCGTGTCGTAGGGTAGGCTACATCGCAAGTCACATCATGTTCACATGCAAAGCAAACTAACGTTAACTTTAACACCAAAATGCCTGAGATATGGCCGCCGCTATTTCAATGTAGTAGGCTATTGCCAGGCAATATTAGTTCTCATACATGACATAACATTACCTAAGATTACACTCAGCCTAGGCTAAACAACACACACTGCTGCTGGATAGCTGATCATCGTGACTTGGTGAACAGTGTTTTCCCTGACGCGAGAAGCGAGGTTCCATTCATTCATTTTCATTCGGGGCGTGCCCTGCCGTGCTTCTGTCTGTTAATTTGCAGCAGGCTATTATCGGATGAATGAAAAATAAACTAAACGTTTTCCCGATCAAGATATAGCATACTTCTTAATTTTGGTGTCATAACATATAGAAGCATAACATTACATTGCCTAGTAGAGTGTCCATGTAGTGTCAATGTAGGCAGGGGCGGAGCTACGTGGTGGCCAGGGGGGGCCACGGCCACCACTGGTCAAAGCTTGGCCACCCTGCTGGCCCCCCCAGCTCCGTTCAGTGAAAAGTAAAAAAGAAAAAATAATTGCTGCCATTTTCGACGGCACTTGCCAACACTTTGCAAAGCAGGGACTGAACCAATTACTGCACTCTATCTACGACCATTGGCCCAGTCAGGAAGTGTAGCCCACGGTTGTGATCAAATCGTGAGTAGGCCTAGTGCTGCAGCAGCAGCAGCGGGACAATTCAAGTCATCTGTTATAAACACTTGATAGTAGCCTAGACTACTACTTAACCTCAGTAACAACAGGTGAGTTGATGATGAGTTGGAACATTATTGCTAATAAGATGTTAGAATGTGTCACGAAGCATAGCCAAGTGAGCTGCGTTGGGCTGTCCGTAGGCTCTGACATTGACGTGTGGGGCTGATCAGAAATAATCGGATGCCCGCGGTAACACTGTTACAAAAATATTTCGATAAAATTCGGGTGAAATGCAAGCATATTAGGCACATATCATGGCTCCAATAAAAGTAGGCTAATAGGGCCTAGGCTAGGCTACTTTATAAAAAACATAATTTGCTGACAGCCTGTGGTTCTTGCCAGCTGGTCAGGCTGAGGCTGCTTTGCCTGAGTTCTTTGTTACATTGCTCCAGAAATGTTTATCGCAGCGAGATGAAACTTTAATTGCGTGACAGAGCAGAAGTGGGGCTTTCCAAAGAGACTAAACTCTTGCCTGTGCGATCAAGTATGAAAAAAAAATCATGAAATTAAATCAAATTGATTCATATTTATAGTTTACCTGCGCACCCATTACTCTCGTTTGAATTACTCGCGAACCCGTGATCGCATAGATATGGCAAGCATATCAGAAGAAAGAGGAGACACAGGGCTATCTATTGGTACCAAGTATATCGATGCTTCTAGGCTATAAAAACAGACAATGTGACTGCAAAATAACATCATGTAGCCTACAAAAACCAACTCTCGTTTGAATTAGGCCCTACTCACGAACCCGTGATCGGATAGATATGCCATGCATGTCAGATGAAAGAGGAGATACAGAGCTATCATTTGATACCAAGTACATCCTTCTGGGTTATAAAACAGACGAAATGACATCAAAATAATAACTTCATATAGCTCCACTTACCCCACGTTTTTATGTGTTTTTATGTAGGCATGTTCATAATCCAACGCTATCATGTGTTTCTCTATGGCAAAGTATGTTCATAATGCGGTTTTGAGATCCCAGCAAAGAAACACCTTTTTGACTTTGTTCATGACAATGCAGTAAAAAGTTGTTTTAAAATCATCATTATTATTAGTGTACACACAGAACACGCAAACTCGGGTTCAGTCAGGTCAGATCAGTTCGTGTCACAGATATGGAGCGCAGAAAGGGCATTTTTCATTACTAAATAAAAAAATGGCATTTATTTCTGTAAGGCGCACACCACATGTCTGTAAATTGCTCAGCCCCAAAGCCCCCCTCCACCATGGTTCTTATATTGCCAGATTCAGGACAGTCTGCCCTACACATACATGAAAGTCATGTCCAGCTGACAGAGATACATTTCAAAATAAGAATGGTATAATACGCTTTTTGTCTTTGTATTATTTAAAAATCAAAATTAAATCAATGCAAGTATTAATATGAATTGGTAGCAGATCTGGGTAGCCTAGACTGTTCTGAAAAAAATATAGCATGTGTAAATGGCACTGACCAGGATAAATGCTTATAAAGGTAGTGGAAAAGCCCTTAAAACAGTCTAGGGTTCTAAGGGTTAATTTCTTAATTCAGAACCATGTTACTTACAGCCAAGTACTTAGAGTGGATATCAGAAAGAAATATAGTTTGGCCATCAGTATAAGATAAAATATGTGAATACAATATTTGAAGTATTTATTATTGTTCTTTAACATCATTTGAATAAGACTGATTAAGTAAGGTGCATTGTCATAATGTACTTTTTATAGCATTGGCTTATGGAAAATGATTTGGAGTGGACAACAAACTGACCTGTGTATCGGTGTTGGCTTTACACAATTTAATACCATTATTAAAATAGGCTATCCTAATCTTCAAAACTTTTTAAGTAGTTTTTAAATAGTAATATGTATTTCAAATACAAAATAGTATTTTGTCATTTTTATTTTATTGGGTTGAAGGAAATGGCTCTGTATTTTGTATCAAAATACTTTATTTTTGTATTTTAAAAATACTGCAAAATACTATATGTGAAAAACACTAAAAAAAGTAGATATACTACACACAGGTGTAATGAATAATTGGTAATTAGGCAACAATGGTTAATGTTTATCGCAATCAGCTAATGTGAGAACAGCTGTGTTCAACGACATTCACAGCTTTTCAGTGACGGCCTTTGCTGAAGCACCAGCTCTGGTCTGAAGTATAAGTATAAGTATAAATACTCTTTTGATCCCGTGAGGGAAATTTGGTCTCTGCATTTATCCCAATCTGTGAATTAGTGAAACACACTCAGCAAACAGTGAAGTACCCACTAATCACGGCACAGTGAGCTGCCTGCAACAACAGCGGCGCTCAGGGAGCAGTGAGGGGTTAGGTGCCTTGTTCAAGGGCACTTCAGCCATGCCTACTGATAGGGGTTCGAACCGGCAACCCTCCGGTCACAAGTCCAAAGCGCTAACCAGTAGGCCACGGCTGCCCAGAAGCACTGGTGTGAAGTCATACGCAAGTAAAGATGAGCAAGGTTACCTGTGCAAGTTCACATAAGGACACCGACAAAGGCAACAATGTCCTTTTGTATCCAAGCCAATTAACAGAAAAAATGTCAGATATCTCAATAAACCACAATGACATCAATAGATGGTAAGGTGTTGAGTGTGTTTGAATTCCCTTCCTTGTAGCATCCTTTTCTGCATTCCACAGTGGGGAGAAGTTCACCTTGTTTAAATAAATAACAATTCTATTTCCTTATTAGCTGCATACTTGAGGTTGGAGATATTAAGGCAAGTCAAGTTTCTCACATACTGGAAGTTCAAGATATACGATGATTTTCTTATTCAGTTCTACACTGGACTTGAATTACGAAATTCGGCACAGATACACAATTATGATTTTGGCCTATTGATTATAATGTGGTTAATTGTAAGTATAAGTATATTTTAATCTCTGCATTTAAGAAAATATAATCTCTGCATTTATCCCAATCCGTGAATTAGTGAAACACTCAGCACAGTGAGGTGAAGCACACACTAATCCCGGCGCAGTGAGCTGCCTGCAACAACAGCAGCACTCGGGTAGCAATGAGGGGTCGGGGTTCGAATCGGCAACCCTCCGTTTACAAGCCCGAAGCGCTAACCAGTAGGCCACGGCTGCCAAATTGAAAGCTCTGTCAGTCGTTTTGGATAAGCATCAGCTAGATGACTAAATGGAAATGTAAATTCTTGAATTATTCTTTATTCTGATCACACTACATGAACTTGAATACGGTATATCCAAAATGGCATGACAGGGGCCAAATTGTATTGTTTTTTTACTGTATGGTTTATAGGCTCAATGTTTGGGATAAAAAAAAAAAAGCTTTTTTGCAGTGCTTTCATACTTCCTTGAAAAAAGTATTTTGAGTATTTTCTAAATACAGTATTTTATTTCGATACATTAAAAATGAGGGTAGGCCTATTAGGTATTTTATTATGAAATACATTCTGATGTATTTTTGCTCATCCCTGCCTGTTCCTAGCATTTGCACAACACTTTGCGATGGTTAGCTTGTCACCTGTGACGATACATGCTAGGCCTAAGTGACTGACCTATATGGGTGCGTTTGGAGATGAAATCAGACGTTGTTGCCACACACCTTGCATGTAGCTGTTCGCTTATTTCCTCTGTGCACGAAGTTATTGTAACCGAAAGTAATGATAAAAGGCACAACTCCGGGAGGACTTCTTGTCGCCATGGTCAATGCATTTTTGAGTGTGCGCACATGCGTTACGTTGCACATTATGGCAAAGGGGCCATGCCGCTCGTTATAGGCTACGTTTTCCAAAGTATTCTGTATATTGCAATAAAATAGAAATACATGAATACATTTAGATTTAAAAAAGCAATACTTGCATGAAATACAGCTTGTTCAGGAGTCTCGAAGCGTCCGAGTCTGAAGTCTTTTGAGTGGAGTCGCAAGTCAAGTCTGAAGTCATTGTTTTTGCGACCTCATTGTTAAGGCTAGTGAAAAATAGTTTTCGCAAGTGCAAGGATATGTGGATTCAATTAATCATGTTTGCTATGTCATTAGATTAAATAAATGTTCAAAAAACTAACAAGTCAAAGAAAAGCTTTATGGGATGAGATCATAGAAGACATATCTGGTGTCTCGCAATGTTTTTTTAATTTCTATGGAAATGCACTTAGTTTATCTTTTATTTCTTTACATTGTGCAGGCTACATTCACAAATATACTGCAAGATTGGCAGCCTAGTGGCTTCTTTTCTGTGCTATAGCCTATGCGACTCTCCGTACGGCACACCCATATTCAACATGACTCCTAACTTTGGTTGAAAGATTGCAGAAGCTAGGTTTAGCTGTGACAATATCCTGGGTAATCCTAACAGCTAATGTTATTTTACACAGTAGGCTAAAATCCGAATTTGAAAGCCTGGTCACTAGTCGCCAGTTTGCATGGCTAGTTTGCCTACTTAGACTGTATAATGAAAAAGCTTTGTATGTCCCCTTTCTTCTTCTTGGGTGGCATAGCTGATCTACAAACCACAAAAAGGGGCAAACATGTACATGCTGAAGGGCAAAGGGAATATCAAAATGTTTTACTTTGGCCTTTTATGGGGTATTGGCAGACAACCCTCGTAACTTACCGTTGTCGTTGACACACCTGCTCGCTTGACTGCCACTGCAAAGTAGCCTGTGCATTGGCATTCTCTATGTGTAGCCTGCGTGTCAGATAACCCTGACGTTTCTTGTTTTGTCGTGCTGGCTGTCGGAATGATCAGCAGTACAAATAAGTTCGCTAAAGTATTGGTGGGGACAATTTTGTCATCTTAAAATTTTGATTAGGACTAGTCCTTAGCGTCCCACCCTAAATCTACGCCCATGTCTACAACACTGCGTATACAATTGTCAGCAGTCAGTAACAGCATAATGTGACTTAATGGCCTGTGTGATTGGGATGTGGATTGCTCATTTATTATGAGTAGGCCTATAGGCTATGGTATAGCTATGGTATGGTATTCTCTCCGATATAATAAATACAACACATTGGGTTTGGCAAGAAATTTGGCAATACTACTTTCACACAAGTGATGGCACCCCTGCTTGGAGACAGAAGATTGTCCGTTTTGCTTTTAAGGATTTCATCTGCAATGGAAAAAAATGGAACGACATGTAGGCTATGCTTACTTTAGTGCTGGACTTGGACTCGACTTGATCAATAGGGACTCGACGTGGATCAATAGTGACTCGACTCGGATGAGTAGTGGACTCGACTCGGACTTGACTTGGAATTTTTTTTTAATGACTTGGACTTGACTCGGACTTGAACACTGAGGACTCAAACCTGGACTCGGACTCGAGGCATAGTGACTTGACTACAACACTGGCCACCACTTTTGAGATGTAGTGGTTACATCACAAAATCAGAATTTTGACACATTGGCAGGAAAAATGTAACCTGACTCTCGCCAGATGAATTTCGTTCCGCCTAGCTCCACTCACATGCATCTGGGATCGCTTCTGTTGGGAGTGATTTCGGCACCGGATTTTATGGTAGAGCCAATCAGGATGCAGGGCGGGAGTTTCATAGATGTGACGTAGCGGAGAAGCGTCTGTGAGACTGTTTTGATTCAGACAACAATGGCGGCTCGCATCGAGAAAGCAAGCGTCAACATTGATGCTGCTATTTCATCTAACCAATATTTTTTCGTTAAAAGAACATCAGAGAACGGCTCTGAAGGCTTTTGTTGGTCACGTCAATACAGATGACAGACAAATGGCTTATCCAATCATATGCAAGGATTTTTGATAAGGCCAAGCCTTCTGAAACACCTCTCCAATGGAGCGATCCCAGATGGATGAGTGGAGCTAGGCGGAACGAAATTCATCTGGCGAGAGTCAGGTTAGGAAAAATGACGTTCTGATGAGTAGCCTGCCAGCCATTCACAATTTAATATCAGTGGATCTCCCCCACCGCTAACATACTAATGTATGAAGAATCAATTATTTTAGATAAAATATACACGTCAGTCACAAAATATGACTTCACCTCATCCGGGAGCGCTGCGCTATAAAACACATTATGTGCAATGGCTTGTGTGCGCAAGAAATAGTCTGCCACTTCACTGAGTAAAGCGCAGCGCAAGTGGCCATGTTGAACTTTGACCGCGGCACGCTGTAAAACAGTGGTCCCCAAACTTTTTCTTCCGAGGGCCAGCTCACTATGCCTGGCTCTAAGAGAGGGCCAGCGCACTATGCCTGGCTCTAAGAGAGGGCCAGAGACTCGGAGTATATCAACCATAAATAGCTTAGTGCTGTGAACAACAGCAGTCTACCTTAGTTGAATATTCCATTACATTTAATCACAGGCTACTGCAATTTAATACCATTGCTAGCTGTGTTTATGTTGCCACCATGCCATATCAGTGTAAAATGTAGCTCAAATGAAATAATACTAATAAAAAGACTCAAGTTGTGAACAAGCAATATCCTACAAATAATTTAAAGTTATCAAACTATGAGAGTTTGGAAGTGAGAAGGGCATATTATTTCGCCGCTACAAAACGCTATTTTTACACCTCTTCTACAGTTCCAAACAACATTACACTTACGTGGTAGTTAGTAGAGGGTTTCCGGAAAGGTACTGGCTTGATGAAATGTTGTCATCTTTGCTGCCATCTTTAGGGGAAAGTTCACAATTTCTTCGCCGTTTAAAAAAAAAAAACAAAAAAAAAAAACATAGTCCAGTCCATACAACTTCATTTCAATTTCAAAAGAAATACTGGACTGTTTTTTTTTTTTTTTAAACAGCGACGAAATTGTGAATTTCCAGAGCACACTTGGCAATTGACTCCTACGGACTTTCCCCTAAAGATGGCAGCAAAGATGACAACATTTCCGGAAAGGTACTGGCTTGATGAAATTCATTCTGGACTCTCTATCCGACCACATAAATATATACCACGAACATGTTTTGGGGGGCCACCTAAAATGAGTTGGCGGGCCGTAGTTTGGGGACCACTGCATGTAAATCATAGGTATTTTGCACTGAGCCCGGTGGCAACCACAACAAAAATACAGTCAAGGGAGAAGCCCATAGAGTCTCCATTTCAGCAATGTTTTGATGGTTTGGCAGTACTTCGGAATGTGGCAAGTGAATCAAGTGAATCAGTCAGGCTATGATCTTAAACAGACTTCTGTCTCTCTTCAATTAAAACAGAATACTACATTGCTTAAATCCCAGATGCAATTAGTGTTGTATTTAAAGGTGCTTTCATATTGTCCAGAAAATGCTGCGAAATTTTTAAGTTGGCATTTGTTGGTTGCAGGTTGTTTGTGTGTGCACCAGAAACACTTACGAGATACTGTCGAGGACATGGGCAATACTTTTTTTCTGTCCGTTTCTGGTGACAGTTTCTCATGCACCTTTCTGGTGTGCACCAGAAATGTATAAAATATATTTTTTGTGCATGCCCCTTTGGGGGCTCTGTTCTACCCAAACAGTAATTGAAAAGAATCAGTTTTTATTTGGATATGTCAAAGAAAGTCAAACTGACAACTCCATCTAACAAAGACCAACAGATTGACAATGCACACTGACCCAACCGTTGGTGTTTGTTGGCTTTTGTTTGGGCAGTGTGCAAGCACCACTCCCACAACAGCTAATTACATGGTATACATATAAATGGTATAAATGTAATGTATGGGGCTGTATATGCTGTCAAACCTTCAAACAATGCTGAATTTTACCTGCTCAATAATGGCTTGTCTGTGATATCTGAGGGTGGGACCTCATCTCTGGGGGTGAAATAGTGACCTCCTAAGGACACAGACAGAAACAGAATTCTTTCTGTTCTAATGACATTATGACAAACAACAGTGATGCTGGTCCGACTGATGCAAGATGAAGCAAGATGATGACACCCCCACACACGTGTATGAACTGACAGTTACACAATTAAATTAAAAAAACACATCACCACAGAGCTCTAACCAGAAGTCTAACCAGAGTTAAATAAATATGGTTGAACTTGGTGCAAATGTGCTGTTGTAATTACTCCAGTCTCCAGAGTTTTTATCCATATATACAACTGTGTGAAATATGTTTAAAAGTTGTTATTTTACTAGATCAAAATTTCTATAAGTTGCACTCTCCTAAAGGTTTACTCTATTTGTGCTGGGGCCTCACCTGGCCCAAACAAAATGAAGATACACAATTTCACTTGTCTGTGCCTTCAGGCTGGTGACACACTGGACAACTTTCATTTAGCCAGTGTGTTTATTGAGTTTACGGCAGCACAGTACAGTTAGCATGGCCCCACCCACCTGGCATCTCCACTCATTTTCATCTCACTGAGATACTAGTATCACTTCTCTCTCTTTACTTACCCTCAGCCACCAGGATGGCAGGCCAATCAGCGACAAGAGGGGATGACGTTAATTTCAAAATCGAAAGTGGCTGTGGTCAACAGTAGTAGCAATGCCTGTAGACATAATATATATAATATAGACATAATTGGAAGAATGTGTGAATTTTTGCAGCAAAGATCAATACATTTTTTTCAAACTGCCAAAATGGTTTGTTACCAGTTTGTAAAGGCGAAGGCAAAGTAGTTAGTAACATCAGGAATCCCTGATCAACATGATTAGTTAAGCTGGACCATTTCGAAGTTAACACAAAGTCTACACCAATTATGATGCTTTCCCAAAGGAAAGTACCCAGACTTACTTCACAAAGTGAGTGTGTCTGGTGAAACCAGGCTACAGGACAGCATCTTTTCTCCCTGAAACTGAAACTTGCAGTTGTGGTGACAAAAAGAGATGGTTGATTTGCATATCTTTTCATAATAGGAGTTGGATAGTAGGATGCCCTAATGCCCTTAATTTTGGCAAGATTGCATCAGACAGTGTTTCACGGTATTAGATATGGGTGTCATATTACACATTATGTGCATATACGGTCATGAACTGGTTACATACAGTTATATATGAATATAGAATGTCTGAACAGAAAACCCTCTAGACCCTCATCCAACCTGGCATCCTTATCGCACTCAGGAATGATGAAGTCAAAGCACCCCTGAATTACAGAAGATATTTAAATCAATGTTTATAGTATACATCTAGTGTCAAGTATACATCTAGATCTGTCAGCAAGAGTACCCCCACCCGCCCCACCCCTTCACTTCACTGATCAACATTCATTTTAGATTGGCAACTTAAATTAGTCCACTCAAAATTATTAAATTAGTCCACTTATAATACACAATAAAGAGCAAGACAAGAAGCAAAGTATAGGAACAAATTTATTTAAATTTAAAACAGATACTTTTATTCTTTTTTTATTTTTGTTTTTTTAGAAGGCGGCTATGAAAATCATTTTCATGTTTGAATGAGGTTCAGGCAACAGTGGTTGAAATTAAAACAAAATACAAAAAGAAAGAAATGAAAGGGAAAAAAACCAAACAAAACAAAAAAACAAACATATGGCGAGAATGTTGTACATCAATAACCAATAATATGTCCCCATTCAGGAAGGGCAATCCTTTAGCCCCGCCCACTACCACAGAGAGCACATGCATCTGAAAATCACTCGTTATTTGTTTACAAAAAAAGAGCAAGAGAAAAGAAAACAGCAGTTTCTTTCTTAAACCTTCGACACAGAATGAAGTTATATATATATATATATTTATATTTATATACTTTTTTGTTTATCACTTGTTTCGTGTTTCGCTTTTAAAAAGGGGGAGCGCACGTTGCGAAGGTCCGCTCGCCATTTGGACAACATTGGCACTTGTATGGAGAAGCTCTCTCCACAACATGGGGGTTGGCACACTCAGTATCTTACATCATTTACATTTGGAATACTTACAAAATAAAATGGTGAACAAAAGTATTTTATACACCACTAAAAATTGTCCTGTTTGATTTGAAAAGCAGGAAAGGAAGAGAGAAATGCAATCAAAAGAGGAAGGGAAAAAAAGAGATTGGAGTGGTCCTAAATGCCTTAGTGTTCATGTAATGTCATGTTAAATACAAGAAATAATAATAATAATAAAAATAAAAACAGCAGAAAAGTAGGCCTTCAGCCAGAAATGCCTTGCTGTGCATTCCTGTTAATCAAAGCAGACAAACCCAAAGCATTTTTGCTCACCTAATAACAAAGCTGCTCATTGGTAAACCTGTTGCAATGAGCTATGGACTCCATTTTGTGAATCTACATTTCAGCCCGAGAGCCTTAATGAACTGGGCTTTCTTTCTTTCTGTTCACCCAGCAGAGCGCAAGAAAATCACCTGGGCAGGTTCTAGGTTTGAGGGGGATATAGTGAAGCACTGGCTTGGCCTGTTTCATCCTGACCACTGCAGGGTACAAAAGGCGAGACAAAACGCCGATAGGGGCGTCATCGCCAGGTCTATTCCAAGTGTTTAACAGTGGAACGACTCAACTAAATCCCCCCTCCAGCTTTCACGCTCCCTTTTACTGGTGCCTGAAACTGCCATGCCCAACTGCCCTGGTAAAAACAAAAAAAAAACAAAAAAAAAACATATGTAATATGAAAGCCACCAGCAGAAGAGCAGCCGATATGTCTATGTGCAACTCTTGAAATACAAAACGGCAACATAAAACAAAGACTATCTAGACCAGGTGACAAGGGAGCTCTCAACTGATTATTAATACCACTGGTTTCACTGTGAAACTGGCCTTTAAGGTTCAGTACCATCTTGAAATGGCTCCTCCATCCGCATGCGACACAGAGCATCACATACACCCGTTTCTGAAACTACACTGTGACTGACAACCCTAGGGAACAAGATGTTAGCTTGCCAAAATTGCACCCTCCTCTGTGACTGCAAAAAGGAGGTATGCTGAATTAAGAGTAATGTTAGTTGGGTTACTGGCAAGCATTAAGAAAAAACATAATCTTTTGAATTTTAACCAACACGATACTGACTTGTCTCAAGGTACCACACCCCCATAAAAAGGCAGATACCATCAAATTGTCTGCAAAAGCAAGTACAGCACCCTTGCTCTGATTGTTAGCGAGACATAATTGTCATGGCAAAAGTAAGGACGGCTGTCCTGATTAGACTTGAGGATGAAACTGAGAGCCGGGTATTTTACAAGTTGGAGCAACAAGAGTGAATGCTCATAAACCCCTCACACAGACTAAAACAGGGTCGTCCCATGTCTCTCAACAGTCTTTTTAAATACTGTCCCGTGGCTGACACAGACCAACTGAACAAAAACGACACAAAAGAAAATGAACCAACACACCCAACCTATCGAATTTCCACAAACTATGAGGCCTATGGTGCTCCACTAAACTACCTTCAGCTAGAGAGCAAACCAAATGGGCTGCCTTCTGGTTCTCTCCTCCACTCTCCAACCCAAGCGTGAATAGCTGCCCCCTAGTGGTACGGGGAAAACAGCAGAAATGCAGAGCAGTCCTACTAACTATGGACTTGGCATTACCACCCAAACTCCACTTGTCTAACACTGTTGAAAAAACATTAGCTCTTGTCCACTGTTAAGGAACCCTGAGGAGTCCTCACAAAGTGCCCTGGGCCACGTAGGATGGGGTGCATCATCATTAGCTGCCTTCTTATTCTGTGGGAGGGTGACCACTCAGAGGAGTGTGTACTTTTAAATGTGGTTCCTCCTCAGCATAGTCAAGGGGTTCGCTCATTGATGTGTATACTTTTTTTTTTTGTACGCTCTTAGAAGAAATACTGTCAGATGAGATTAGTCGTTACAAGGCGGTGAGTGGGGAATGTTATATCTAATACAGAAAAGAAGGAAAGAAAGAAAGAAAGAAAGAAAGAAAGAAAGAAAGAAAAAGATCCACACGTACACATTGATAATTAACCTTAGTAGAGTAAAAATGAGGACATTCAATCTTGTGTCCACCAAGAGTATTTTAGGACAGAACACAGTATGGACTTGGTAAAAGGACATTTTCTCTGAAGCCATGTTTGCGTGTTTCTGTGTATAGCCGAGTTGTACCATCTTTCCCATGTCATGTTTTATAAATTCTACCAGGCCAGTGCTTTAGTCTCTGCAGGGGGGAGGGGGGGGGGGGGTATGCACATTGGGCTGAGTGGTGTGATCGGGAGCACAGAGCCGATACAACAGAAATCAGAGCCCAACCCTCTCTCCGGTTCTGCCAGGCTGCAGACATTCAGAAACCAGAGCACAATCTACCATACTGTCCCGCAAAAAGAAAAAGGAAAAAAAAAGAAAAAAAAAAGAAAATAATGTCATCTCTCATACATACATACTTGAGTAATGGTGTAATTCATCACTAGGTGGTTTTAATAATAGTGAGCCTGTTGTTCTGTCCTGTTCTGTTCACCACTGTGAGCTCTCGAGGACTCACTCACGCAGATCTTACCAAGTGGCATCTGTGCCGCTCGTCTCGTCTGTCCTCCTGCATCTAGTCTAATTTAGCAAAATTCATCTCATCTTCCTTCCTTTCAATATATTTTTTTAGTGATAGCCCTTGATGAATAATGAGAATGCGAGGTCATCAGTATAAAAGCTTAAAACGCCAAAATTGCTAGAAAGTTCTATCTGCACATTACTTACTTGCACAATGAAGAAAACAAGCAGTGTTATTTAGAAATACCAGAAACAAAACAAAACAAAAAAACATCAACAACAACAGAAGAGGAGGAAGAAGAGAAAGGAGAAGAAGAGGAAGAGGAAGAAGAAGCAGAGAAGAAGAAATAAAACATGTTGCAAGCATATGGACCTAATAGGTCACTAATCACTGTTTAAAAAGCTGTCTACTTTTTTTTTCATACGGTACGTTTCCTATGGTTGGATTAAGCGTTGCATCAAAAACCCATGAGAAAATTCAAACTGATTAAAAAATATATATATAACAGGGAAGAGTATATATCTTATGGTAGGACATTGTAATAAAATGGCAACAAGTAAGTCTGGAGGCAAAAAAGTATTTTTTTCTTTTAAAAATCCCCAAATACACTAAAGGAAAAAAAAAGTTCCATAACAGACGTTTGTACAGCAGTATAGACTCATGTCTCCACCTTGACCTGTTAGCGGGGAGCACTTCAAATATGAGCGAGGAAAAAAACAAAAAACAAATAGCAGTCAAATTATCAACACCTTCAAATCTGGTCCATAAATTAGATAAATAAAATGTATTTATTTAATTATCTTTCAAAAAAGGAAAATATTTCAATTCTTTCATTATATGGTAGGTATAAGGAGAAAAGCTAAAACAGGAGAGATCTGGACTGGGCGTTGTGGTCATGAGCACAGAGTTGACAATATCACTTTTCACCTCTGACCTTTGGTGACCTTTCTGTGCACATGAGTCCTGCCCCGACAGCTTGCGTGACACGTTAATGGTGGTAGCAAAACGGAAACAGACAGAATCACAGTATCAATGATAATATTGTAATTCATAAGAAATTAAAAACCCCCAACAAAACCGTACACAGTTACGAAAAAAGTGGATTATAATTTTTTTTTCTTTTGCCAAAGATAGTGTACCACAGACTTTTTGTACATAAGCATTTATGTGTATACGTATTTACAAATATAAATATACACAATCAATTCACTTCATCAGACTTCAGCACATTAATGCTCAACCCCAACCCCCCCACAAAGCGACCCCACCCCCTAAAACCCCTCCCAATCCCGCATCCCAGCATCCTTTGCTTCGGCATGTCAAACTTGAGTCAGCTGATAGATAGATAGATAGATGACGCTTCCTTGTGAAAAACAAACAAAAGTAAACTGGTTTAAAAACATTGTGCACCTGGGCCTTCGCAAGCCACCCCATCACACAATTCTGCAGGTAGGGAGGGAGAAATGGAAGCAGGGGATTGTGGGACAGTTATGAAGGGAGGAGGGTGTGTGTGAACGTCCATTTGCACGACTATAGCACCCTGTGCCAGTTGCTATCAAGGGCAAGTTACGGCCCAACCAATCACGTGAGCCAAACAACCTGGCCAGGGGGTGTAGGTAGGGGTCAGGGGTCGAGAAGGTGGGATGGGTGCAGGGCAGAGAAGCGATGCAGCCTACCATAAAACATACGCAACATTACGCAAAGGGATACTCATGGCGTCCATTTACTCCACACACACCCATACATACATGTTTTCATACATAAATCACTCACTCTCACAAGCACACAGTCTCACTCTCTGATCAAGCTTAATTTGCACATGTATTCAAATATTTAAATAAGTCTGATCTTCATTTACTTCTTTAGACTGCTTCAAATTCTGCCGTTATATTTCATAGCAAGTACAAGTAGCAATAGTCACTATTATTAAAAATGTAATTATAGTTGTTTTTCTTGTTTCTCAGGAATTTACAGAGATTTCAGGTGTTTATGTTTTTGGAAAACTCGTCCCCTTTCACCCCCTTCTCCTCAGTTTTATAAAGATGTCATTTGATTTCAGTCTGGAGTTTGTTGCCATCCAGATGTTCTACTTTATATGGTGCTGTAATCTTGCCATCCAGGTGTTCTACTTTATATGGTGCTGTAATCTTGCCATCCAGGTGTTCTACTTTATATGGTGCTGTAATCTTGTTTTTTTTTTGTGTCTCTTTTGTTTTTGCTTCGCAATGCTCACACCTGTAGATACATTCACCACGTGAGCTGAAGACTTGTGTATGCTGAATGTGTGTGTATGTATGTGTGTGTGTGCTTATATGTGTGTGTTTGTGTGTGTGTGTGTGTGTGTTAGTGCCTGCGCCAAACTTTCAATCAAAGTCCTGGCTGTGGTTCCTCATGATGTGCCTACAGCTAGGTGAGGGGGCGCTATGCGCGTGCGTGTGTGTGTGTTTCACATGAAAGGGAAGTGCAGCGACAGGAGTCAGGGCAGTAGTGTCATCAGGGTAGTAGTGTCGTCAGGGTAGTAGTGTCGTCAGAGTAGTAGTGTCGTCAGGGTGGTGATAGGCGTGTGGTGGGGAAAGGGTTGGACCTCTTCCAGTGTCCGAGCCTACAAGGATGTTTAGAGTGCACATGCACGCTCGTTCGCCTGCCCACACACACGCACACACACACACACACATACACACACTCTCAGGGCCCTACAGCTGCCAACCAGAAGGAGTGGCTTTGGCAAAAATAATGAAGTGTACAAATGAAGGACGGGGCTTGTGGTAGGGCAGGAAGATTCAAAGGGAGTAGACAGTGGTACGTGTCAGTTTATGTGTGCGAGTGGGATTCACATATCAACTTTTACACTATTTGTCTGTACGTTTCTGTCTATGCGCATGCGGGCGTGTGTTTGTGTGTGTTTATGCACATACACAAGAATGTGCATGGGATGCATGTGTGCACACACACTCAAGTGCACAAATATATTCAGGTATATGTGTATTTGTGTTTCTGTTTTGTGTGTGTCCATGTGTGTGTAGTTTGTTTATATACCTATATATATGAGTGAGTGTGTGTGTTAGTGTTAGCGTGTACGTTTGTGTATGTACGCGCATGTGTATGAGTGTGTGTGTGTGTGTGTGTATGAGTGTGTGTGTGTGTATGAGTGTGTGTGTGTGTGTGTGTGTGTGTGTGTGTGTGTTAGGGGGTGCTGTATGAGGCCCCACAGGTGGCTCACACCAGGTTGTACTCTTTAAGGTTGAGCTGCAGGATGGTGTCTTTAACGGCGGCGAAGACAAAGCGGATGTTCTCGGTGTCGGTCGCACAGGTGAAGTGCGAGTAGATGATCTTGTCGCTGTCGGGGTTCAGGTCCACAAACATCTTCAGGATGAACTCCCGGGCCGCCTGTGCATCCCGCTGTGGGCCTGCCAATTGGACGGGAGAACAGTCAATCAGTTCAACTACCATTTTATGGTTATTCCATGAAAATGTTGACATGCTTGCTAAGAAAAAATTATGTTAGGTGGTGAGCATTCTGCTGCCTAGAGGGAATCTCTGCATAATGTAGTATAATGTTATTGTCTGTATACAGTCCTTTGTTATAAACTATCTGTACATTTACAAAGTTGTCAATGTCTCGTTTTATATGTTAGGACCCTCATTATACTACTAAATAAGTGTCAGGCTACTTTGAGCCTCGTAAATGGTTTAAAACTAGATGTACCGCAGAGCGGTACAAAATACGACCGCCGCCCAGTCCAGCACATTTTTTCCACAAAAAGAAATCACGCTGAAAGGCCTATATGATTCTAACTGTCTCACTAAATTGCATTATCCACACTCAATTCTCACTGGTATCTGCTAGACAACAAGTACCAAAACATTATTAGTTCATAGATTTCACATGTAAAATTCATTTTATACAACCCCACCTCCATCTTGCCTGTTCATAATTCTGAGAAATTCTTGATTGTTTGTGTTATGTTTATGTTATGTGTGTGTGTGTGTGTGTGTGTGTGTGTGTGTGTGTGTGTGTGTGTGTGTGTGTGTGTGTGTGTGTGCGCGTGCTTGTGTGTGTGCCTCCGTATGTGCCTGTGCATGCAAGCGTATATGTCTACTGTGTGAGTATGTGTCATACGTATGATTACTGTGAATGTATGTGTGTGTGTGTGTGTATCTGTTTGTGCACATGTGTGCACATGAAATGGGTTAACATGACCCCTGGATGCAAACATACGGAAAAAAATGGTCATCCTAGGCCCTACAGTTCTCAAGATATTCACAGAGAACTGTGTCTGCCCTACCCTCCTTTTGGGGGGTCCAGTCCAGCGGGGGGGCTACAGATCAAAACGAAAAATGACGGTTCCATGTTATCCATGTGGGCGTACATGCCCACCAAGTTTTGTGTACCCCGGTCTTTCAGTGTCCCGGGAATCCTTGTTGGTGTACGTCACTAAATGTACACATAAATTATTTTATTGTAAGGCCCCCCATGAACGAAAGTACACAAAACTTGGCATGCATTCGGAGGGTGTCATAATGATCCTACACTTTTCATTTCGTGCAGTTTTTGACCTTGTCAGCCAGAGATATTGTGATGAAAACACCTCATTTTTTGCTTTTTAATTTTTAACTAGGTGGCGCTATACATGAAATAAGTGGTAATGGGATGGGTTGACATGCCCCCTTAAGACCAACATACATAAAAAAGGTGGACCTCCTAGGCCCTACGGTTCTCGAGATATTCACAGAAAACTTTCTCCGGCCACCTACAGGCCAGTTGGTGTATAGTAACATAAATTAATTTATTGTGTGGCCCCCCATGAACGGAATTGGCGTGCATTCAGAGGGTGTCATAATGATCCTACACTTCCAATTTCGTGCAGTTTTGACTATGTTAGGTCACAGATACCTGCGATTACAACACCTCATTTTTACTTTTTTGTGTTTAACTAGGTGGCGCTATACATGAAATGAGTGGTTATTGAATGGGTTGACATGGCCTCTTGAGATCAACATACCAAAAAAAAATGGTCCTCCTAAACCCTACGGTTTTCGAGATATTCACAGAAAACTGTGTCTGCCCTACCCTCCTTTCGGGGGGTCCAGTCCAGCGGGGGGGCTACAGATCAAAACGAAAAACGATGGTTCCATGCTATCCATGTGGGGTTACATGCCCACCAAGTTTCGTGTACCCCGGTCTTTCAGTGTCCCGGGACTCATTGACGGAAATTTGGGCATGCGAAAATAAATAAATAAATAAAAAAAAATCTGATTAAACCTATATGACCGCCGCTTCGCTGCGCGGCGGTCATAATTAGCGATCTTTTTACCATGAGAAATGCCCTATTGCTACCAGTGTTAGCATTTTGGAAGCATCGGCTAAAAACAGGCTAGTTGACAGTCGGACATGATTCTGACCTTGGTGTATTTCAAGTAGGTAGTTTAGTGACAAACCCTGGTAAGTAAATCCAGATTTAGTGGTAACCCTCCAAATAAGAGAGCACTACGGCTTCATGCCGAGTTAGAAAGACTGCATTGCAAGGGATTTCCAGCATGAACTAACTAGTGGGCTTGCAGTGCAGACACTGATATACGGCATGGTAATATTGTGAACTAATCTGGGATATGTCTGTGACTAGTATGGCTTTATTCTCCTAGCAAACCAACAACAATGGGGTTTGTCTTGTAGGTTTACCATTTCTTCACAGTTAAAAAGGTACCCAGGTTAGCCACAAAACCTCATACTTGGAACACGCTCCCAGGGAAGAGAAACAAGGCAAGAGAAAAACACGGCGCCACTGTTGGACACTGACCGTCAAACTCAGGGAAATAGTCCACCAGGTGGGAGTAGGAGATTTTCTCCTCCAGAAGGTCCTTCTTGTTGAGGAAGAGAATGACGGAGGAGTTCTGGAACCAAGGATATGTGATGATGGTCCGGAACAAGGCCTTGCTCTCCTCCATACGGTTCTGCGGGAGACAGACAGAGAGGGTTAGTTAGTAGAGGGCAGACAGGGGACAGGCGGACAAAGCAAACACACTAAACAAGCTGACATCATGTCTGACCACTGAAGACTTACAACCCCTCTTAGTCCAACTACAAATAGTTTAGCGTCAAATGCCAATGCTTATTCAGGACTTCAATTCAGGTGGATTTGTTCAGACCTGGGTTGCCAAACTGAGCTAGAACTGTTAAGTTACAGCTAGCAGCAGCCATTACCAACACACACTAAATATCAAAACAGCACTGTGCAATCATACACTGTACTCTATTTACAACCTTGTATCCCATGAAAAAGTCGGTGGGCGTTACTGTTTGCACCCGCACAGTGTTTCAGCCAGCAGTACCTCGTTATCGGACTCCACAAGGACCTGATCGTACTCGCTCAACGCCACAAGAAACATGATGGACGTGACGTTCTCAAAGCAGTGGATCCACTTCCGCCTCTCGGAACGCTGTCCTCCGACATCCACCATCCTGAGAGGGGGGGGAGTGGAGAATGAGAGAGAGAGAGATAAAGAAGAAAGCAAAAAAGGGAGAGAGGGAGCAGGAAGAGGAAACACTTCACTATTGGAGATAATTTCAGCCACACCTAGAGCCCTAATTTCACTAATGGGCAAAGTGCAAAGTCTGGCAATGAGCAACGCTTCTTGCATATGAACTAAAGTGATACAATGGCATATGGGAGCACAGTGCCAACTCACTCTTCTCTGTGCTTTGGATCTTAGTTGTGGTGGTAAATTTTAAAAAAGTAGTTGCTATAGATTTTGCCAAATTTTTGATTTAGCTTTAGTTAATTTTTGCTCTTTGCCCCTAAATTTACATTACATTAGGACTGTTCCATTACGACATCATTAAGCAGCTAAGGTTTCCTTGCAACCTTCCCATGCACTGAACGCCCTAACATTTGAATTGGTAAATGTGTGTTCATGCTTTTAAAGAGACTGCATATAATCAGCATTTCAAATACTGCTGAGGTGAATTGATTTAAAATGTGTGGAACAATAATTTGCACATAGCCCTTAGAAACCCTTACAAAAATCAAATGTTTGCAGCAGATTTGCAGCAAACTTGTGGGTGATTTGTGATACAGAAATGAGTTCACTAGAAAATATTGCTAGAAGTTTGCTAATGTTGGCCGCTAGAGGCAAACTTCCAGCAAAGTTCTGGCAACAATGAGAAGTTTGCCACTAGTGGCAAATGTGTTCGCCAGTGAACTTCTGGTGATAAACCTAATTTGCATATGACATTGCTGCAAATTTGCTGCAACACTGGCAAAAGTTACCCACAACTGTTTGCCAGAAACCTAATTTGCAGGTGAAAATATGACCTTTTTTGCCAGAAACCTGAAATTTCAGTGATGGACAGCAATCTTTTTTTTTTAACCATGTAAACATTATAGTTAGCTGTGGCCCTAATTAAACAACACATTTGGCCCTAATTTAAATGGCTGGCAAAGTGCAAAGTCTATCAACAAGCAAAGTTATTGTGCATTAACTACAGCTGCAATGTGGCATGTGGTAGTTTTAAATCTGACTCATCAATGTTTTGCGGATGAGGTCTTGCCCAAGGTGGTTTTAAATTAGCTTTAGTTTGACCTAAGACTTTGCCCATCAAACAAATTAGGGTGGTAGAGTGGTAACTAAAGCTATTTTTAAAGCTACTGCTAACCTGAGGAAAGAAGTAGCTTTTCCCTTTTCTGGTTTAATTGCTGACAAAATTTTAGCTGCTTCAGAAATACAGGATAAATGTTTAACTAAGCAATCTCAGGAAGTCTGCCTAACATAGTCATAAAAGCACTTCAGTTCATGCCAAGAATGCAAGGACACTTTCTCTGTGATTTGATAGATATCGTACCTAAGCCTTAACTATGTTTATACTCACATGCCTACAAAAGGTAGGCAAATAACAAAGGTTGAAGTTAGTTAAACATAAAAAAAAAAAGCTTCTGCTATTCTATACACATACATGCAGGAAGGACATAACAATAACATTTATATTAAGCTAAAGACAACAATAGTACATAATGTCAAACAAGAGGATGATTAAACTTTCCAATGGGCAGATCCAAAAATCTCCCAAAGAGTAGACAGGTAAGATTCTTGCCTTACTGACACCCACATCCATTAGGATTGAGAAGCAGAATCTGCACCTAGCAATCTGCAGTGAACTAGGTCTACATGCGCTCATTTATCGCTCTCTCTCTCTCTCTTTCTCTCTCTCTCTCTCTCTCTCTCTCTCTCCCCTTCTTAGGTGTGTGCTACCAGCAGCAGACTCCCATTACTGGTGTTCCTTACTCAGGAAAACCGCTTTGTCACCTCTTCAGAATAAAAGTCTCAGGAAGTTTGCAGCTGCACCAGCTCACCATTTAAGGCCTATAATAACCTTTGCCAGTATGAATGTGGTGTCGTCAGATTGATGTAATTACTGCCCAAACATGGAAAACCCTCTATGGGAAAATTAATAGGACTGAATCTGATACACTTCATCTTTTTCTTTTCAAATACAGGCTTTTCTTGTTTGGATTTTCATTATATTCAGTTCTCTAAATCACCCGTAGGTTACCTTGGTTGTTTTCCTTAAAATTATGGAGGCAATGCTACCTGCTGGCATGTAGAGGTGAAACTGAATATTAACAGTAATGGTATGCAGTAATGCAGCTACAGTCTAGCAATGGTCAGGACCCGCATGTAAATTTAGTGTGTGATGAAAACGTCACAATTCAACTTCGGCGGATGTCCAGGGCTGCTTGCTTCTCAACACTAATGGGCTCTTAGGGTGATGTAACCAAGAAACAGCTCGAACCAAACCAAGCAGGCTTCCCACACACACAGATCCAGATTCCCAACAGCCTCGGGCCAATGCTGCACTGGAGAGGGGAGAGAGTAAAGCTTTTTCTCTGCCAAATCTCTCTCTCTCTCTCTCTCTCTCTCTCTCTCTCTCTCTCTCTCTCTCTCTCTCTCTCTCATTACTTCTGTCAAACATCTTTTGACACCCTATGTCTCTTTCTCTTCATCTCATTATCTCCGCCCTTCTGCTGTTGGGAACCCAGGACTGGAGTCAACGCCCCAAGTGACACGAGGGTGCATCACCGAGGAGGATGACAGAGATGACACACACGTGTCATGTGACCTGATGGAAGTGCACAGTGCCTATCACCACTCATGAACATAATCACTCTCCATGCATTACGGCTAGAGGGAAGGGCCAAAAGATCCAGCCACACTCCAAACCCACAAAAAGCCATCCCCTAAGTGCTAATAGCAGAAACACACAAGGCAGAGGAGTGGTATTAAACAGAACTGGGAGAGGCAAAGAGAGAGAGAGAGAGAAACAAGAGAAAGAAAGACAGAAAAAAACAGACAGATAAACAAAACATGGATAGACAGAGCGAGAATGAGATGGACAGATAAAAGATAGACATGAATATAAAGAGAAACAGAGATGGATAGAACACAGATAGACAGTTAAGAATCAGAGGGAATTCCAGAAAAACAGCGGCACCTCTTCTGTGGTTGCCCTGTTAATCAAGGCCCAGGAGCTCACTATTTAACTCTCTTTCCTCCATATCTCTCTTCACCTATGTGCTCTCTCTCAGTCATGTCCTTTTTGTATCGCATCCATTTTGTTATCCATGGTTTTGCATCCCTCTCATTTTACCCAATATTCCCCACTGGCTCTCTACTCCTCTTCGGTCACAAGGTCTCCATCCATGACTCCTCCATGTGACATCCACCCCTCCTATCTCTCTTCTTTCATTCATCATTCTCTCTCCCCTTCATACATCCATCTCCTGAGTTTCTCGCTCTCTCTCTGGTGTTCACATATCTCTCTGGCATCTCTCTTTTCTTTCCCTCCTTCCTCCATTCCCCTCTATCCCCTCCTTCCTCCTCAGCTTAGGTGTGTTTCAACTCGGGCCAGAGCTCCTGGAGGCAATTAAAAGGCCACAGCCTTGTTCACACACACACACACACACACACAGATGTACGGACACAGACACACATATCTATAGACACACACACACACACACACACACACACACCGGTCCCATTGGCAGACACAGACAAAACAGTAATAGATGTGGCCACTCCCATTCACTCTGCCTCTCAAAGAGAAAAATAGATATTATGGAATAAAACAAGAAAAGTGTGGGAGAGATTGAGAGAAAAGAGAGAAAGACACATTGGAGAAGAGAGGATGCTCTTCACATCCATGCCCTGTGTTGTTATCTATGGCACCCCCTTGTGTCTGTATGCAGAGGAGGGGTCATGATGTTGTTGATGATGTTGAGAGGACTCCATGGCGCCCTCTGGTGTCCCTGTGTGTGTACAGCCAGGCGCACAGAGAGAGAGAGAGAGAGAGAGAGAGAGAGAGAGAGAGAGAGAGAAAGGAGGGTGGGGGGCTGACAGGGGCTTTGACAAACGAGGCCCTCCAGGAACGGATGCCCAAAATAAAGCTCCTTCACACGGCCGACCTCCTTCTGCCTGACGCCAGACACATGCGCCCTACTTACAAACATGGCCACCAACCTCAATGTAGGCCGCCGTGCCACACCCCGCAGGCTACACTACCTCAGCAGAGAGGGAGGGAAGGAAGGAATGGAGGGAAAGAGAGACAGAGGGTGAGAGAGAGAGGGATAGAGGGAGGAAGAGGGATAGGGTGGGGAGGATAAAGGGATGGAGCGACAGAAAAAAGAGGAACTGAGCGAGAGAAGACATGGAGAAAGAGGCGAAAGTCCGCACGGCGACGGAGTTGTAAAATGTCCAAAAAAGAGGGATGAATGCAAGAGGATGGATAAGCTGCACAAATACAGCGGAGTAGAAAAGGGTGAAAAACGCGTCAAGTGAGGCAACCAGCCATTGCATCGGCAGCATTAATGTGGGTAAAGCCAAGAGGAGAACCAGGCAGACAATATGAAACTGGGCCACAGAGTCTGGGCGGATGGGGAAGCATCAAATATAAAGGCCCCAGACTTTGATAAAGGTAGAGGCTGATTTCCAAAAAGGCCCATCTTTGATACTCTCAGAAACACTTACCAGAACACATATGTACAGACACACACAGAGACACAGATACCGCCAATGGATTAATGAGTCTCTTGGTGCTATGACCAGGTTTGACAACAGGTGTATCTCACCACAAACTGTCTGAAGGCAGAGGCAAGAGGCAAATACTGTAAGTAACCTGCAGACACTTCCAAACACACACAAGCAATACCCAGACTCGTGATGGACTCTTACTTCCTGGTCTTGCAATATTAGCCACATCCTCTATAACTGCAACTGCAATTATTTACACAACGTACTTTATTCATCTTTTCAGCATGTATTGAAACCTAACTCAACTGTGGCTCAAATTAAGTCCAAGTCCATGATCCAACTTCCCACCGACTCTCCACCAAAGTTTTCCAAGATGCATCCTCGTGTTCAGGAAGATAACGCACAATACTGAATTGTTGTGCATGTGAGCGCACACACACAGTCTATTTACGCATCTGACACACACAAACACATGGTAGAAAATAATTGTGAGAGGCACGGGTCCCTAGCACGCACATACACTCGCGCAAACAAACACAAACACACACACACACACACACACACACACACACACACACACACACCCTTGTCTTAATGCATCTGTCTCTTTCATCAGAGACAATCCTGCAGTCTCTCTGATACAGACACACAGGCGCACACAGCGTGGGCTGGTTCGGCGCAGGTCCAGGGGCGGCCCCACAGGGGCGGCCCTGGCAGATGGTGTACCTGAAGATGATGCTCTGGAGGTCGAATGGGTACTCTATGATGCCGGTGGTAGGGATGCGCACCCTAAGCACATCCTGCTGTGTGGGCAGGTAGTTGGGCTCGGCAATGCGATCCAGATCGCTTAGATAGCTATAGAGAGAGAGAGAGAGAGAGAGAGAGAGAGAGAGAGAGAGAGAGAGAGAGAGACAGGCAGACAGGAGAGAGAGAGAGAGAGAGAGACAGGCAGACAGGAGAGAGAGAGAGAGAGAGAGAGAGAGAGGAGAGAGAGAGAAGGGACAGACAGAAAGACCAAGACAGGAAGAGAGATGGAAAAGAGAGAGCGAGAAGAGGAGAAACAGAAAGAACCCAAAAGACAGGGATAGACAGAGACAAAGGGAGAGAGAGAGAGGAGGAAAACCAGAGACAGGCAGAGAGAGAGAGAGAGAGAAATACAGAGACAGGCAGAGAGAGAGAGAGAGAAATACAGAGACAGGCAGAGAGAGAGAGAAATACAGAGACAGGCAGAGAGAGAGAGAAATACAGAGACAGGCAGAGAGAGAGAGAAATACAGAGACAGGCAGAGAGAGAGAGAGAAATACAGAGCACAGAAACAGTCAAATCCCAGGTAAAGAACAGAGATGTTGGAGTGCACACACTCACACACACCTGTGCTCCTTCTGTGTCAGGGCAGAGCTGGTGTGTGAGTGTGTGATCCAAGTGTGAGGTGAAGACGGACACAGGGTCATGTCCCTACGACCCCTGACCTGAGACTATAGTCCCAGCACCCCACTGGACCCCCCACTGAAAGAGGCTGCCAGGCCTTCAGCCCTTTCAGCTACACACCGACACAGGACTGTGGAGCTGCTACTAGCATCACCAGCTAACTGTGCGTCTTCAGTCTTTGGCATACAGGGCCAGATTCCAGGAGCATCGAAACTCCACAAATGTCAGCAAGCAGTTCTTTAGCTTTTGCAAACTGCTCCAAAATCAAGTAGATAAGCTCTCAGAAACGTATAGCATGCAGGCTATTGAGCCGTTGGCATGCTCACTCAGATTCCACTACCGCAGCAACACTGGAGATGTTAGCATGAGGCTAAAGAACCATTAGCAACTCAGTTTTATGACCAAAAATGTAAAGCTCATTATCGCTCTTACCATCAGGGCACAATTTGTGTATCTTCATCCAAAATATATCACATCTAATGGGTCATAAAACCCTACTAATTTCAGGAGAGTAAATGTTGCACAGCCAATGGGATGTGTGTGTGAGCTTTGGCATGGCCTGCGATCTTCAGTGAGGGTGTCTTGTTTAGATAAGTGGTGGCAGCAGCAACAGCGGTAGAGGAGTTGTTCCTTGCGTAGACCACTAGAGGGAGCACAGCTCTGCTCTGCATTGTGCTGCGCCTTGCCCAGTACCAGTACCTGAAGATGACATTCTCCAGGTCGAAGGGATACTCTATGATGCCCGTTGTGGGCACGCGCACACGCAGCACATCTTGCTGAGTGGGCACGTAACTGGACGCGGTCACACGGTCCAGATCCGTCAGGTAGCTGGAGGGTCAAAGGCATGTTATACACACACACACACACACACACAATGCACATTCACACACTAAACAACTACAAAAAAAGAAACAATAAGTGTATTTGTGCATTCAGAAATAAATAAAGTTGATCAGCCATACACTTTCACCACCTCACATTCAACTACTTAAGCATCATGCCATGTGCTGGTTCCTCGTACTGTAGCCTGGTTCCATGTTCTCCTCTAAAACCTAGCAGTGTGTGTCTGTCCACTATCTTTTGTTGTGTTCTTCTGTTTCACTATCCGGTAGAAACTGGTAGCCTAATAATACCCTATTGTGACCTAGTACCCTGTGAGTGTGTGAGTGTGTGTGTATGTGTATGTGTGTTCTCCTGTCTGATGTTGTGTAACCTGCTCTGGTGTGTTTGCCTGAGGTGAAATCATGTGTCTGTGTAGTCTCAGAGACCAGTTTCCCAGTCATATTTACTTATTCAAACCACTTACCAGGACAATGTGTATGCATATGTGTGTGTGTGTGTGTGTGTGTTTCAGTTCCTTCTTCAATTTCAGCTTTATGGGTTTAAGGAGTTGGGGATGTTTTAACATTTTATGGCCATTAAACTGGTGCACTCCAAGTCTGATGGCTTCCCAGAGAACACACACATGTGGTTAAGTCCGCCACATAACTGGGGTTTCCAGAAAGCTCTGAGCACTCGCCTGGTCCCATATTCTGCAGAGTGGAGCTGCTTTGAGATTAGATTGGTTCTACATTAACTGACGTGCAGAATGCCCTTAAAAGACTTGTCGCTCTAGCAGTGTGTGTGTGTGTGGTAGATGTATACAGTATATGCATGAGTGTGTGTGTGTGGGCTGGGCTGGGCACCAACCATAGGGATGGTCTGCGGTTCCTACAAGACCTGCTAATACCATCAGTTTCCTTTAATGCCCTCTTAAAGCAGCGGATGTGCCCTCATTAATGGTAGGAGAGAAGAAAAGAGGAGGAGAGAGAGACAGAGACAGAGAGAGAGAGAGAGAGAGAGAGAGAGAGAGATAGATGGATAGATGGATGGATGGATGGATGGATGGATGGATGGATGGATGGATGGATGGATGGATGGATGGATGGATGGATGGATGGATGGATGGATGGATGGATGGATGGATGGATAGATGGATAGATAGAGAGAGAGAGAGAGAGAGAGAGAGAGAGAGAGAGGCAGGTGGCGCCAGTGGTTTTCTCTGGCTGATCGCTTGCCCCATCCTGTCTCCCTAGCTCTGTGGGCCTGAGGGTGCAGTTTGGTGTGCCACCACCAGGGGGCTGCAGTTAGTGCCGCCTCTCTAGCCGGAGCTCTGCTGCTGCTGTCAGGCTCCACAGAAGGACACTTCCAGCAGTGGGAATGATCACATAGGAAGTCAGGGAGTGTGAGAGTGTGAGAGTGTGAGAGTGTGTGTGTGCGCGTGTGTAATCTATTACTATAGTCTAAGTCTGTAAAGTCTGTTTCAACATTAGGATGAAGAACAGTCTGAATATTGAACAGAGTGGATTTATTTGGAAAACTTCTTAGTGCACATCTCTCTGATCCATGTATGTGTGTATGTTTTAATCAGGTGGCCTCTGTGGTAGGCTAGTTAAGTTCGTCGGTCAGCAGAGGGACACAGACCCAGGGGACAGCCCACCATCAGGCGCCACTCCAAACATGGATGCGACTTCCTGCCAGTTTCCTGTTTGCATCACCACACTGAGTTCAGAAAGGGTGCTCCTTACTCATCACCCGTCACCCGTGTGTGCACTGCAAAAACTGCTTATCTAACAAAATCTAACCAAGTGTTATTAATCTTATATCAAGATAAAAAAAACTAGTTGGTATTTTTTTCAGTATAAAGAGACTTACCTAGCACTTTCTTGTGAAATCATTTGACTTAACTAAAAAAAAAAAAAAAGACTTATTTTAAGACATCTCATCTTGAAAACAAGCAAATTTGTCTGCCAGTGCGTTAAGCAAATTTGTCCTAAAAACAAGCAAATTTGTCTGCCAGTGCGTTGAGCAAATTTGTCTTGATAAGACTCCTTAAAATAAGTTAAAGTCTTCTTAAAGTAAGTCAAAATGATCTTTTGAGAGGGCGCTAGGTAAGTCTTTTCATACTAAAAACAATACCAAATAGATTTTTTAATCTTAATATAAGATCAATAACACTTGGTTAGAATTCATTTTTTGCAGTGTGCTATGTTTGTATATTAATTTTCAGTTGTGTAGGTTTCTTTTTGTCCTGAAATGTAATTCATTTCTTATTACTCCCCTATCCTATCCATCCATTCACTCATCTTCCTTCCTCCCTTCATCTCACACTCACAAACAGCAAGGAAATTTAAACAGAAACAGTTAGGCTAACAAATGCATTAAAAACAGACAGTTCAAACAGTTCATTCACCTCATCATGGTCACGAAGCCTGAGTCAGTGTCTAATTCATCCTGTTGTTTCTTTCTTGCTCACACACATTTGCACATGATCACATTGACTGATTTCTTTTCTCACTCAGCTCCTCATAATCCACTCCTCAACTCCACATTCTCTCACACACTACTCATCTCATCCTTGTGTGTGTGTGTGTGTGTACTCACTATTTGGTGGAGTCGGAGAGCTGGTACTCTCGGCGGCGGTCATAGGCCTCCTGGATGCCGGGATCGGCCCACAGCATCTTCACGGCGCTGACGTAGGGTGGCTCAAACGACGACACCTTCTCTATGTCCACCTCCTTCACCAGCATGGCGTTGGACTACGCGCACGCACACACACGCACACACGCACACACGCACACACACACACACACACACACACACACACACACACACACACACACACACACACACACACACACACACACACACACGGCCATTTAAGACTAATCATGGTTGGGGTCAGAAGTCTGAACTAGAGTTTGCCCGAGGTCAAACGCAACAGAAATACCCACTGATGAATTATGCACTCCATATTACAATTAGCTGGGAATTGTGAGGATACAGTTCATCACGAACTGACAATCTATTCATGTGCCTCCCAGTGCTACACCTAGAGCCAAGAACCTGAGTAATGTAATGTAAGAGCTACCCAAGTGGTGCCATTTGGGTCCAGCCCTGGTTCTAGGTTCTGTGTTTAGGTTCTCACCTTGTTCTGGTCGTACTTGTACCCGATCTTGAGATTCTCGGTGGCGCGGATCATGGCCTGCATGGAGGTGAAGATGTTCTGGTATACCAGCTTGGTGAAGCCGCGCTTGTCCTCATCAGTGTAGCCTGCGCCATGGATGATGCGCATCTGCTTGATGAAGGTGCTCTTGCCGCTCTCGCCTGTGCCTGGAGACACACATATATACACAAGTTCAGTTAAACAACTACACAAAATACCTTCCAGAGTTCCAGAATTATAACGTAATTCCAGAATTATAATGTAAATCTAATGTAAATAGAGTATCGAAGCCATGACGTAGTGTTGTCAAGGCAGCGATATCACTGGATCTAAACAAATCAATCACCATAGCGGTGGCTTTCTTAATCTATTTCAATAATTCTACAACGTTTCTAAGACGCTAATATATTTTTTTTACACTGTAGGAATCATATACAACATATATTCATACCAACACAATCAAATTCGTGACTACAGAGTTTTATTTTAGCATGGGTTTCCTCCGTAAAAGAGACCTGCATGTAACTTCACAGCATGCGGTTAAAATTCTTAAATTCACAGACGTGTTTTGGCTTTATTTTCTTGGCAAAAAACATCACTCTTAACAGCCACCAGTCTTTGGGAGATGTGAAATATCCACTGGAATTTTGTTATGTGGCTAAGCTGCTGCCTAGCAGGTAAAACACGTTTAAATGGCTATATTTATTTTTATTAGCTAGAAATGATGCAACATGTCTACTTTCAACACTACTTTGAAAGTTTGTTTAAGTGATTCTGCGGTCATGAAAACGGAACATCACACTTCAGTACTCTACCATTTAAAATGGTTGCCTGAGTTCATTACTGAATCACAATCAGAGGTCCCTAAGGAATTTAAACACATTTCTTCTATTCCTGGAACCAGACAAATCTGAGAGCTCATTGCGTTCGTCCTGGCATATCCATCTAGACACTCTCCCATTGAAACTGATTTCCAGCCGGCCAAATCACAACAACTTAACCAATATGGGGTGGGCTTCAAGCAATGACAGGAGCACAGAGGAGCAGATGAGGCACTTTTGTACACATCCAATGGCTACATTGATTGCAATATGAAACAATGACATGTATTTTCAATTTCCAACGAGAGTAACCCACGGTTAAAACAAACTTAATTTCGTAAATTAAAATATTCTGACCTGGTGTTGTTAAAAAACAAAATAACTGCCTTTGTTTTAACCATGGGTTACTCTCGTTAGAAATCGAAAATTAACTAATGATAGGGTCCTGACCTGGTGTTAGAACATAGAAGTTAGCAACTTCCTAACTAGATACTTGTGATTGAAGGGTTAAGACCTCAACACCTTCAGTATGACTGCTAGGCTAGAAGTCAAGCACTCAGTCAGTATCTGAAGTTAGTAGAGTAGGTCACTTGATGAGGTCTGGGATCAAAAAAAGAGGCCACATGTCAGGTCATACTGATTTCTGAAGTGTGCTACTTCCGCTGTTCTTAAGCGATCATGTGCTAGTTCCACTATCCCAGAGTGTTCTTTTTCTTGGACTAGTTCCACTCTTCTGATGTGTTATAACTAACTAACAACTAAGTTCTGCAGTGTTTTCCTGGGGTTCCTCCAAATTCAGGCCATCCTTAAAAATATTTTCGTTTGCCGTAACCCGACCGACCCTGTCAATTTAGAACCGACCCAAATATTTATTTTTTTCCCCTTTTAGTCTGACCGACTTGCCGGTTGTAAACTTGCGTTAATACCGACCGATTGTTTTTTTCACTCTAAACAACCAATAGAAATGCAATGAAATAATATCTCTTTTAGTAGGCCCAAGTATTGTGAATATAAATTGCCTACATGCAAACGTGGCTCACTTAAATAAAACCCCGTGGCGTCATCTCTACACCATTAGTTTTACGCATGTCACACTATGGTCTACGCTTCGTTTCATTCACACAAACTGATAACGCTTTTACTTGGCACGAAGTTCTGGAAGAACTGTGGCCAGATCTTTTCTCAACCCTTCTCCCCCCTAGTCTAACGGTGACCGTGTCGGAGTATTGAAATTGGTTGTGGTCTATTCAGCATTTCTCAACATATGGGTCCGCAACATGGTGACTGCTGGTCCGCGGAGTCGTGGAGTGAAATTAGGCCCGGTGCTTCATCTGATAATTTGCTGCGCAGTTGATCAAGAAAC
This sequence comes from Alosa pseudoharengus, assembly GCF_046254945.1. Lineage (NCBI taxonomy): Eukaryota > Metazoa > Chordata > Actinopteri > Clupeiformes > Clupeidae > Alosa > Alosa pseudoharengus. Next base: position 43,302,199 of record NW_027468663.1, read on the forward strand.
CGCGGATCGACGAAAAAAGAAAACAAACGTTTCTGCTATCGATGTCATTAAACATGGAGCCCTACAATTAAGTGGTGAGCACTCATTCAATGCGCGTCTGCGTGAGAGAAACTGAAACTAGTTGATAACGTTGGTATCAAAGCTCCGCTTCAACCTGTTGGAAGGCTATTTATTTATTTAACGAAACTTAATAGAACAACGTTGTTTTTTGGAACTTCCTTAGAAACAGAGCAGAGACTGTATAAAACACTGTATAGCATTGAGTATTGTATAGTCAAATTTCAATATAACGTGGCCAAGAGCTAGTAGCCTTCTTTCTGGGTACATGTAGATGAGCCCTATGACCCCAAAGTCTGCCATGACCGGGCCTCAGGTCAAAGAAGTTTGAGAAAGGCTGGTCTATATAACCTGCATCAGAATGAGATTTGCAATGGTGCGCCTGAAGGCACGGGTTGAAGACCCAGTCAGTTACGTCACGATATGCACATTTGTGTAAATTCATTCCTACGTAATCACCATGACCTAAATTGTACTTTTTTTTTTACTTTGAATCTTGAAAAAAAAAATATTGACCTACCTACCGACCCATTTTTTATTTTTTTTGGCTGTTACTGCAAACAAAAATATTTTTAAGGATGGCCTCAGAGAATGTGGTATGTAATGGTTGGTTGAGAGATTAGGACTCACCTTTAATTAACTTGTTTATTAGTGACAACTGGACACACCCATAACTATTCTGACATACATACAGTAAGATATGGAATCCCTTACGGCTCCTACACACTGTTGCGTTCCGTCAATGCATGTCAGTGGGTGTTCCCGACGGTAGCTATGCAAATTACTTGAAGTATAACCGTAATTTGATTGGTTGGTGCCGTCCGTCGATTGGCTTGATTGGTGGGTGCCGTCTGACGGTGCAGCAACAGCTGAACTTCTCAACGCGAGCGACGGGAGAAACGCGACGCAACGAGACCCACAATTCAGTTTGGCAACGGATGACGTGAGCCCATGTAAAGTGAATGGGATGCGTCTCCAGCACTGCAACGCACGCAACTGTGTGTAGGAGCCGTTACTGGTTGTCAACAACGCTGGCCAATATTTGGATGAATCTGTGGGCACATTTGAATTTGCTCTGCAGATTCATCTGGCCTTCCCATTCAATCCCATTTCCGAATCACCAAAAACCCAGAAACCAATTTACAACTGCTTATCCGGCATGGGACGAACTTTCTACGGCAGAGGAGTACGGTTAGGAGCACTGTTGAACACAACCATCGGCTGACCAGATGGCGATAGTGTCTTCTTTGGAATTGAGTAAACAATTGCCTTAAACACATTTTAACCTACCAAGAATGATGTTTTTGTTGTACTTTTGAAAAGAGTCGGTTTTTATTTGATCCCCTTCAGAAGTGAACAAAGGAACCCCACACCGATTCCGTTTTGAGAATCCGTCTGGTCTCAGCGAGGCTAACTAACATTTACAAACAGGATCAAATAGGGAGGGGGGTATGTGTGCATGAGACAGACAGACAGACACAAAGAGAAGGACTGCATATTGAATGTGTATTTAAGCAATAAGCCCCGAGAGGACGTAGGTTACACTGATTCTACAACAGCGTCTACAAGGGGTGTTGTTAGGCACGACGCGGTAGCAGACTGCCTAAAACCCCCCTTAGCTGTTGTAGAATCAGTGTAACCTATGGACTCGATTGGCTTATTGCTTTTCTAAAACTGTTAGTATAAATACCTGGCAAAGTTTCATACAGTAAAGGCACAGCAACTAGAAATATAACGAGTTATTCCTAGATAATCATTTTTCCACCAAGAAATATATTTCCTCTATCTGAATGGTTGCCAAGTAACGTCAAGACGCAGCTACTTTAACTTTTGTATCAAGTTATGGTAGCGCAGTAATATAGAACGAAATGCGGTCAAGGTGTATGTTTATGCTGGATTTTACAACGCCATCAAACACAATTCAGCCAATCACAATCAAGGACCGGAACTATCAGTTTTAGAAATTGTATTACCAAGAAACCTATGGACAGTACAGGATGTTAAGGTTATGTGAACTGTTTACAGGACTAAGTCTGGAGAGGTTAATGTCAATATTGCAGGCCTAGGTGATTGTAAAGGTGCAACAGAAACCCTTTAATAGGGAATAAGGAAATCGGCATAGGATCTGGAGTACCTACCTAGATGTACTCTAACCAAATGTACATAACCAACATGAATCACAATCACTAGCCTAGTGCATTGTTAGCTCGCACAAATGAGACATGATAAGCATTACATGCTGTTGAACGAGTCTGAACATTGCTAAATGTCAACTGAGTGTGAGAACACGCCTACTGTACACCAAGTTCTCCCATCACTATTTTTAAAAGCAACAGGTAGGCTAGTTAATTTCCAACGCATAGGATGACACTGTGTAGTTGTCTTACATGTGACAATGAGACTGCCCCTATATGCTCACACATATATAAAAGTCTAAATGTTATCTAAAAAACACACACTTGGGCAGCATTAGTTTGGCTCTGTAAAGCAAACAGGGTTTAAAATGAGTTTTCTCTCTATCAGAGACCCATAGCTGACAACGTGTGAGAAGGGGCCAGGCCATCCCGGACTAGAACCAAGACAGGAACCCAATCCAAGCTTGACCAGCACTGGACCCGCATCAACAAGAGTTTCCATCAGCCAGAGGGTTGTATATGTATGTATGTGTGTGTGTGTGTGTGTTATGAGGATTGTGTGAAGCCATACATAGACACACACACTTGCTTCCCTACTGACACATGTACATACGCTCTCCAAACACATTTACCTATTGACACATGTACACACACAGTCTGGGTCACACACACTCACGCAGACACACACACACACACACACACACACACACACACACACACACACACACACACACACACACACACACACACACACACACACACACACACACACACACACACACACACACACGTTGCTTGTCGGGACCTGGACACGGCCTGGACGTCTCCTCACAGCCGCCTTTGTGTTGCTACCACGGCAACAATCACATTAAACAAACAACACACATGCATGATGATGTCACATGTGTCAAAAACACACACACACACAGTTTGCAGCAGTTCACGCATACACCCACATGAATGAACACAGGTTTTGCGTCAGCTTATGCACACACACATATTTTTGTTAGCCAAAACACACAGAGCAAGAGAGATGGACAGAGCACATGAGCGAGGAAGAGAAGGATGGAGAGGAAAGGAAAAAGACAGAAATGAAAAGAGAGTGGCTGAGCAGAAGGACTGACAGAGCCGAGGCAATCTGTGCTGCAGCAGAAACTGAAACTGCCTTCAACGCACCACGGTTAACCACAAGGTTCATAATCAGTCATCTACGGCACCACCCCACACACACACACACACACACACAGACATATATCTAACCCACAGCCGGAACACAGACACATGATTTATCCACAGCCGAAACCCACATAACTAACACACATACATTGGCCTCAGCAGCGCACACACAGACTAAAGATGTCTCCTGGTCTCTGTATTCATGCATCTCAAAAAATGTATCTTAGAATCCTTTGCTACACTTTCTCTGCACCTCTAAAACACACACACACACACTTTATGTAACACATACGTTACATAAAGCTCCCTATTGGTGTAAATGATGCAGTACCATTGGAAAGAAGTCACTTCTCTCTCCTCCTGTCCCTCCCATCTATCTCTTGCTCCCATCACATCACTTCTTGTCAGACAGGAAGTGTGTGGTCTTGGTGACCAGTAGACAGCCATCTTCTCAGAAGGCCTTTGGATTGGCCAGTTAAGTGCTGCTCCTCTGCTGTGTCTCAGGAGGCCTGCTGAGTTCAGAGCAGTGGTTCCCAAAATGGGGGCGTATCACAGTTTGGGGGGCGGGGCTATTGCAAATGAGCACTGCTAGCCTAACATGGAGGGCTCCCAGCAAGCTTCAGCACTGCTAGCATAACATGGAGGGCTCCCAGCAAGCTTCAGCACTGCTAGCATAACATGGAGGGCTCCAAGCAAGCTTCAGCACTGCTAGCATAACTTCAGCACTGCTAGCATAGCAGCTTCACCAGTACAATGGTGAGTAACGAGGAGATACCAGAGTGTGTTCTATGTCTGACAATGCTAGCTTCTGAACCAGAGCGGTACCCCAAAAGCAAATCTTGTTAAGGGTGCCTTTAATAAAGCAAATATGTTTAAATCAATGAAAATATTCTTTACAATATATTTACAGGGGGGGAGAAGCAGGCTGGACAAGTGGGCCTGCATGCTATAGATGCAGGTGCCTTCTATGTGGCAGAGTGAGTGTGAGGGTAGGGCTGAGCATGGGGGGAAAAGACCAGGCGTGGCGCTACTGTAGAAGGATGGGAAATGCTTTGAGGGAGCACAAGTTAAGAGTTTAGAGTGAGATTCTAGGTTTCTGCTCATCTTTGCCCCGCATTAGTTGAGGGCATTATGCTCAAGTATTTTCGTCAGCTGTTTGTGTGTGTGTGTGTGTGAACGAGTGAGAGAGAGAGAGAGAGAGAGAGAGAGAGAGAGAGAGAGAGAGAGAGAGAGAAATAGGCAGTGAGCTGGTGTTTTCTACACTGTTCCTGCACATTCTGGTGTGCGGTTATGTTTTGATGTGTCACCGTGTGTTTCTGTGGGGACAGAAACACATGGTGACAGTCCTTCCTTGTCAGTCCTTGTGTGAGGCTGTGTGTGTGTGTGTGCGCCATGTTCCTTTGTTACTGTGGCCTGACTCCTGATCCACACACACAGACCAGTGAAATAATCTGGCACAGAAAAAGAATGAGTGAACACAAATATTTGCAGAGCAGCAGAAGGAAAAGAGAGAGAAAAGGCACCTGTATTCAAGGTTCAAAGTAGCAGTGTTTGCATTGCCATGGCGACGCCTCCAGCCCTCCCCCTGTGTGCTTTATAGAGGAGGGCAAACAGAGAGGAGCAACTCTGACCTGATCCACAGACACACCCAGATACTCATCACACACACACACACACACACACACACACACACACACACACACACACACACACACACACACACACACACACACTTAATCTCACTTTCCAACGCATAGACAACAGATCACAGGTCATTTAGTCAACTCCTCCCACACACACACATACACGCACAGCGATTCATGCCAAACATCAAGTGCCCCCAAATTATACTCATCATCACCATAAATAAAACACACACACATGCAGGTCATAACACAAACACACACACACTAATCCAAACTACCGGTACTCTACCTCTTGCTCGATCATCCTTCTCGATACACACTCTCTAGTGCCACAGCCAGGAGCAATAAAAAAGGGGGGCGGGGGCACTGAGGAGCAACAGCAGGCATAACGCAGAGGGCACTAGTACTACAGCCCAGGGCATTGGGATCAGGGGGGCATTAAGGGGTGAGGGGGGTGCTAGAGCTGGGCCCAACTGCCTCAAGGTTAAGGCGGGCTGAGCACGCGCGCACACACACGCACGCACACACACACACGCACGCACACACACACACACACACACACACACACACACACACACACACACACACACACACACGCACGCACGCACAAGAGCCAGGGCAGGGCCCTGTGTGTGTATGTCTCTGGTTGGAGCAGAATTATTTAAATGTCTCATCTATTTCTCGTGACCCTGTCACAAGATCAGCCTCTTCACTCCCAACCCCCTCTGTCTCGTTCTCTCACAAACAAACAAAAAAAAAACAGAGATACAAAACACAAGTATATATCAACACAGACACGCACGCAAAGAACCAAACAAAAAGAAAAACTAAAAAAGACAGAAATATAGTATAAGTATGTATATAAGTATATAGTATGTGTATAAGACACAGAATCACACGAGTGCGCAAAAACACATACAAACACGGTCTCTCTTCATTGCCTCTGCTGCTGTCCCGCTCTCTCTCTCTGTTTCATCTTGCCCCACTCCTTAATCACTCCTTAACACCTCCCTCACAAGCCACCACCCCCCCTCCAGACAAGAATTTAGGATATTCAGAACTTTTCTCCTCTCCCTCCCCTCCTTCTATTCTCTGATATTCTCTCTCTCACTTTTCTGGACTGACCTAGAAACAGAAGGGCACCTTTTTATAGTTCTTTTAATGCTTGGCTGGCAACGGCTCTCTTCTTCATCTACGCACAATGTAACACACACACACACACTTACTAGTATTTCTGTGTCATCACCAGTGTGTTTATTTTATGTCTCGAGAGCATCATTCACCCACTGACGAAGAAAAGAAAATAAGCACAAAAACTGATTGCTGATCAGCTGCCGTTGTCTTTAGAGCCACAGTGCACAACTGTGCAGGCTCAAAACCAACGGAAGATGAACTGCACACGCGCCTGGGCTGCCCGTTTTTTTTTCTCCACGTTGCCTTTATCTGCCAACTCGCTGACTAGCATTTCCAGAGTGTTCCGTGCGAGCAGACGTCACCAGGGGCAACGCCAGCCTGCCCGCCTTGAAGACAGCCAACCAAAACTCGGCCTGCTCCACATAGCTGCCTGTGGTCCCACAATCCCCCTCTCACAGTCTTTGCTCCATAGCAGCTCTCCCTCATCTCGCACTGGCTGTGGTCCTCCACCTTCCCAGCGGCCTTAGCGGTGGCTGCCTAGTGAGAACAGCTGAGCGTCAACAGCTGAGCTGAGCTTGAGTGCCTCAGCCAAGGGATGAGGGAACTTCCACTTCAATTTTTTCCTGAACGCTGGCTCAGGGTTTGGTTCTGCTTAGCTTTCACAATAGCGTCAACTGTGTGTGTGTGTGTGTGTGTGTGTGTTTGTTCACAGGACGACATGACACAGACTGTGTATAGTGACAGCTGTGTGCCCAGGCAGCAGTTAACTTTGATCAGGTCTGCTGTGGCGACAGAGGGAGGAGGAGGGTGCCACTCACCACCAGACACATTTCAGGAAAGACAGGAGGGCACAGAGAGCAGAGACAGGAAGTAAGAAAGAAAGCATGAAAAAAAATAATAACAATAATTTGAAAAAGAATGAAAGTAAAACCAGAAATCAAGCAAACAAGACAGAAAAAAAAAGAAAGGAAATGAGAAAGCAAGCAAACCAGCAGTATAAGTACATATACGTAACGTATAAGTATAAATACTCTTTTGATCCCGTGAGGGAAATTTGGTCTCTGCATTTATCCCAATCCGTGAATTAGTGAAACACACTCAGCACACAGTGAGGTGAAGCACACACTAATCCCGACGCAGTGAGCTGCCTGCTACAGCGGCGCTCGGGGAGCAGTGAGGGGTTAGGTGCATTGCTCAAGGGCACTTCAGCCGTTCCTACTGGTCGGGATTCAAACCGGCAACCCCCCGGTTACAAGTCCAACGTCCTAACCAGTAGGCCATGGCTGCCCCTAAAAATATAGACAGCCAGCAATGTGGTCCCCTCTGAAGGCTCAGTGTAAGGCTGAGCAATTTGTGGAGGCTCACACCTGCTCCCGCCATCTTTAAAGCAACCCCATGTAGTTCCTTTACCTTAAAGGAAAATTCCGGTATTTAGCACTTTGAGTCCCTTTTCTGGTTTGTTTTGGATGAACCGAGTGGTTAGTGGTGTTCGTTAATGTTCCAAAACAAGTAGTGTAGCGAAATACAGTTTCTGTCGTGTTTTATTTCGCATTTTGTAAAATCCCATTGATTTCTGTTGGAAGACTCATTGCACGTTGATATTACTGCGCCACCGTCTATGCTTCAGGCTCAAATATTGAGCTCGGTGAGTTGCACAGTTTTGAAAACGAACGTTAAGGGTTATTTTAGGACATGTTTGAGCATGCCTGTAGGCAGCCACTCTGACTAGTCAAAGGCGATTCAAAACGAGTCAGAAAAGTCGAGACAGGACCAATCGTCAAAATTTCGGTGTCCACCACTCTAGTTCATCCAAAACAAACCAAAAAAGGGACTCAAAGTGCTAAATACCGGAATTTTCCTTTAAGATAAAGGCTGCACCTCATTTTGATGTAAGAGGGACTTAGAATAGAATACAGAGAACGGAGTCTCGGACATTGCTCCGTGCCTGGTATTGCACTACGTAGGAGACACAGCACAAAAATAATTCTTCATAGAAATGTATGAAGTTACTTCGTTACGCCAATATGCCAATTGTCTGCACACATCCAGCCCACACATCCTATGATGTAAGTAGCCAACCTCGTTTTTAGCCTTATTTCAGTGATTTGGGGAGAGATATTAATACAGTGTATTTTAGATTTAAACACAAATTCGTCTGATATTCTATTATGTCAGCACGACCTCCCTTACGTATGCCTCCTCATTCATTTGAATAAGAAAATAGCTTCCCAATAACTGCCTGAAGCACGTTACCAAGATGGCCGCTGAGTGGGGAGACTTGCCTATAAGGACTCTGGTAACACTTTTGCTGTGGGTAGTGGCAATTTTTTTTTTAACTAATTGGGTATCCCCTGAGCACTACATGGGTATACAGTACGTTGACAAAACTTGGGGAATTGGCTGACGGACACTCATAACGCACCTAATAATGCACATTTACAGACATTAGGGCTGTAACGATATGCGATTCAAAACTGAAATCGCGACACTCATATCCACGAACCTGTGTCGCGGTGTGAAAAGGCAGAACCGCAACACACCCTTTCTAGTATTTCATGCAGTGCTTTGCAGGTTATGACCGCATGCAACACACATCTCCCGCTTTACTTACCGGTAGCCTACGTCCAAAAATAAATAAATAAATAATTTCATACATCTTGTTGCTTTCATTGTTGACTGTGTTCAACTTTACCAAACAGTATAGAAGTAACCCCCCTCTCCTTGCTCCACTCTCTCGCTCTCCCTCCCTCCCTCCCTCGTTCGTTCAATGGACACGCGTGATTCTGCCAACACAATCCAAATAAAACATTCATAATCGTGAAAGCAAGGACGCATAGAAGACGACTAGCTAAATTACTATTAAATCCGCTTAGCATCATTAGCATGCTGTATATGTGTTATTTCAGTTAGCCTATTAGCTGGTTTGATGCTCATTGAGCTCAATGCAAATCAAACCAGCTAATAGGCTAACTGAAATAACACCCATGCCAATCTCTAGGTATAGTGCAGGGTATGTGATGATGTGGGGCTATTTTAATTCCAAAGGCCAAGGTAACTTTATCAGGATGCACAGTATTCTGGATGCATGAAATAACTGGCCTTTAAAAATAAAAATCTGCCCGTCTCTATGGGAATTTAACATAGGGGTGTCAATACTTATGACCCCTGTATTTTAAGGAAGAACATTTATTTATTTATGATACATTATTCATTCACTAAGAAAATTGGTGTCCTTAAAGGTTAGATATTTCCTCATTTTTCACTTAAGGCATTAAGATCAATTTCCAAAAGATGATTTTATATTCCTCTTTTCAGTCAACTTTAGCATGGGTGCCAACACTTTTGGCCATCACTGTATACTCTTTTGATCCCGTGAGGGATTTTTTTTTTAATTAAATAAATAGTAGGCCTACATTCAGTATTCTCTCTTTTTATATCGGCATATAAAATAATACAGATATATTATATTATATATTATATTGTAATACTCTGGCATTCTAAGGTAGGCTATTGAAATATTATTTAATAAAATGTCTACCCCCCCCCCCCCCAACAAAAAACAAAACAAAAATCGTGATACAAACCGAATCGTAAGGTTGGTGTATCGTTCCAGCCCTAACATTTTTACATTTAGCCAATTGTACACCAGAGGAGTCATGATTAAGCCTCCACAGTACCTATTTCATCCCATTTGGCAGATTTTACTCCATTATCAGTCAGTCAATAATGGCAGAGTACGCAATTGACTGCCAGTTAGAAGTGTTCTGTGACCGACATAGGCAAGAATGAACGTGGTATGGACACACAGTCACACACAGTCACACACAGTCACACACACTTGTTTGTGCTGCCTTTCCTATATACAGGGACAACCACAAATATGTGTAGCATGCAGACACACACACATGAACACGCACCCCCACACACAAATCTCAATATAGTGCTCACACAGAGACAAGTCTCTGCACGCATGGTGCTCACACACACTGACAGACACAAAGGCCTCTGCATAGGCTATATGGTGCATGCACACACACACACGCTTCTGCATAAATGGTGAACACACTCACCTCTGCATATATGGTGCCAACACACACACACACACACACGCCTGCCCTGCCTAGCACATGCGGGAAAGGAGGCCACAGGAACTGAGCACACTCACAGAAACCACGGCGTGTGGGAGGAGGCGTTTCAAATCTATGCTGTTGCCGTAGAGACCGTCCTATTTCACAAAAAATAAATAAATAAAATGGAAAAAGCAGAGAGAGAGAGAGAGAGAGAGAGATATTGGAATAAAATCCTGAGCAACACCAAGTGTTGCACTGATCCACTCAAACACCCTTGCATAAAGCTAACCATAGCTCTCATTCTAACCTCTGCCAAGACCATTTCCAGACAGCATAAAGCTAACCATGCTCACCTTAATCTGTGTTAAAGATAAAGCCAGATAGGTTAAAGCAGAACGTGCAAATTTGTGGTAGGATCAGAACTCTGAGGCACAAACCCCACAAAGGACCTTTCTTCAGTACAAAGCCAACTCGGCTCATCCAGAGACTTGTGCTGCTACAGACAAGAGCTAAGAATGTTGTGACTTACATTTTAGATTCAGATCAGTACCAGGTTTGGGATCAGGAACAAGATCTGGTTTAATATCTGGATTAAAGATGGAATCTGGTGAGATTTGGCTAAAGCTTTAGATCAGATTTAGATAAAGCTGATAGCCATCTTTTTTTTTTTCTTTCTTCAAATAACGGAAGGGTTCTTGGGCTTAGTTCACAGCTGAGAGGCCTTGGTTTCTCTTCCTCTGTGTGTCTGTGTGTATCTTTGTCAGTGAGACTTCTACACAATGCCAGCAAGCTCAGATTTGAACCCCATGCAAATCCACTGGTGGTGCATGATAGGGAGTGAGGCAATAAGTTCACCCGTCAGGCTGCGTTCAGACCACATGCAAATAGCTGCAGTCATGTACAGCTGACCACATTAAGCAGACCGCTAACACAACAGGGACTCCTAGCAGAGAAGCACGCAAGTTAAATGATACACCTGAAAGAATGGGGGACAATTTGGCACAAACTCACATACTACACACATATACATATACATATACACATATATATATATATATATATATATATATATATATATATATATATATATATATATATATATATATATATATATATGAAGACCTCCTTTCCAAAACACTATAAATACATTTGGGAAATCATTAATAAGTCATGTTATTTAATTGTGTATTTCAGGTAATACTGTTTTGATTGAGTGAAGATAAATCAAATAGCAATAACCCAATTACAGTTCCACTGAAATTACTTGGAAAACAATATATGCATGTATTAAGTGTGTATGAATGTGTATTGTTTGCATTTATTTGTGCATGAACTGTATACAGGTGCTCTATGTATGTGCTGTACACAGTAATATACAATATATGGGTACGGATGGAACGTATACCTTGAGTTATACACTGATAATACACATTTATTTTTCCCTGTGTTACTACTCTGCATTTACATCAACAGAATTTGACACCTCAGATGTGTGTAAACGCTTGTCCAAAATGCACATGGGGTACTTGGGTCATACACAAAGTCCCGATCTGCCTGTCCATGTTCAGACTAAGTGTATGGCTACTAAAATGTCATGACCTACAAACTGTAATATCATTTGTGAGAAATCTGAGATAGCGATGGCGAGGTCAACCAAGGTACCATTTCCATGTTGTTATATGTACCATTCTCACAAAAAATACCATGAAATATTGTGATCTATAGTCTATATCGCCTATCCCCAGACAAGAGGAGCAGAAAACCACAGCCTCAGCTGTATGACTTTGGCACTCATGGAGCCTTTTTTCCTGCACTGGAACCAAAGGTATTGGCGAGAGTTTCCTTAAAGGTCCAAGACCAAACAATAAGGGTTTTAACTATGGGTATGAAACAAACTCTCCTGGCCTACATCTATCATGTCTGCACACACCTGGAATGAGAATAGGTTTTACTATTAATTCTGCCGATTCCTATACAGTACTGCACAGCTAGGCTCGTCACTTAACTAAGAAGAGCTTATGGCAGAGGTGGGCAAACTACAGCCTGCCAAGCATTTAAGTATGTTATCATAGGCTGCTCGCAATTTTTTTCCTGTGATGGATGACATTCAGTTAGCTTTACTGCAAACTGCTTTTCACTCTTCTTAGAGAATGTTTACAATGTCAATGTCAAAAATGATACATTAGGATGATACTTTTTGTGTCCTCTCTCTATCTCCATTGCAGCAGATCTAACTTGAACATTATGCTACTCAATTTAATTGGGAACGCGTCTGAGCATTCACGCCATTGGCAGGGCTCAATCCGAGGGGTGGGATAAACGGTTGTTATTCAAATTCCCTTTGCACGCAATACGATAGTGCTACAACCAATCTTTCTTTTTTAGGAATGACTTCAGTGCCCAAAGCAGATTCGAAAGACCGCTGTTCGCCAGCAGCAGCCATCTTCTCTGTTTTCAAGTAGCAGGAAATTCACGCTGAACCGTCGCAACTCTGTGTTAAGCCGCCCACCGACTCTATACACGATGTGATTGGCCTGACCAGAGTTTGGTTTTTCCAGCTCGCAAGACAACAGAGAGTTGCTAGACGACCCTGGCTGCAAATTACATTTGCTGCCACTAGGGTGCGTCTAGATTTCTAGGCTAGCACCATTTATAGATGAGTTAAATAGCATCAAATTAGCAGTATTTCTTATTAAATTAATATTCTAAAAAAACATTAAGCTTCTTTGTCATTCATTAATCATTTAGATTATTTATTCATTTATTTTTGGGGTGGGGTGGGGTTGGTACACCCGCCAGCCAATATTCAAAACCTAATGTGGCCCTTGAGCCAAAAAAGTTTGCTCACCCCTGCCTTATGGAGTGCCATACACTGACTAGCCTGATGAATTCTCGAGTCTTTACAGGAGCACACTGGGGATGCCTCAAGACACACACACGCACATAAAACTGCAACCATACAGGTGTGTACAGCCTCACATGCACATTAAATTATTAATAAGCACTATCTAGGTTGCAGATTCACACAGATTTACACATTTATCTTCTCAGCGGAATCTTGAGGTGAGGGGGCGTTTAGGTGGCATATGAGTCCATATTTACTTACTGACTATCAGAGAAGTCCTGACCAGCTCAACCCAAGTCGGATCTGCATGATACTGCATATTGAACATCTAGGATATAGGCTATTTAAGTGGCCAACTCAAGGAGAAATCTAATTGTCAATGAGTCATTAAAAACACATTAAAAAGAGGCAAAGTTAAGTCTTTAATGATTTGGAAAGGATATGGAACTGAGACTGTATCATTTATAAAAGCTGCACACACACTCTGCCTTGGCCATTTTGGGATTATTAACCTGGACGTGACAACATAAATGAGGTCAGACAAACAAAACATGGCAATACAAACAGAAGCCCCCTTTTTGCTCTTCCGTTTTCTGCTTTCTGTGAACATGTGGCTTTGCCGTCACCACACACACACACACACACACACACACACAGTACACAGTACACACAGTACACACAAGTTCATTAGGCTAACCAATGCGAAGCAGGTCACCGCGGCAGCGCAGGGGTTGACTGCGTCGGCGCGAGAGGACTTTTAATTTGCCCTGAAACGCGTGGAGAGAGCGCTCTTCCCCTCTGCGCCATGGCTATTTTTACCAGCTGCCGAGAACACTCCACATACACACACACACGAGAGAGAGGGAGGGAGGGTTGTGAGAGGGAGAGAGATGGCTCCGTCCGTCTCATCTCAGAGAGAACGGTTATATATTTAAATAAGAATCTCTGTTTGCTCTCTCTTTCCCTCTCTCTCTCTCTCTCCATTGTTCTCTGGCACTCTCTCATCTCTGCCTTTCTTTTCCCCCCGCTCAGATATCCACTTCTCCCCTCTTTCTTTCTGTTCTATCAAAGCGCATCCATCTTGAAGAGGTCTGCAAAGCTACAGGCACAGCCCGGTGTGTGGGCTACATGCTTACATAAGAGCCCAGGAGCTCACTGGAGGTGCCTCAAGACACACATACAAACACACTCACTCTACCAGAGGGAACTGCCAATACAGAGATACTGAGGTGTGCACAGCCACAGATGCACACGGAAATGGCTGAATGCCTGGCTAAGACAAACACACACACCAACGAATTCACATATAAAAAACAAACACACACACACACACACACACACACACACACACTAACTGAAAGAAAAAAAGAAAGAGAGGAAGCCAGATCGATCTGGGAAGGGCCTTGAGGCGCTACGCAAAATCAGATGGCAACTAACTGTGTCGGTGCGGAGCCCCATAGTGGCCCTCAGGCTGGGCAAGACCCAGGCACAGTGTGGTACCTGCCACTGACCTACCTACACACCCAGCCAGGATGTGTGTGTATGTGTGTGTGTGTGTGTGTGCGCGTGTGTGTGCGTGTGTGTGCGCGTGTGTGTGTGTGCATGTGTCTGTCCACACGTCTCACTCTCACTGTAACAGCATGACCTGTGGAACACCTGGAATCTTGAGACCCATACCGGACACAGCCCAAAGTGATGTACATGTTAGAGTTCTCAACGGGCCTGAAAATTACAACCCGACCCGACCCGTGGCTTTTAAAGCCCGGAGCCGATGTAACCCGACACATCAACATGAATTACCTGCCCGAACCCGGCCCGTGGCCCGACCTAAAACATACGTTTTGACTGTTAAACACTGACTTTATTTAGGTGAAGATTCAACACGTTAGCGTGACAATTTACTTAAAGCGGTGATTTTCTCCTCTGCTGGCGTATCGTGACGGATGAACCATGGCAACTTTGGATGCGGTTATCTTAGCGATACTTGTTGCAATACCCTCAATATACATATCGTTGGAAAGCTTAGTTTATGGCCGTTGTGAGCACAATAACTTAATTTTGTAAATTTTACCAAAGCGACTGGTTTCGCCTTGCAGGGTCACATATTCCATCAGCACCTTGCATTTTGAGCATTGGACATAACCTGTAGAATTTCCATCAGAATCCAGCACCACTTCAAACACTTTCTAGACCTCTGATTTTCCCACTCCTGTAGTAGCGACGGTGAATTCACCTGCTGCAAGTTTACTTTTTACCAATTCCATCTTCT
Source organism: Alosa pseudoharengus (assembly GCF_046254945.1). Lineage (NCBI taxonomy): Eukaryota > Metazoa > Chordata > Actinopteri > Clupeiformes > Clupeidae > Alosa > Alosa pseudoharengus. The sequence continues at coordinate 43,317,531 of NW_027468663.1, forward strand.
TCTCCAGGCTAAAGGTGTGCACGAAGCGGCGTCAGGTCGCCCCCGCCCCTCTACATGATGCACGCAGCAGCCAGACTTTCTTTACGGTGAACAGCAGCAGCGATGATTATTGTAAGAGATGTTTTTTTTTTTTTCACTGAGCGGAAAAGATTAAGCATGAGGTCCGAACCGACCCGAGTCATTTGCTTATATTTTCGACCCGAACCCACGGGTCCCATCGGGTTTGTCGGGCCGATCCGACCCGTTGAGAACTCTAGTACATGTTCACTTTTTGGCTACAGTATGTGCCAAGAGATACTAACTCTAATGTGAGACAATAGCCTACCTGGTAGAGTTAAAGCAGTTACCTTAATTATGAAGTTTAATCTAAAACTAACCCACTCACTATCTAATATACAAAACCTTAGAACCTCAGAACTACATATCGCCAAGCCTCACAGTATTTTGACCTATGATTGTGTTTGTGCGACAACTGGCCAAACATTGCAGCAAGCCTGGAGTGACATAAGCACTGTTTGCCGAACTATGACAAAATTTGTGGTAATAGCTGGAGTAGCGCTAGTTTCAGTCTAATGTAAGCAATGCAGTGGTTAAGGGCTTTCAATGAGTTTAACATGAGTTAGCTTAAACAGGTTTAACCTACCGGGAAGAAAACCGTTTAATCCTCCAGCAGCTTTAGTCACTTTATCCTAGACAGTGGCCAGTCAAAGCCCTTAAGCCTGCTGCGGCTTTGAAAACATTTGTCTCCTACAGTTAACACCCCTCTGGCTGTATAGCTACTGTACTTTAAATACCAGGCTGATTTGTATTGTTTGTAAAATAGAGCTTGGCGTAGCAGCAAGCATTGGAAAACTGTGTGAATGGCGGCTGAGAATGGGAATAAAGTAAAAAAAAAAAACAGTGTCTGAGCCTCACAGTGCAGCTATATAGGCTCATCTGTCTAAAGATATCTAGATAGCAGAGCACAGCGGACAGACAGACAGCCACACACAGGCCCACCAGCCTGCGGTCACAAAGAATTCTAGGCCATGTGAAGACTGTGAGCAGTTCTAATTTAAGTTGGTGGGCACTCCACTTGGTCCGGCTGCTAAGCTATGCACAAACATGCACAGCCATCCACGCTCTGACCTGTCCAGTGAATACATGTGCATTGTGATTTCTCTGATTCAGTACAAAGCAATGGTGCCAACATGGAGTCTTTGCATCTTGAGCAATGACTGCTTATGTCATGTATCCAAGACTGACTGTAGAAGCTATGTGGTTATCGCTGAAGGTCTTGAGCCATGTGACTTTTAGACCTATGGAGTGAGCACCTGAAAGGCATCTAGTGAGGACTGAGGGGGAAGTAGTGTGCACTCCATGAGGAGCGCACCTGCTAGAGGTGGGGCAGAACAGCAGGGGGCGGGGCTTCAGAACCTGCTGAAGCAGACAAAAACAAAGTGTCACCATGGTGACCCCATTACACTGCCATAGACCTCTCCAGAATATATCCCGCCTCCTAACTTCCGTATCCATCCAACTTCCGGGCGTGGATTGTCTATGGGAAATAACATGGCGTTTTGAAAGATCGTACCTGTCAAACTCTGTAGGTGACAAAGTAGAAAAAGCTGCTGGGCAGATTGGCCTACACACTTCTGCGATCTAGTTTCCACTGGATTTTTTGATTTTCGGTGCCGTTTAAGTAGTATAGTCTATAGTATACTACTTAAACGGCACCGACAATCAAAAAATCCAGTGGAAACTATATGGCAGAAGTGTATAGGCCAATCTGCCCACCAGCTTTTTCAACTTCGCTACCTACAGATGTTTTACCTGTATGATATTTCGAAACGCCATGTTATTTCTCATAGACAATCCACGCCCGGAAGTTGGATGGATACGGAAGTTACGGAGGCGGGACTTATTCTGGAGAGGTCAATTGGTGTCAGCAGCTCTGTTGACAGCAGAGTTCTGTTTGGGATGGGGCTCAATTTGACTGGATGTTTTGGGAAGTTGTTTTAGTTTGCCAGTGTTTATTTCTAGAAGTTATATTTTGGGGTGTAGATGTGTGTGTGTGTGAGTGTGTGTCTGCAGTCAGGAGACACCATTGCAAGATAAACCACAGGTGAATACACGGAGGTAGACCAGCATGGCGTCACCACACCCAGAGTTTTGAGTTGTAACGAGAGTAAAATGGGTGTTTTTTGCATTAAAAACTCACAGTTCTCTCTACTCATAAACAAATTTGATGAGCACATAGTGATACAGGTCCTTGCAACACCCAAAACACATATTAATGTCACCCATCAAGATGTCTTACAGCAAGGGTCCCCAACCTTTTATGTACCATGGACCGGTTTGATTCCTATTTTTTTTTTCACGGACCGGCGGGGGGGGGGGGGGGGGGGGGGGGGGGTTCCATGTTCCATATGTGTTGTGCATGCATTACTTGAAAAGAACTAGCTCCAGTTATGTATGAACAGTGAAGGTAACGATCTCTTGTCAAAAACGTGAACTTGAAGAAGTGAAAATTGAACAATATGAACTATGAATATTGAACAACTTGAAGCTACATCTATAAGTGTGAACATGCTTAACAAAATATGGGAACAAAACATGGGAACTAAACGTGCATTACTAATATAATCGGTGGGAGCCCTGCTTGTTTCCCTGCAACAAGAAGCTTCCATCTGGGGGTGATGGAAGACAGTGACACCCTCAGTGTGTTTGACAGGGCTCCAGACTAACTTTTTGCACTGGTTGCACTGGTGCGCCTAACTTTTTTTCTTAGGTGCACCAGCACAAAAGTTAGGTGCACCCAAATTTTCAACCACATCGCATTTAACACTGCAGCAGGTTCACTTTTTTCCTATTTTTTAATTACTGTCCTATATAAGTTGTCCTATGACTTATGATTTACAATTCTACAAGAAAAGTAACTTAATGAAGTGTTGGTACTTTAAGTGCTTCACTGAGCTGAAATGTAAACTTAAAACATCTCAAGATGAATTAAATAAAAATGTGTGTAAAAACAGTGAGTAAATTAACAGTGCACGTCTTTTAAGGGCTTCAAATCTATAGCTCAATGTCTTACATACTATCCTTCATGATCTTTAGGCCTTGGCTAAACCAGCTCGCCATGCTAGCATCTTCCATAGAAATGTATTTGAGCACAATTTAAAGAGATGTTCCAAGTAGCCTGGGGGATTTTTATGTGATTTTGCAATGATGATTGCAATAATCATTTGACAGCCCCACAATGCAATTTACTTTTTAATTTTAGTATTTTTAAATTTTCAATAAGAACATCACTATGGTTAATGCAGTAACGAAATGGTAGGCCTATTATTATAGGCTATTGCAATGACTTGCCATGCTCGATCTAAATGAGTCCATTCAATTCACCGTACACAATGACCACAGTTATGCATGCAGGGAATATTCGGGCTTTATATGTAGCAGTGATATTCGGTTTGCGCCAAATACCGGATTAAACTGATTGATGCCATCAGAATGAGTTTACACAACTCGTGCGCAAAACGAATATTGCTGTTGAAAACCGGGTTACTCCCTGCATGTAACTGCGGTCAATGACGCACTCCTTTTCGGCGATATCTGTATCTCTGTCGTTCGGGAAGGCCTTGTATGCATTGTTCGCAATTTTAAGACGTCTTTTCATCTACAATGACTCCTATAAATTTGGCACAAGTGGCATTCCTGTATACGTCGGGTTTACGTTCAAACTATTTTTCTGATGAATAATTATTTCGGACTGAACTTGGTGAAGGGGAGTTTCACTAGGCCTATCTATCGTAGGCAACGATAAACTTGATCATCATCTCGGGCTCGTCTGATCGGTTTGCTGCTGCCAGCCGCCGAAAGGCAGTGAGGAGAGGGACATTTATCTCGGCCTATGTGACCACACTGTAATGCAACTACATCCACACTGTTTATCCGACGGGTCTCTGACCTCTCTCTCTCTCTCTCTGCAGCACACGCAGTTTCAAATTTACACACAGGCACTGGGCCACGGCCAATCAGAGGGGAGGTCCCGCCCTTCACTATCTGTGATTTGTTTAAACCACGATATTGGCCAAATATGTGTCTGTTATTGAACCAAAGGTAGAGTTTCAATGCGGACACGTTTTCCTCTCTCGAATAGCTGATCGCACCGGTGCGACCTCCGATTTATTTTAGTCGCACTTTTGAAAAATTAGGTCGCATATGCGACCAAATTGGTCGCACTCTGGAGCCCTGGTTTGAAATGTCCAGTCGATTGCGCAATTTTGTCTTAGTTGCAGTCATTGCCGAAAACCCGGCCTCGCATAGATACGTGGTGGGAAACGTTTTCAGCGCTTTTACGGCTATCTCGGGATATTCTGCTTTGGTTTTGATCCAAAAACCCGCCAGAGAGGTTTCCTTATACACACTCTTAAGACCACCGTCAACTGCTCTTCCTCTTGCGCTGACAAGTTAGGACTATTCGGGATATTGACAAATGGGTTGCGGACCCACTCATTGGTTTGCCGTGGATCTTTGGAGGATGGGAAGTAGGCTAACGTTCAAACTCATTTGAAAGCGCAACAAGGTGATCGCGCACCAGCTGCGAGAGAAAGGGCCCTGCCTCAGTCTCTCCCAAAACCCCCACTACTGTTTGGAACATATCAAATACGGTCCACTCGTCGTCCCCACAAATCAAGCTTGGCTTGCAGCGACTTTATCTGCCAGTTTAAAGACAGTCGTCATTCTCCCCTGGAGTGACAGGTTGAGGTCATTAAGCAACCCGAATATGTCACACAGGTAAGTAGGGTTGGGTATCGTTTGGGTTTTATCCGATACCGGTGCTAAATCGATACTTTTAAAACGGTGCCGGTGTCGAAACGGTGCCTGAACCGGTACTTTGTTTTTAAAATGTTTTAAATTAAAATGGTCTAAAGCATGAATTGCTTTTTTTTTATTGATAAGACAAATTTGAACATGAAATTGAACTGTTATATTCAATTTACTATCAATATCTCATTAATAATATATTTAAATGTTAAAACAGCTTGCCATGCATGCACACACAATAGTAAGCTCTGCTTTCAAGTTTACCCAGTGTAGGCGGTTTGCCATAACGTTAAATGTTAAAACCGCTTGCCATAAAACTGCCAGGCCATGGACAACGACGCAAGCAAGCTAATCTAACAGGGACTCTACTTTCCAGTTAATTCAGTGTGTTCCCAAATGCTTCAAGAAATAGTCACGTCTTAACCCATAACACGCAGTAGTTTTGAACATGTTAGTCTACATGTTGGTGTTGAAGTGTTTAGATTCCCAGCGCTAGGCTAGTAGGCATTTTAACAGCAACTATGGCTATGCACCAGTCCGCTGAGTTTAATTAGCGATAACGTACGGAGATGGTTTCGTAGCCTCTTTGACAGCTCAGTGACATCAGGTATGTAACCTACATATTTATGTTTTTGCCAGCTAACTTTTAACATGATCTTCATATTCATTGTGATGCTATGGGCCTCATGCACATGAAAGATTAATATCATGCCATTATGTTGTTTAACACACCGTGAAATAAAGTTGTCACCTTACAACTTTGCTGATAACATTTCAAATAAATGTCAGCAAATGTCAGCGCATTAGCAAGGATATTGTGTAACGTATAGGCTAGCCTACTGTTGATGTTGTTTCATAGCCTTTTGCTTGTGTGTAGTTAGGCCCACTGCTAGATTTTGACAGGAGCTTGCGATATCGCTTTAAAGTAAGCTACTTGGGCTCACGCAAGCTGTCAAACACTGTCCACTCGCCTGTGTGGTGCACCCCTCTGGTTTATACATCCAGTGTTTATCATATGTCAGCTAACTGTATCTGGATGTGTTACTATCAGAGCAAGACGTTAGAGATGGCGCATGACATGCAGTCATGCCTCCTATAAAAAAAATAACTTAAAAACGCTAATAATAAATTAATAATAAATAAATTAATGACGCTATTTAAGCACCGAAATGAGGCACCGAAATCCATGTTGTTATTCGATGCAGTTACTACCGTTTGTGTCGGCACCGGTGCCATATTAGAACCGTGTTTCGGTAACCAACCCTACAGGTAAGCGAGTTTTGACACCCAGTCCTCATCACTAAAATGTGCAGCTGTGACTTTTTTTCTGTAAGAAATCTCTGCAGCGGCTCTCGCAACTCAAACACTCTGGCCAGTGACCTGCTAAAGATGCTTGTTTTTTGTTGCTCATTCTAGCAGTTTAGCTAACTTCGTGTGACACTACCGTTCGCCAAGAACTGATCAAGTGAAGTGAGCTGACCTGAGGCTGCGCAGCGCTGAAGGCAATATGTAAAAGTGTTGAAGGCAGGACAGACAGACGTAAGAAAATAGACCTTGCAAAATGCAAACATGCGTGCAATCAAACAACTGCATATAGGCCTATGCCATGTAAAAACGTGACATTATTGCAAATTAAATTGAGTTTAGTTTGCATGCATTTTTTTAAAACTCATGTCGTAGGCTTCGGCCCGGTTAGGAATGTCCTGCGGCCCGGTACCGGGCCCGGTGGTTGGGGACCGCTGTCTTACAGTACGTGTTCAACATTGGACCATCTTTAGAACAGGGCAGGTGTGAGTAGATTATCATGAAAGCCGGACATGTTAGATGTGTGAGTGAGGCAGTGAGGGAAAAGGGGGATGGAGAGGGAAAGAGAGAGCATGTGCATGGCTGTGTGAATCTGTGCACGGATGTCAGTGTGCGAGTATGTTCACATCTCAGTGTGAGTGTGTCTTTGTGAGTGTGTGTGTGTGTGTCGAGTGTGAGTGTGAGAAGGTGTGGGTGGAAGCTGCAGATAAGAGCTGTAGCTGATAGGACCAAGAGGATGCATCACTGCATCGCTCTTGTTCTCTTCACTTTTCTGTTCTCTTCATCTGCCTGCATCACTTTTCTATCCTCTCATTTGCCTTGTGGTTCTCCATCCTCTCCTGCTGACGCTCATCTGGCCATCACAGGAGGATCTCTCTGCACCTTGTAGATCCTCCTCTCCTCTAGTCACAGCTTTTCTCACTTCCCCTCCACACCACCATCTCTCTGCCGCCACCCCCCCCCCCCACCACCACCACCACCACTCACTCACTCAAAATGGAGGGCATCTTCAGCGGGCGAGTTTCACTGAGCACCATGTCAGAGTAAGAGAGCAAGTGTAAGTATGTGCGCGTGCGTGTGTGTGTGTGTGTACAATGTGGATGACTGTTTGAGTATGCCATCCCCCCTCCCTCACTCTCAAGATCCGTTGGTGGTTGGTGCACTCTGGAGGATAGAGTTAAGGCTTTAAAATGTGTCAAGGATACACTGTTACAGAGAGACAGAGAAAGAGAGAGAAAGAGAGAGAAAGAAAGAGAGAGAGAGAGAGCGCGCATGTGAGACAAAGAGGGGGAAGAGTGTGCAAGAGAGAGGAGAAGGGGAAGAAGGGGTACAGATGAAGACACTACTATGGAGAAGAGGGTGCAAGTGAAATGATGGAAAGAAAAAGAGTGACTGGGAAAGGGGGGGGGGGGTAGATTATGGGATAGATGGGAGGAGCCATGTAGGGCCATCTGAGGTAGTGCTGTGCAACCTACAATTCTATCATGACGAAGATAGACAGCGCTGCAGTGCAGGTCCCAGACCAGGCTGTTCCTCTTCAACTTCCAGGACATGTGGTGTGACACATTTCTGACTGTGCTCATTTCCACAATTCAGATGACAGTGGTAACTGGATCGGATGTCAGTTTGGACCAGGCCCAGGTTCCTGGGTCTGGATTAGACTTAAATGTCGTTAGTAAGCCCAACAAGACCGGCAAACTCAGTTCTGATGTATGTCTTTTGGATGTGCAGACCGGCGATGCAAAACTAACCTACAAACAGGAAATGGTGTATCCAGAAATGTGACTGGTGCATAGCCTAGTTTCTCAGCCTAGTGCACGTTCCCTTGAGCTATGCACCACGTTTTTAGACTAAAAGAGTGTCAACTGTAAGACTTCATCAAGCCCCTCCTTCATACCATTCATTCTGTGCACTGTGTCAAGAAAACAGATCACTACTTTTTAAATTAATTCATCTATTTAACCCTCTAATTTATCAATGCACACACCACACACACACACACACAATGGGCAGCACTACACGTGACAGAAGTCAGTGTTTGTGTGTGGGATAATGAGAGGTATTCATTGTTAGGCTCCGAGTACTTGGAAGAGAAAAACATGTAAGTTTTGCAGTCCATTTACCTTTTTACACAAACATGGAGTGCTGCTGGGATGAGATGATGCTTACTGCAGAGAGAGGAGGTGCAGATGAGGAGAAAGCAGGGAAGGGAAGAGAGGGAGGGACAGAGAGAGAGAGAGAGATGCAGAGAGTTGTGGGAGGTGGGAATGGAGAGAGTTGGAGGCTACTTCCACACCATTTTGTTTTGTTTTAAAACATTGTTTCGTTTTAAGTATGTTCTCCGTCCACACGCACATTTGCAATTTCTGAATCTAGGCTGTAGGGATGGACACCTGAAGCGCAGACCACATGAGCATTTGCACAAATCACATCACGCAATTGTCAGCTTTGTAAAATACAGTATTTCACTGCACTACAGATTATGCCAAAGAGAAAAAGGCTCCATGCTGCTTTCACCACTGGTAGGCTAGTAGTGTAAGTCGAAGTGAGTTATGGGGAGTCAAGAAACATCAGACTGACAAGGTCCAATCAGGAAGGGAGCATGGGTTTCTACATTATCGTTTTTACATGTTTGCGGATTCAATGTCCATATTAAAACGCAAAGCCAGAGTTTTCAAAAGAATACAATGATAAAATTATTCCTCCGAATGAGCCTTTCAGAAACGAAGTTAGATCTGCGCAAATATTAGTTTGCCATTTTAAAAGGCCATCAACATAATTAACATGGCAACATGCCGGCATTTGTTTTTAAATGTTTATCTAATGGCAAGAAAACGAGTGCAGATAATTCCTCACTTTGACCATGCAAGTGTGTGTGCCATTTATTAAAATGGTAGGAAAACTGAAATCAAAAACGGCGATGTCCATCAACAAAAACAGCATGGAGTTTAAAGTCCTAGGAATTTAAAGGGATACTGTAGATAGTGATCACTCAACAAATATACTTATACCACAACTGTGAGTAATGAATGCGAAATGATTTGAAATGACTTATTTGTGATGGCCCACCACAGTATCAACATTGACCACCACACTATGATTTTCTATGTTGACTATTTAAATGAGATGAGATCCTTTCATTTCATCTCCCCTTTCTCTCTCTAATTAAGTTATATGCAAGCATATAAGAAACAGTATCCCTACGCTAACGTTAGAATACTGTTCGGTTGTCGAGGTTTGCACACTATAACGTTACAGTTACTTGTCAATATCGACTTCTCGTGCAAAGCAAGTATACAGTAACTATAGGCTATTCATTTTATTGACTCCGACACAGAATGTTTGCTCAACACCCCTCCCCCACCACCACAAATACATGCACACTGTACAACAACACTGCATTTAGTAGACAACTCCGTAAAGAACCACACCAATTTAGTTAATGGTGAATTATGCATATAGCATTTACTACAGTTAGGGCATTTAAATAGCCTAAAGAAAGCTTGATCAGTCAACGGTTACAGTGTTGTCACTGTTAATAAGGAACAGTAGCCTACGGAATATTTCAAATAGGCAAGTTTCATTTAAAAAATGACAGAAATGCCACTTCCACCGGAACATGTTAAACTCTAAAATGTGTCTAGCTAATGACAGAGGATGGCTTTTTTTGGTGGAGTATTGAACTGAATCGTTGGCTTATAGGATCAATAATATCATATTAACTCGTAACAAAAGTGTTTTGGAATCAAATGAAAACACAATGGTGTTGCGAGTAAATAGTGAGTTCCAAACAAATTTACGATACCAAGATGGCTGTGGAGGCTCCAAGTAAACAAAGTAGGGCTGGGATAAACGATTATTTTTTCGATGCATCGATTAATCTAACGATTCATTTTTTCAATCCGATTCGATTTCGATTCGATTATCTCCCAATTAATTCACTAATAGCAACTTATACATGTTTATTTACATATATGAATGAAAAAACATGAATTCTTTAACATTGCAATATATGTTTATTGAGAGATTATAAAATAAAAGACTATACAAGTGCAAAGTAATGCATTCTTAGTCAGAGGTAGCATTCAATAAAGTTCAGTAGTGTATGTCTAATTGAGCGCCTGTCATTTTAAGACGTTTGTGTGGGAATCCTTGCAATTAACATTAACACAGATAAAAGGCTGCTGATGTGTGGATGCAATTCATAACGTAGTTAGTTCAAATAACGGTTCATACTTCTCCTTTGGACAAGCACTTTTGAGTCTTGGAAAACACTTTTCCATTTACATCGGGATTTTGCAAACATTCAGAGTCAATAAAATGAGCCTGAGTAACGAATACAAGCAGCTGCAAGTAAGCATGCTAAACTTGACATCCAAAAAGTATTCTAACGTTAGCTTTGAAATACTGCTTGATTGCATACTGTAACTTAACTTAGTACATTGAGGAGACTAAACTATGTTGTGATAAGACCTTAGCAGAGTTTACCTTAACTTTAATGCTGCAGTTTTGAACAAATTTGCGCAGCATGGTCACGATGCTAAGCGGATTTAATAGCAATTTAGCCCACTGTGTTCTATGCAGTGCTTTTATTTGGCAACAACAATCCTTCAACAATCAAGTTGGGCTGAGAGACTGAGACAGGGATAGGAAGATAGTGGGATAGACAAGCAAAGTACGGAGAGAGTGAGCGAAAGATAAAGAAAGAGAGAGAGAGAATGATGGGGGTTGAGACACAGAGGGGGGAGAAAAAGAAATTCATCTCTTTTGTAACGCAGCAGAATGGCACCTGATCTATTTTTATGGCCACAAGGGGAGCCGCAGTCCAACTCAGGTCATTCAGACACCTTCAGGCACTTCATCAAGGAGAACAAAAAAGTGTGTATGCATGTGTGGACGTGAGTGTGTGTGTGTGTGTTGTGTGTGAATGGGACAGAGAAGGAGGTAGAGAGAGAACCTCAAGATGGAGTGATAAAAGGCTAGAAACAGGCAGAGAAGGGGGAAGGCAGAGATAACTAGAGACTTCAGAATGTGAAAAAGAAACAAACCCTCTTAAAGATGACTAACGCTTCTGTCTTGAGTCAAGAATCTCTTGTACCATGGAACCACCTACCTAGACAGGTACAGTTGTGCTCATAAGATTACTTTTACATAAGTTTAAGTTTACTGTTTCAACTAACAGTGATAACTAAAGTCACACAAATGGCCCTGATCAAAAGGTCTACAAACCCTTAAAAGTTTGGCCTGATAATATATATACACAAGTTGACATGCCCAGGTTTAATCTGCTATTAAAGGTATGTTTTCCCACATATGACATGTTTGATTGTAATTAGTGCATGTATATGGTCAATAAGTTTATTAGCTCTTTTGAGACCTCATTTCACCCTCTAACTTTGCTGGCTAATGAACCATGGGGAAAGCAAAAGAGATATCAAAAGATCTGCGGGGGGAAAAGGCAATTGAACTGTATAAATCAAGAATAGAAAAATATATCCAAAGATTGGAAAATGCTGGTCAGCACTGTTACAACTCAACTGCAAAGAAAATTGGTCTGGAACCAAAGAAGCAAAACCCTGAAGCTACTTCTGCTGAAATACAAGCTTCACTGCAAGAAAGTGGTGTGACTGTCAAAATCCAGAATAAGGAGGCACTTCAGCAAAAATGAGCTGCACAGTCCGGTACCATTACTGCATCCATGCCACAAAACAGCACACTGACAATATGGCAAACAGCATTTAGACAAGTCTCAGAACTCAAAAGTAATTTGGAGTGATGAGATGACACCAAAAAATTACTTCATGGTCACAACCATAAACATTATGTTTAGAAAGGAACCAACAAAGCCTATGATGAAAAGTTCACCATCCCATGGATGTGGATCTCTGATGTTTTGGGGGTATGTGGGCTATAAAGGCACAGGGAAGGTAAATGCAGCATGTTGGAGTATTGGTATTGGAGGATAACTTGCCCTCATCTGCCCAAAACATCCGCATGGGACACATTTGGACTTTCTCAAAATGAAAATGATCTGACGCATAAGGCCAAGTCGAACCGTCTGTGGCTACAGCGGTAAAAATGAAGGTTCTGGAGTGGCCATCACAGCCTCCTGACCTCAGTATCATTTAGCCACTGTGAGGAGATCTCAAACTTGCAGTCCATGCAAGACCACCCAAGAATTTACAGGACCTGGAGGCATTTAGTCAAGAAGAATGGGCATCTCTACCATCTGATAAAATAAAGGTACTCATCCACAACTATCACAAAAGAAAATGCTGTAAGAGAGTATACATCGATGCTCAATTAACGAGCATGTGCAAGTTTGTACGTGTCCATGCAGCACCATAACCCAACCTGCTGTTTTTCAGGCCACATGGCAGTATTTGTTAACTGAAGCGTAATTAACATCATAAAAGTGAAACTGATGTCAGCAGCATAACTTAAAGGTACACTATGCAAGATTTTCACCTTCACAAATCCAATCTGATGGTAAACAAACTTTTGTGGAATCGTTCCCCTAGCATAGCCATATAGCATATCCGTAGCGAGTTGCTAACGAGAGAACCAGCCATACAACTTCAAGAATAGTCAACCCGAAGACATCTCGCGAGGATCATGAAACGTTACCTTGTCAGTAGATGTAGCTCTTTGGAGATAGTTTTTGTCTGTTGTTAATCCTTCGCCTCCACAAAAGCATTTTCATTGTGTACAAGCCACAAGAAGTAAGACTTAGGCTATTTAAAACGGCAGAGTAAAATAAAAAATGTATTTTCGCCAAAAATACCCAAATAGTAGGCATAATATACCTTTAAGTAGGGATGGCCTGATACCGATACTGGATTCAGGCCGATACTGGGCCCATTTACTCGTGCTCGTAAAAATTCACCCACCCACACCACTTAATTACACCCTTTCACCTAACTCATAGTAGCTTAGCTGCTCCAATGCTTTCACATAGCTTACTTGCGACTCTTGTTTCAGTCTTGCACTTCAAAAACAAACATCCTACGCAGCTATTACCCTCGCCCAAATGGTTCTCCGTTTAAACTATAGCTTACCTAAACTATACACTTAGTTGAGTGTAGTTGCTGGTGTGTGGCTGGTGTGTTGGTGTAGCGCTGCACTTCGCGCTAGTTAGGGATATGTAGCCTACAAAACAAACTCTGTGGAGTTTTTATTTCAGTAGATAAATCTAATTTGCATAGTGTTTTGTTAGCTCACATTTTGCCATTTTTACTGAGAAATATTACCCTTTCCTGCCTCTGCTCGTTAGTCAGATCATTATATCCTCTAAGACCAAAGTCAGCACCCAATTCCCTTCAACAGTAGGTCATTAGCAACAGGTAAATGCAAGACATGTTGTGCGAGAAATAACCGCTTTATTCAATGGCCAATAATTTAAACAATGCACATCCTTCACTAACTCTGCTTTGGCAGCAATTAGTAGACAGGCTGTGCAGCAGCAGCATCTTCTCTCTTTTCCTCTCTTGCTGAGAAGCACACACTTGCTAACGCTCACTAGGCACTCAAAGGAGCCGCACCACTTTAACAAATGTCTCTAGGGTCACGTGGGATCATATTTTGTTGCCCTATCAGATTTTAGTGAGAGAGAGTGCAAAATAGTCTAATTAATAGTTTGTTTAATTAAGATATGGAGACAGTGCCAGTGTGGAGGCTTGTTTTAGACAATTGTTTGTTTATTTTTGGTTTGAAATATGCAGGTAACCCTACCCCTTCATGAGTGTCACTACAAAATGGAGTTCACTCTTCACTCTGTAACAGTAGGTGTGAATAGGGTCTCGGTTTGGAAAAGGTCCATGATGGTTAGTATGAACTGTACAGCCAACTTGGCTACCAGCATCAAATGGAGAGCCAACATGGCGGCCAGTATCAGCTGAAGAGCCAACATGGCTGTCACAGCTCATCCACATATCTCTTGCTGCAGCCACCCACTCAGAGACCAGAGCTTGGCTCAAGGCAACTTGCCGTAAGCGCTAACCCACCCCACAAGGGAGGCCACTCTCCTTTTCAGTTCCTCCCATCCTTACCTGCCCTCTCTCTCTGTTCCCGCATGTAGGCCTTCCCCCTCCAGCTCCTTGTCTCTTGCGTTTGCCAATGTCTCGTCAAAATGTCGGTAGTTACCACGATAAAGGGATTCGCCAATAGAACGAAATGACACTATTTCCAGACTCCTAAAGGTGTGTCCATAACGTCAAAACATAAACTTTCTCTGAATAAGCAAGATAAATATCATTTTGTGTACCGTTTTATCGTCATTGCTTGTGTATGATGCCAATGAAACACTATTTTGGACACGGGATAAATAATTAAAGGAACCGTATGTAAGAAATGTATTTCAATTAATCATAAAATAGCCCTGATATGTCACTAGACATTAAGAAATCATGTTAATTTCAAATACTTATATCACTGACAACAGTAGTCTGGCCAGGATATTGTCATTAAAAAGTGAAGTTGCAGCCCTCAACTGATGTTGATGTTGTGTTTTGTCATGTCATGTTGTGTTTTGGCCTGATGCGCCACCCTCCACCTATCTACTAATCACAAAGTCAGTAGTGTTTCGGCATCCGGGTTGGAACCTCGAGTCAGGGGGGAGGAAGAGGGGATACACCGCTCTATAGTAATTTGAAATTGATTGCAGTACCAGTTTTGGCCACAATCTTGCATATGGTTCCTTTACATTCTCATCTCACTTTATCAACCATCTCTGGTCTCATTCACTCTCTTCGTTATCCCTGGGTCAGTCTCTCTCTCTCCTCAACTCCATTTCTGGTCCTCTGCCAAGCTGTCCTCCCTTCCTCCTGTAGTGTCAGCACTTCCTGTGTCTCCCCTTCACTGTTGGGCTCCATTTTTTAAGATCCCTAATCCTAATCCCACATCCACATCTCCTCACCTCCTCCACCCCACTCACGTTCCTCTCATCTTTGCTCCATCTTGCCTTTCTTCCTCCAATGGCATAGATGCTCTCCATGCCCCACCCCATCAGGGACTGGTCTTTCTTATACTTGCTTTAATAGTTTGGATTTAGCATTTCCAAAGTTATTGTTAAGCACATCAGATGAATATAGTCAGAATACTAAAGGTTTCATGTGAATAAACTATAAATTACTTTTATTGGTAGGACTCATATCAGCAATAAGAAAATGAAGAAAGATGTGTGGTGTGTGTCTCTCTCGTTCTTTCACCTGGGCTGCTCTCCTCTCCTGCCCTCCTGTCCCAGGTGAGAACAGGAGCGATGGCGCTCCCTGTGGGCTTGCATAAGCATCACCTGAGAGACGTACTCAATTAACGTTCCCGCTGCGCTCATTCCGTCACACACACACAGCTGATTCCTGCAGGGCCTCACCTCCTGTATTAATAGAACCACTGTCTGCCTGAGGTCATGACCCTACTGGACTCTTGTGCTAGAACAGGGCGCCCTGGGTGCCTCAGCTAATAAAAAAACTGTGTGTGTGTGAACGAGTATGTATGGCAATGTGTGTGTGTGTGTGTGTGTGTGTGTGTGTGTTTCTGGCTGGCACTGGATAGGCAGGCAGAGAATGATATCCTCCCATGGCTGCCACAAAAAAGGGGAGGAAAGATAAAAGTTTATGTGTGTGTGTGTGTGTAGTTGTCAAAGCAGCTCGTCACAAGAGCACAGTCATGACCACATTGCCTTATTTGATCAAAACGGATGGGAACAGACCAGCCTGAGCTGAGCGAAAACTCTTCCACACTGGCAAACCACTCGTGCGGCACGGACTCCATGCCCCCAGACATCGAGCTGCCCCGGGCCACATATGGGCTCGAACCAGGCCGGATCTCACCACCGGTTCAGCACTAGTTGCCATCAGAACCGCAGCCAACAGGGAGCCCAATCACATCATAACACAATTGCAGTGGCCAAAATGCTCAATGTCATAACCACACCGATGCAACTTACCAACGAACCACTGTCACACTGGTAAGGTCCCTTATAGGCTAGGCTATTTCATTGTATTTGCTCCATAGAAATGTGTCAACAGAAGTCTTTCTAATTGAGTTTCAGGTCCACTCGGAAGTGTGAAAAGGCCAAAAGTGGCATCACTGGCTTCTGCATTGGCTAAAATGAAGAGAACTACTTTGGCAACTACGTGTTACATGATTTTCCTGCAGCATTGTGCACTCCTGTGAAGCTTTGGCCAACTCCAGCTCAAGCTGGATCATTTGGTTGGAGTGGACAGTTTTTACAACACACACACACACAATCACACAACAACAATGGCTTTTGTAAATACTTAATAAACAAGACAATATGACAGGCATTATGGATTATATCGTGGTGCTCTGCTAAATCAGTAATACCTCCATCTCTAATGCACAAACACACATATCCGAACAATCTCACACACACACACACACACACACACACACACACACACACACACACACACACACACACACACACACACACCCCTGACAGGTGGCTGCATGGGAAGAGGGAGTGAGCAGCAGTACGAGATGAAATAGTGACAGATAGACAGAGGGAGTAACAGATAGATAGACAAAGGAATGAAGAAATGGGAAATGAGAGGACAAAAGATGGAGGAAGGATAGGAGACAGCTAGGGAATAAGATTAATGTATGGCAGGCAGAAAGAGATCAAAGCACACAGACCATCTGACAAGAAGGAGCCTTTGGAAAATACCTGGAAGTTTTTGTATTTGCTTAGCTGTATGAGTGTGTGTGTGTCTGTGTGGCAATGTTTGCAGCACACAAGCATGCATACAAGACAAAAAAAAAAACATAAGTGAAACTGAAAGTGCAAATTGGTTTGTGTGTTTGTGAGAGTGAAACTCATAGTTCCCCGAACTTACAGTGACTGTCAGGACAAGAGGCCTAAATAAGTTTCCTTCACCACTGAGCACATACTATACTTGGTGGTTGTGGGTGATTGGGGAAGATGAAGCCAATCTAAGTCTAGTCTGCACCCTTAACTAGGGTTGAACCTGCACAGAACCCTTCCCAAAAGGATCAGATTTGGAGATGGATGTGGATGTGGTTCTGATCGAGCCAAGGTCCAGTGTAAGCTGCTGTCCAGGCCTATCTCGTGCCCTCTTCACCTGGGCGGGCCCATCTAACTCCATCCTGTTTCAGAAGCCACATGACTAAAGAGCCTCACACTTCTCCCTTCTCCTTTTCACTTCTCTCTTAAATCCCCCCCTCCATCTTTCACTCCTCCCTTCCCTGTTCTGGTAACTCTCTTCATCTTCTTCTATCCAAGTGTTCTAGTGGGACTGGACCAGCAGTCTCAGCTGAGGAGGCGCCAGTCCGCATATTGTGTCAGATGTAGCCTACTTATGGTAAACTGGTGCAGGGAGGAGGAACGGTTGGGGAGGTCACTTCTAGCATGTTCTCTCCTCCTCCTATGCATCCCTCCTGCCTTCAGCAAAGTGGAGGGGGGAAGGGAGGGGAGAGGTGAAGGGGGTGTTATGGAAAGAGGCACTCAACCTATGCTTTTTATCTGAGAAGACAAATAAAAAGTGATGTTAAAATCATGTAAATATCAATCGTCAAATCACTTCAAGGCTATTTAGGAGACAATGTTTTTCATGAACACAAGTACTGAAAAATTGTGGCGGGAGGTAGAGGCGGGACAAAATCTGATTGAAGCAGGAAAACCTGTGTTGGCTCACGGCCTGTACATGGTGCTAATCTGTCATGTGCCCACTGATGGGTACCAATTGTTAGATAGACAGTTGGAGTGTGTGTGTGTGTTGAGGGTATGGGGGATGTGCAGACTCTAATCCAACCCTCCTTCTTTTACCCTTGCTCTCCTTAATACACTGCCTATGTACAACCCCCCACTACCACCACCACCCAGAACGGTCCCGCCTCTCGGAAAATTGCAGAGGTGTGCTGTTTTGACCAAGTACAGGCAACACGGGGGTTTGCCTGCCAAGACTAGCCCCTGTTCTGTGGCCCTGGCCTCATATGGCGCAGTGGGCCAGGGAGTTCACCACAGCACAGTGGTTGGGGAGGTGTTGGTGGTCGTGGGAAGGCAGAGGTAAGGGCTCGAGGTGCAGTGGAGCATTGACACCAGTGGGAAGAAACATCATGGTGGTGATGTAGGAGTTGGGGGGCAGTGAAGCATTTAGAGTGGCATAACTGACACCAAAGGTCAGAAATGTTACTTGCAAAGATGTTTGGGGGGGGGGGGGGGGGGTACGGCCACTGGAAGAAACGTAGAGTGTCCATCAAAGTCAAGCATCCAGAACACCCAAAACCATCCGTTACGATTGCTGAATCTGGCTGAAGGAGACTTCAGTAGGGATCAAGAAGAGCACGGTTTCATTCTTCTCCAGTGAGAACACTGTCTGGTCCAGTCCTTCAGCATTTACACACCTTAAGTAGACTTTTAAGCTGATAGGAGCAATCACCTGGCATACTGTGGCTATCAAGGGTATCAAGGTTATAAGGAGCATAGTCAGCTATTGTTAATGGGACACATTACCACTAATACTACAAAAGCCACTCAGGTTCATTAAATAACCCTCTCTAAGGTGCTTCCAGGCAGGTATATGGTCTTTAGGCGAGGATCACATCAGCCAGCGGCAAGCGGCAGTGGCAAACGTAACGCAACGCTCAGACCATAAGTTTTATCTCGTTCCTAAGCAACACAAACGGTTTGTCGCTCACGTTGCGCTTTGAACGTTGAACCAAGTTCAACGCTCAGCTTGTTCAACGCTACACCAGCGTTGCCACCGTTCCGCTGCCGAACCATAGAGAACAATAGGAAACCTGCCGCTTGCCACTGGCTAATGTGATCCCCACCTTAGGATATCAGCCATTCTCATGAGTGCTTGTGATTGGTCTGGTCTGTGCTGGCCAAAGGGAGGGCTCGGAGGGAGGACCACAGTGGGTTATGGTAAGTGCCAAACCGATTAGCAGGTCTGGCAAATTGTGGTTTTAGGCAGAACACATAATATAAAGTGGCGGCATAGGAGAACGAAATACCACATCCGTAAGAGGACAGAAGCAGACCAACTCACAGATTGTAGTAGCAGAGGCTTAGCATCTGATGTTTCAGACAGAAGTGTCCCTGACCCAGACCCAGTCCAGGCATAGCGCAGATGCCTCCAAGAACCAGCTGCTGAATACACGTTTAGGCATCTCTGTAAATGGGATCAGCCCTGCACCCCAGTGCATTAGACATAAGATGCAACATCTTATTGATCTGGGCGAAGCACAGAATTACATGCTAATAGGTACAGTATACTGCAGAGACCAAGCAACAATATAGAACTTATTGGATTATTGTCAATGTGAAGAGGTGTGAGAGTTTGTTCAGTTCAAGGAAGTTCCTTGTGGTTGCTGGTTGTTTTCTGACTCAAAATGAAAACCACAGCCATTGCCTTATCAGAATAGCAAGGTTTTTTTTTTACGTGGGTGCCTTTGATTTCAATTCTCTGTGCAATGAAGGGAGAAAAAAAACGCTCATGGGGAAACGAAATGTAGCACTGTGCTGCCCTGCAGGCTAGCTAATGAGTTTGGGAAGTCATATTACCCTGATGTAGGCCTAGGCTATAAGGAGACAGAGACACGGAGGGAAATTCAAATAAGTCCATCATTTGTGAGGTGTTGCACTGTACAAAGTATGCTCAGTGTGCTGCCTAACACCACTACTTAAGCTACTTCCACTGAAGGATGCATGGATTAACAACGTTGAGAAGGAAACAGGTGTGTCGAAATCACTGCCTTTGGCAATCAAACAGCTTTTGGGTTTGTTCAGATCAGGCTCCAAGGAAATAAGAGAAAACAGAGGGAGGTGAGACATGGTGGAGTTATTTTTTTTTTTTAAGTGGGCCTTGCAACATTATGCTTCAGGGAGCACAGAGTAACATTGCTGAGGGCTTAAGGAGTCCAGAAAAAGGCAGCTAGGGTATAAAAAAGGAAGGAAGGAAGGACAACAGGGCTGTTTTTACGGGATCAGGGGTGCTGTGGGGCAAGTATGGAGTTGCTTTACAGGTTATAAAGAGTATGGAGGAAGGTGGGGGGTGAATACCATGTGTGCCCACCATGCCAACGACAACAGCAATTGGCATGCCATACATAGGTTCCTCAGCATGGTTGAACGAGAGGAGATTCTGCACCCACCAACCACAGAGCATCAACAGCAGCAGTATCTCAAACCAAAATGGCTGTGAGGGAAGATCACCCCAACCCCACGGTTCAAACAACTCCAGTACTACATGGTGTTACTGCCAATATAACAATTTCATTATAAACACCAAGGCCTAACACAAACTGTTAATGGTAACGTGTGCAGGCTTCAGCTTTACTAAAAGCTTCTTTACTTCCTAAACCTTCATGGCTTGGTACATTTTGTTTATCTAATTGTAAAGTCCATTTCTGACATAAAGAAAGAGTGAAAAGAAGAGTCTAAAGAGGAGTCTGAAGAAGAGTCTAAAGAAGAGTGAAAAGAAGAGTCTAAAGAAGGGTGTGTGTCTCACTCTACCACCTATCACATCAACAAACCTGTATAGTGCAGTGCTCAATATATAAAAAAAAAACATGCCATACATCATACATATTATACCAAACACACTATCCAAGGCCTGACAGGGTCCTGATAGGTTAGGGGGTTCCCGCGTCATTAACAAACCTTAAATGCACAGTGGATGCAAATTTACATAGACATCCAGCCCTTTGATATCCATTCAGACTCTGGTTAAGTCAGGCTAAGCTAAGTTCTCCACAAGGAAGTCCCAAGTGTCACTCTGACTTCCTGTTTCAAAATAATACTCCTTAAAATGTGCCCATTAGAAACAGGGAGTTTGCATACACACCTCGCAGCAAGAAAAAAAGCACTGAGTACAACAGGTGTGTGGGTGGGTTTCTTTGAGTGTGTGTGCGCGCATGATAGAGAGACGGTAGCCTAAGTCCCTCATCTATGCACAACCTAGCCTGGCACAGCTGCCCAGCAGAAGGTACACGCAAGAACATGGTTAGAGGAACCATCGATATTTGTTCAAGTGCAAATGAGTAAACAAACAGATGAACACATGCAAGCCTACAGGATGAGAAGGGGCACATGGACAGGACACTGGATTGCTGGACACTGGCTGTAGCTGTACCTGGGCCCTGAGCTGCTACCCTGCCTAACTCATAGCCAGCTAAGACCAGGGCTAATCCCAAGTCTTATCCAGACACTCTTTAATTTGTTTATAATCCACCAGTAACAGGATAAGGGAGCAACACTTTCACCCTGATTTTCCAGAGACATGGGAGGACGAGGCAGTAGAGGGGGGATGCAATATGGGGGCGTGGGAGTTGGATTGTGGAGGAAATGAAAGAACAAAATGAACAAATGAAAACACACACTCACACAGTAACTCAGTGACTGTTACCTTTGCCCACTAATGCTCTCTGTGCGGGTAGTTCTGTTGCTACACTGTTCTGTTGGTAGGTTCAGAGGTTCTAGTTTTTAAATAGGTCACACTTAGACACACACACACACACAGACCTGGTCAGCCAGTGGGTGTGTAAGGCCTGATGGGGAGCATTAGGGCATTCTCTGATGCCAACTGGCCCTCCTAACCCCGCAAACCGCCTCCCCTCCTCCTCCCTCGAGGCTGTTAAACAGCGAACGACCTAAATGTCTGTTCTCAGACAAAGAGCTAGTACCAAAAAGTCTTGAGTGAGAGATAAAACTGTAGGCATGTGTTTGGGAGTGGGAGGGTGGGGTATAGGAGTGGTAAGGTTAGAAGCCGTTGGTCCCCTGCTTGAGTTTGTAGGAAGTGTAAAGACAGTGCACAGGGTTCATATGCTGACAGTTTTAAAATTAGTCTGGAGAAAAGTCAACATCCTCCTGGAGTTTAATCTTTTCTCCCCCTTTTTCCCCCAGTGTGAGTATGTCTGTGTGCATTTGTGTGTGTGTCTGTATGTGCACAAGAGCAAGAGTTAGTTATCTGCCAGCCTGTGTTTTGCGGTGCAGAGCTAGTGACTGATAGGAAATTATTGGAAAAGCTGTTCAGCTCTGATACTCAAGTGGGCAAACCCACATACGCATCAGCACTGTATAGCCTGTATGTGTGTGTGTGTGTGTGTGTGTGTGTAGGCACTGTGAGGATCCACAGTGCCTTCAACCTTCCCAGCCCCTTTAAGACTCTGTACCCTAGGCTGAGGCACCAGTTCTTCCCTGGTTCCCATTTGACTTGGGCCTCTGGAGACAACTCCATCCAGAACAAAGAAACTAACTGACTGTGTTGACCTACATTATCAGTCTTCCAGTGCCAACTAAGAGTGGGGAGAGATGGTTATTTTCAACCATTGGGCACATTCAATTTTAAAGTGCCTGTTTTGGGTGACGGAGTGAGTGGGTCTTAAAATCTGGACTGTTCAGCGAGATTGCCTGGTACATTATGCATAAACTTAACACCAAAAGACTCAATTGCAGCACTTAAGAAGATTATTGGGTTAACATACATCAGTTCCAAAAGCCGGAATCGTTTTCATTCACTGATCAGCCTCTTCGAAAGTAAGAATAAATTAGGCAAACCACCAATGACAGACGAAGTCAGCCGATGATGTAACGTCCAGAAGCTACAGTCCATGCTCCGGCCCCTTGCCATATCATCTCCAAAGAAGCAGTAAATTGGAATTTGGCAGAAGTATCTGGCCTAGTTTTACCTGTTAAGATTCCGTGTTTCATGGTGGACTAAAACATAAGAGATGACCAATGTATTCAATTTAACGTTAACGACACACGACTAGGGTTAACGTTACTTCCTTGGCGATAACGACTAATCATGTTATAGTTTAGGCATATTGCGGGCAAACGTACTGAAAATTAAGATTAAAATAGCGTGTCAAAAACATGAAACGCATCAAGCAGCGTTGACGTTAAGCGTTGTTAATAGGCATGTTTATGGTTTGAGCAAGTTAACCCTTTTTTATAACGTTAACGTTAAACAGCCCACGCACGAGAAAGCTGGCACAGTGAGCCATCTGCCGTGACAAGAGGGGCAGTTCGTTGTGGACAAGTAATCTCGTTAGATCATTATCTGCGGCCCTCAAAAATGGGTCCAACTGATTTACAACCACTGCAAGCACCGTCTTCTACATCGCATAGCCAAAGAGCTAGCTGTAGACAAACTGATGGCTTAAAAGTCATTAGACAGCAAGATTCATGACATAATTTCAAAAACTAATTGGTCAAAAAGAAACACTGTAACAATATCCACACATACTGCGAAAGGCAAAAAATCAATCAACAGTCTATTATGTTAATTGGCTCATTGCAGATTTACGCGAGTGTTCTCCGCTAAAGGTTGAGGCCCTCCATTTCGGCCGACTGAAATGAAGTAGTTAGCTACCGCTAGGCTAGCTTGTCAGGACCATAAAAAGCAAGCTAGCTAAGTTAGCTTGCACCTAGCCAGCTGGCTATCAATCTACATTACAGATGTTTCGCTAGCAGACTAGCAAGTGAACTAGCTTTTAGCTTTTAAGCTAACACTCCCACTAAAATGTTAGCCTCCTAGATTCTATGTGGCTACGCTAACTAGCTATATAACCACGGTCGACAGGATCCACCAACACAAACACAGACAGTTTTTATATAGCAAAATGACACCGTACCCAGAAGAAGTAATTTCAATTCCCTCCTGGCGTCTCGCTTGTCTCGGCGAAGCTGCTTATCGATCTCTGCGTTGATTCGTTTCGACTCCTTCGCCTCTTCACTCAGGCAGCAAGCCATCATAGATTCTAAAGTCATCCCCCTGGTTTGGAGAGCCCGGCTTCGACGGGACTAAACCACACGGACCTTGGGTGGTTGTGGAATCCCAATCCTCACACGAAATTTGGGAAAGTAGATTGATTGAGGGGGTTGCAAGGGAGTGGGGGAGGGGGTCCAGGGGGCCTCGCTCTCAAGTAAGTCCTCACCGAAATGTATCCAACTTCACCCGCGTGCGAATCCTAGCAAATCACGGAGGAAACAGGGAATGAGGGGGTAGCGTCGAAGCGGAGGAGGCGAAGGAGGAGGCCCTGTCCCTTCTCTCTGCGTTCGGGCCTTATCTCGCAAATGATTGAAATCCAGGGCAGGCTTTCCTCTCGTTCGTTTCACTGACACTCCCCCAGATCCACGGCTTTCAGTCTTGAGCGCTCACCAACACGGGTCCCGGTGGCAACGGGACAAACTGGACTGTCGCGACATCCGTGACTACCTTTTCCGCGCTGTCTACAACCTCTCAAACCAAGAAAAGCCTCTGCTCCTTAGCAACAAAATGGACAGAATATGTCTGACTGGTGTCTTGATAAAAGGCACAGTTCACACATTTACCGAGTCGTTAACGGATTCGATACAAATAAAAATGTCCATTCGCAAAAATGCGGCCTTATTTTACAATAAGCCCTCTTATGTCACTGCAGCGCAAATAAGGCGGCGATGCTGACATACGTGCTACTATCTAAAATGCGTGAAATGCCAAATGGGCTTTAGGTTTTAGAATGGTTTCTGCCACTTTTTTGCAGATGACGGTGTCTCTTCCTCCTGTGGAAAACAGTATAACACAGTCTAGTATGATGTATGTACGATACTAGGCAACTGCGGTGAGTGACAGGAGGGAAAGAATGGATTTTGTGCAGGGCTTGGGTGAAACGCTGGCTAATGGCAGCGAAAGAGGCGGGAATTGGGGTCGGTCTAGAGGCGGATTCCAAGAACTGTCATGTTTGGTCGACAGCACTGGCTAGCACTTCGGTCAAACTCCGCTTCGCAGTCTGGGCGTGTCAATAATATTCTAGTGGAAGAGCAATGTTGTTCAGTGAGCTAATTATACCTGAAAAACACACACCAACTACACTTTGGGTGTCCCATGCCTGCTTGGGCTCCTTCAGGGAAAGGGAATTTGCAAGATGGCAACTCCAAAGGGTTGGAGAATATATCCAGGATACCTTCACGCCTGCATACTGCAATAGGGAGAAATGCAGCAGCCTAAACTGCCCGAGGATTTAGAAAATGGAAAAGATTATCGCTCTTCTCCCTGCCAAATACTTTATGTCTGCGTTAAACTTATTTTTATTATTATTATTATTATTATTTACTTTTTTCTAAAAAAACTTAAAACACCGTATGATATGTAAATCGACATTTTCTGAACTTAAGTGAAATTCAAATTGCCTATTTGCATGAGTTAAAGGAACAGCTTTCTAGGACCTCAATTTGGATAAACTGATCCATTTGACTTTTATTTGCATAATCTGAAACCACAGCACCACGCAAGGGTGAGTAGGCGTAGCGCTAGTGACATCGTGTGGACATCTAAGCCATAAGAGGATGTATGACAGTAGTCTACCACTAGAGGGACCACAAAACCCATGTTGACAGAGCCGTGAGAGTTCGGATAACTCTAGACTTGGTAAACTCGATCTTTACGGATTCATGATGATCTCTTGGTTCACTTACTAACCAGATACGGATCCTTTGAGTCTTTTGAGTCACTTAAATCAGTTTCAGAGTTCATAAAAATTCTCACGGTGAATGAGCCCTCCCAGCTACAAATAACCAAAATCAATTCAAAGTTGAGAACCTACAGAGTAGGCCTAGCCTATAATAGCCTAGGCTACAGTGAGGAGGTAGGCGAATCTACAGTTTGAGTGGCCTACAATATTTTGATGTAGAAAATTAAATATGGGATTTTTATCTACATAATCATCATAACCTGTTCAACTAGGGCCGATCTCAGGGTTACCCAAGTTCTTCCCCGTCAAGGGCCAAAAACGAATCGGGGTGGAGGGCAGCGGGCCAAAACTAAATGTTCAATATCTAGGCCATTAAATTTAAATGTATTGCATATTTGTGCAATTAACATTCTATAAAAGGCAGACTCATTTTTAACAAATAAAAACACTGCTCTTTTCTGTGCTTGTCTTTGCACTGTGTTGTTTACAGTACTTTTATTAATATTATGAAATGATTGAACATCCAAATCACTGTTTTAAGGAGTAGAAATATACAGTGTATCTGAAGCAATCAAAATCTTTGAAGAAAAGCATATTGAGCAATTCTGTCTTGGAAGAAAGTTATTTACATCAATATGAATTAATAATTAATATACACAATTATGTCCCTATATGGGACAAATTGACACATTCTTCAGAACAACTTTTTTTTTCCAGGAATGGATACATATTTAGTTTTTCTCGATTGTTTACACACATTTTCTGAAAGCATGCCTCGTACTCTCAGAACTCTACACACAAATCAAAAAACACACACACAATGGGCAAAACCCCTCAAATCTCCTGCAAAATGAAACTTTACATTTAAAACAATGTTATTTCTTTTCAAAATGGTATTTTGTTTTCAAATGGCACACACAAACATCATATGAACAGACATTTATAAGAACCACTTGAACAATGACATGCTCAATGTAAAACACTATGATGAATAGAAAACACTTCTCCATTCATCATAATGACTTAGGCCTTTTTTTGTTCCAGAACCAGGAAGCCTGGGAAGGAGAGGGGGAACATCATCTAGGTAGTAGCAGTGGCAGAGTTGACATCTACACAACCACATTCAACCACCTAAATCTGCTGTAAACTTCTCTGATCAACAAAACTTTAATCTCATTTCAGGTATGACTTCCCTCCACACAAGATCTACAACATGGATGAAACTGGTGTGACAATGGAAAATGACCTTTGATGTGCTCGTGTGGCGCAATAGGCTTGTAGAAAATTGGCCTTTGATGTTGTAAAATAACTTTAAATAAACCTTAAATGAGTAATTATGACCGGCGCGGCAGTCATATAGGTTTAGTCAGATTTTTTTTTTTCTTTTTCTTTTTTTTTTTTCTTTTTCGCATGTCCAAATTTCCGTCAATGATTCCCGGGACACTGAAAGACCGGGTAGACGAAACTTGGTGGGCATGTAACCCCATATGGATAGCATGGAACCATTGTTTTTCGTTTTGATCTGTAGCCCCCCCGCTGGACTGCACCCCCCGAAAGGAGGGTAGGGCAGACACAGTTTTCTGTGTTTGCCTCCAGGGGTCATGTTAACCCATTTCATGTGCACACATGTGCATAAACATATACACACGCACACACATACATTCACAGTAATCATACGTATGACACATACTTGTCACCAGCCTTAAGTACCAACAGATCCCAGTTACACACACCACAACACGGGATTACGTTATTTGGTAAAAATACAGATTTTATTAACATGTAATAACACATGGGTCGCCACTCTAGACAGGAGGGTAAAACTTATAGGGGCGGACGTGTTCAGGGTTGGCCACTCTAAACCACACGTGTAGTCAATCCCATCTCGGAACCATAAGGCACTTCAAAAGTCATCAGCACGAATCACCACCACCGGATCGGCAGTGAGCCTAGTTCTTGACGATGATGTCACGGCGGCGCGATGTTCACGTACGCACGCCAGTGGAGTCCTCCACCACGGAAGCGGAAGCAGTACTCAGTCCCGGCTGAAACTGTCAACAAAACACAGGCAGTTAGACCACTCCAGCCAGCAGTGTCAGCAACGCTCACTCGCACAACGATGCAGAGTTTGGAATATCACCGTCCCTTTTGATCTACTCCAAGTTAGCGTTGTCACTCGACTGCGGCTCTCCTCCGGATCAGGCTCCGTCTCGTCGTCCGGCAGCACCCGCCTGGAATTCCAACACCATCGTGAGCTACATGGACATGTGAATTAACAAAAGAATACAAATAGCTCTTCCCTTTACTGTGGCGATCGTCCAGCGTAGATACCCCACAGCAGCTCAGCATCCTCGTCGGCAGTCGCGGTCAGCAGGCAGCGGTCGGCACAGGCAGCGGCCAGCCAGCCAACAGCGGTAAGCAGGCAGCAGGTCTCCCACAGTCCCGCCGCTCACTGCCTCTTATCCGAGCTACAATCACCACACCAGCCAACCAGCACGGTAGCCAGATGATTGCCTATCAAGGCTGACGGGTGTGGGAAATCGTGTAGAGCACCACGCAGGCTTCGGGGCAGGGAAAAGAATCAGTGCACAAGCATCCTACCACACAAACAACACTGTCATTGCTCGTCTAAGAGTCCATAATGTCCATAACTGCAACAGTCCATATAGCAATAATGTCCATAACTGCAACAGTTCATATAACATTGGTCTCCATATCATAATCAGTCCCCACACTACACATACACATCCTCCCCGCCCCCGACATAATCCCCCCCGGCTAAATGGACGGTCGTCCCGACCCGTCATACCTGGTAGTGGGTTGGGGGTACCCCCAAATTAGGTCTTTGGGATCGTCTAACCATGGGTACTACACCCCCGTCATCCACCACCCCTTGCCCCACCCCTCCTACCTGCTCTAGCTCAGGGTCCACCTGTCCTGCTAACAAGGGGGTAGCAGGCTCCAAATCCTCCTGAGGCATAGGGGGTGGGACCTGCTGCAGTTGCCACCGAAGTGGTAACCCAGGACCAGGGCCATTTGTGTCTGTCCGAGGCCCCCTGGCCATTGGAGGAAGGGCCTCCTGTAGACCTGGAGGGCAGGGCCGCAGGTTGTTCCTGTGTAAGGTACGGATGGGACCCTCTCTGCCTTCTGGCCGGACACTGTAGACAGGTTGATCCGGCCGCACCTGTGCCACCACCACGAATGGAGAGGGGACCCACCTCGGCTCTAGCTTTCCCCGAGCCCGCCGGTGGAAGTTGCGGACCAAGACCCGCTCCCCCACGAGTAAGGTGGTGGCTGTTGCCCTTCGATTGTATCGGTTTTGGTCCCATGTCTGCCTCTCTGCCATCTCCGTAACTTAGGGCTCTGCATTGCATCGGTGGGTTGGGCATTCCGCTGCTTCCAGGCTCCCAGCTGCTGAAGATCCGGGTCAGCTTGCTGGACCTGCAGCCAATAATTCAGTGGGGCCTCTTCCACCCGAGTGGCTCCTGACTCAGGCCCGGCATCATGTTGGCCTGGCCCTGAGGGTAGGACAGTTTGGACAGAACCGACACCCAACCCACTGGGGAGCCGCGACAGGGCATCCGCATTCCCATTCCGGCTACCTGGGCGGTACTTGATCTTGTACTTAAAATTTGCCAATTGGGCGGCCCATCGTTGTTCAGTGGCCCCCAAATTTGCTGTGTCCAGGTGGACCAGAGGGTTGTTGTCGGTGAAAATTTCCACCTCGACCCCCCAGAGGTAGTCCTTGAACTTTTCAGTGATCGCCCACTTGAGCCCCAGCAACTCCAGCTTGAACGAGCTGTAATTCCTGTCATTACGTTCTGCTGGATGGAGACTGCGGCTCGCGTAGGCGACCACCCTTTCATGCCCCTCTTGGACCTGCGACAATACAGCGCCCAGTCCCTCCAGGCTGGCGTCCACATACACCCTGAAGGGGAGGCCGAAGTCTGCGTACGCCAGGACTGGGGCCTCCAGTAGGGCTTGTTTTAACTGATCGAATGCAGCCTGACAGGCCTCTGACCACTGAATCGGGGAGTTCTTGGCCCCAGCAGTTCCCTCCAACAGCCG
This sequence comes from Alosa pseudoharengus, assembly GCF_046254945.1. Lineage (NCBI taxonomy): Eukaryota > Metazoa > Chordata > Actinopteri > Clupeiformes > Clupeidae > Alosa > Alosa pseudoharengus. The sequence goes on from NW_027468663.1 coordinate 43,347,150, forward strand.
ATGTAAGGGGGTGGCAATCTTGGAAAAACCAGGAATAAAGCGGCGGTAGTAGCCTGCGAAACCAAGGAAAGAGCGAACCTGCTTCACAGTATTTGGTACAGGCCAGTCCCTCACCGCTGCCGTCTTCTCAGGGTCGGTGGCCACCCCATGTTGGCTGACTACATGCCCCAAGTAGCGCACTTCTCTCTGGAAGAGCCGGCACTTCTGTGGCTGGAGCTTCAGGCCATGAGTCTGGAGGCGCTGGAAAACCTGTTCAAGATGGGTCAGATGAGCAGTAAAGGATGGGAAACGACTATGACATCGTCCAGGTAAATTAGCAAAAAGTCGTCTACCTGGTCGCCAAGGCACCACTGCATCAACCGCTGGAACGTGGCGGGGGCGTTGCATAGGTCGAAAGGCATCCTCTCAAATTGGTACAGTCCTAGAGGTGTTACAAAGGCCGTCTTTTCTTGGTCCCCAGGATCCACTTCGACCTGCCAATAGCCACACGCCAAGTCCAGGGAAGAATAGAAAGCCGCCTTTTTCAGTGTAGTCAGGGACTCTTCGATCCGCGGCAGGGGAAAAGCGTCTTTGTGGGTTACCTGATTCAGCTTCCGGTAATCGACGCAGAAGCGCCAGGACCCATCTTTCTTCCTGACCAAGACCACAGGGGCAGCCCAAGGACTGGAGCTCTCCCTCACCACCCCGTTCTCCAGCATCCCTCGTAGCAACCCCCGCAGTTCTGCGTACAACATGGGTGGAACAGGCCGGTGTCTCTGCCGGATAGGGGGTGCGTCGCCAGTAGGTATCCGGTGTTGGACAACGCTGGTTCGGCCAAAATCGTCCTCGTGTGCAGCAAACACTGAAGACCACTTCTGCAGCAGTGATGTGAGTTGGCCTTGTTCCTCCTTGGTCAGACCGTCCCCTTTCAGGCCCAACGCCGGGTGGTCCTCCATGCACTCGCTGCTCACGGACTGAACAGACACCTCTACCACAGCTGGCTCTGGATGGGTAAAGACCAGCTCGGTTTGGCTCCTCACATCTTCAGTCCCCACCTGGGTGACGGCAGCAAGGGGGGGGCCCTGAGGAACTTGAACGGGAAATGGGTTAGGGTTACACAGGCGGAGAGCAACCCTACCTTCGCGCATCCAGGTCAGGGTCCTTGCCACTCTCCACTCACGGCTCCAATCATCCAGGTCTTCAATCATCACCCAGCAGTCAGCCTGGCCAGCTCCCTGGGGCACGCGGGTCCAGACCACCATCTCAGTCTCTGGGGGCAGGATGACCGGATTCTGACGCTCCAACTTGGCAACTCCCTCCATCTGTACAATGGGCCCCTGCACCAAGGTCTTCCTGCAAACTGCAAAGGCCTTCCCCCAAGCCTCTCCAGCCTTCCAGGTGGTGGTCGACCTGAAGGCTGTCTCCCCTGGGTGGCTTCCCTGGAAAACCTGTGCCCAACAGTCAGAAATAACATTCATTCCAAGGATTCCACATTCAGCTCCAAGGCAGGAATCCTGGACAATAACCACCCCTTTATCTGGCAGACTAACCCCCCCAACCTCAAAGTCCAGTACGATATACCCAATGTAGGGAATGGCGAGTCCATTAGCGGCCCTCAAAGTGAGCCATGGGACTTCCTCCGCCCCCCGCAAAACACTATCCCCAAAATGCTTACGAAAAAAGGAGTGACTGAAAAGACTAACCTGAGACCCAGTATCTAAAATACATGGGATCTTCCTACCCTGCACACCAACCTCCACCTGTGGACAATCACCCACCATAAAGGGCTCTTTAGCCTGGGACTCTTGTGCCCCCTCCCCGGTAGCTCGCCCCAAGGCAACCGAGGGTTCTAAAAATTCTGACGACGACGGGGGCAAAAGCGCTGAACGTGTCCAGACTCTCCGCAGTCTCGACATATGGGTCGGCCTTGAGCATCCCACTGGAAGGACCGAGGCTCACCAGCAGGGCGGGTATGCCGAGGTCTGGAGGACGAGGCAGTGGCTGGGGCATCACGGGTCCGCTGGATAACCTCACCCTGGGAGCCTTGGAGTTGGAGGTTCTTGAACTCCTCCAGTAGATTTTTGCTCAGTGCTGAGACTTGCTCCTTGAGCTCCTGTTGCAACTCGGACTTTAAAGAGTCTTTCCATTGTTGCCAGGTCGGATCTGTTGCTGTGGCTGTTGGTGCCGGCTGGGCCATTTGGGTCCTGCATACGTGCGCCTCCTCTTGATGTAACTCCTTTTCTAATGCCTTCGCCTCAGTACAGGTCCCTGCGAAGGTCAGGCCGGGCAGACGGCGGAGTTGACGTTGTAACTCCTGCTGCACAAGACCTGGCTTTAATCCCATCGAAAACTGGGCCCGGAGCATTTCATCGTCCCCCCCCACGGGTGCAGGGTCCACAGCATGCCATCGATGGTGCAGTTCGCGGAGACGCAGCACAAAGGCCCCCACCCCTTCATCTGCCCCTTGGCGGCACTGGAAAAACTTTGCTCGCAGTTGAGCAACTGACTCAGCTTTCCCATAAAGGGTCTTCAGTAGGGCGAAGAGGTTCGTATCCGTGTCACGTTGATCTGGCTCTGCAAGCAGTACTTCCTGTTTGGCCTCACCTTCAAGGGCACTAAGGATGAAGTCCAATTTTTGTTGCCCGCTTAATCCTTGAGCACGCAGGAAAGCCTCGATTTGGGCCTGCCACTCCCCATATGTAGCAACCCCCCCTTTCCCACTAAATTTAGGTATCCACGGGCCACCCATAAACCAAGGCATTAAAACCGCATTAACCGTACCGGCCCCCTCCCTAGCCGGGGCTTCATCCATATTGTAGGTGTGTACTGGGATCCTGCCGACTACGCCAAGAAAGATGTCACCAGCCAAGGGCCAGTAGCCTTAAGTACCAACAGATCCCAGTTACACACACCACAACACGGGATTACGTTATTTTTGGTAAAAATACAGATTTTATTAACATGTAATAACACATGGGTCACCACTCTAGACAGGAGGGTAAAACTTATAGGGGCGGACGTGTTCAGGGTTGGCCACTCTAAACCACACGTGTAGTCAATCCCATCTCGGAACCATAAGGCACTTCAAAAGTCATCAGCACGAATCACCACCTATTATAATTTCACAATCCATGGACACAACACACAGTAATGCACACAGTAATGATTTGTGACGTCACGCCCACACACTAAAAAAAGGCCCTTAACCGCTGCCCACTACAACTCCACCCACTGCCCAGTTACTGCAGCCCACCAGCACATAAGACACAACATTCACAAACACAAAAAAGAATAGAAGAAAATGATTGTCCGTTGGCCGGGATCTTCCCGGCCAAAAGGAAAATAAAAAACAATAAATCACTGTTCCAAGGGGATTGGTATCAGTCTCACCGGGCCCTCTGGGAAATGTAGTCCACTACCGGATCGGCAGTGAGCCTAGTTCTTGACGATGACGTCACGGCGGCGTGATGTTCACGTCAGCACGCCAGTGGAGTCCTCCACCACGGAAGCGGAAGCAGTACTCAGTCCCGGCTGAAACTGTCAACAAAACACAGGCAGTTAGACCACTCCAGCCAGCAGTGTCAGCAACGCTCACTCGCACAACGATACAGAGTTTGGAATATCACCGTCCCTTTTGATCTACTCGTTGTCACTCGACTGCGGCTCTCCTCCGGATCAGGCTCCGTCTCGTCGTCCGGCAGCACCCGCCTGGAATTCCAACACCATCGTGAGCTACATGGACATGTGAATTACGAAATCGTCTAGAGCACCACGCAGGCTTCGGGGCAGGGAAAAGAATCAGTGCACAAGCATCCTACCACACAAACAACACTGTCATTGCTCGTCTAAGAGTCCATAATGTCCATAACTGCAACAGTCCATATAGCAATAATGTCCATAACTGCAACAGTTCATATAACATTGGTCTCCATATCATAATCAGTCCCCACACTACACATACACATCCTCCCCGCCCCCGACATACTCACACAGTAGACATATGTATGCATGCATGCACATGCACAAACACACATACGCAGGCAAACACACAAGCACGCACACACACACACACACACACACACACCCACACACATAAACATAAACGTGTACACGCACACATGCACACAATTCAAGAATTTCTCAGAATTATGAACAGGCAAGATGGGGGTGGGGTTGTATAAAATGAATTTTACATGTGGAATCTATGAACTAATTATGTTTTGGTACTTGTTGTCTAGCAGATACCAGTGAGAATTGAGTGTGGCTAATGCAATTTAGTGAGACAGTTTCAGCGTGATTTATTTTTGTGGAAAAAATGTGCTGGACTGGGCGGCGGTCATATTTTGTAGTACATCTAGTTTTGTATTGAATTTGTCTAGCTTTTATAAAGCATTACAGTGTCTGAGATCAAAATGTACTGTTTTACTTCAATAATCGATGGCACAATTTACCCCAATGCATTCTCTTCAAAGGCACAAGTTGTGCCACAAGACCACTTTTTTTCAGAAAGCTATATCTCTTAAATACTATATTTCAGATTGAAAGTGATTGTTCCCAGAGATGCACCATATCCTGAAATATATGTTCATATTGTATTTGGAAGCATTACTATCATGGCCTCCCTTTAAAGTCACTTTAAGTAAAAACTGGCACAACTCACCCCACTCTCCCCTACATACATAAGTGTGTTGTAAAATATTTGAGAATATTGTTTTTATAGGACACACAAATACACTGAAATAAATATATTTTATTTCCCCCCCAAAAATTTTTTTACAGTGTACAATGTACAGTACATCCCAACCAACATAAAGTTGCACATACATTGGTCTACATACAAAACAACAGAAGAATTTACTGTATACAGTTACAGTAAAAATAAAATATACTGCTGCATCCTCTTTTCGGTTTCGGTCTGACCACAGCACCTCATCCACATCACAAGCATTATGCTAAAGCTCGTATTCACAAATAATTTTAAAGCTAAAAGTAGCTCCTAAGTGCCGAATTTAGGAGCAACTCCTAAAAATAATGGGCGTGTCACTCCTAACTTTACCCAGATAGCAAACATACACTGGGACGGAACTGGGCCACACCTACCACAACGTCCGGCACGGATCTGCATAATGGACCTGATCCGGCGTCCAAACGCACATCGGTCCAAAACTGGTCTGGATCCGTTTGACGGATCTGGTTCCAATAAGGGCTAAGACTGGCCCAGTTCCGTATGATAGTCTGTGTTACTGACGTGTTCCAGATCTGCTTATCATATGCAATACGGGTCCGCTTATTGTGTGTGGTACGGACCCGTTTATCAGATATCAGCTGGCTTTGTTTGACATGTGAAATGTGATTGGTAATTAATTATCCTGAAAAATCTGTTTGCTACACATTTGCTAACAGGTTCGTTATAGGTTCACCCAGGCTAAAGTTCGTAACGTTTTCCCAACAGCTCAACTAATAAACATAAGCTAGGCTACAAACACAATGGGGGGTAAAAAAAAACTTTACAAATAAGTGTCTTATTATTTTTTTTATTCAACAACCTGGCTGTAGAAGTGCAATCCCAGACAAAGTTTAAGTTGTGTTAATTCCACTGTTCCCATCAATATTCAGGCTGTCTTCCTCAGTCATCTCCATGGTCAATCTGAAACAACACAAAATAAACATTAGCCATTTATTCCTTTTTGAAAATAGGCTAAGTCACAATTACACTCGTTTTTTTATCAGTGATCCTGTTAGCGTTATCACCGTTTTTTCCAAAATAGGCTAGTTATTGTGATGGCTGTTTTGCTAAAGCTAAGCTAGTAGCCTATATTGCTGGAAAATAATAGTATAAACTTACAGTAAAGTTATCAATCGCTCGGCTGCTTGTTGTTGTCTCTGAATAAACCAACAGAGATAAAAAGCAGATAGCCTACCTTGAAAAGTTGGGCAGTGTCCTAGTCCAACCCCAGGCTGGCAAATCATGTCAAAAGATTGATAGTGCGCAAACCAAAGATCCTTGATTAACGTTACTGCTTGGACTTCTGCATGCGTGGCAAGAATATGGGGTTGTCTCATAGCACTGTTTGATCTGACACAAACAACAATTGACTACTTTTACCACTGCTAGGTAATAATAAAAATAATGAAACGGGCATATGATCAACATTGAGCCAACTATATCTTCTTTTCCAGCCTTACTGTAGAAATGAAGTGGCCATGGGAACATAGTGCACCCCCATGGTTTCTAAATTTGTGCCATTCCAAAATACCTTTTTTTTTCTTTAGCAGCCAGTTGACAATGAAGTAGGGAAAGGACAGTCAATTTAGCAGAATCAGCACCTTAATTAATATCATTACCACCTGGGTTTGCTGTGAAAAAATGGTCCTTCGGCTCATATCCGTATCACAGGTTTGGGCCAAATCAGTGTTTTGTATTTTAAACTTATTTCCTGACTTCCAGTTGAGTTGCGGAAATCGGACCTGGGACAAATCTGTAAACTGGTGACAAAACAGCATTGCTAGCAGAGCTGAAACCTGTATCAGGAGTAGACCTGGCCCACAGCCAGATACCGTAAGTCCGCTACAGGCGGATCTAAAGGCTTTTATGCGGATCCGGCCCAAAGGAAATTGCTATCTGGGTAGGACTCCTAATTTTTTTCACTAAAAGTAATTCATGAAGCATTTTAGACCTAAAAGTAGCATCTAAGTCTGGGACAGCTTAAAAGAAGTCGAGGACTCCTAACTCACTAAGACCTATTCACAAACAGCTTTTTGTGGCATTTCGCGTCGCAATGTTTTGAAATCCTATGCGGCTACAGGAGCTTCCAATCGCGAGGGAATATTTTTGCATTGTAGGCATAACTAAGGGATGCAATAACGCCACCAACAACCAAAACTACTCATTCTCAACTTGTAAATACATCTCATTGTGAATCAAATTAAAATGTTCTCCTTTTTGCAAACGTAGGCATAGGCTTATGGTGACAGATTAATTTAATAATGTTGCAAACACTGCATCAATCCATATGTTTCATTAGGCTGCAACTACTAGGCTATTTGTTTTGCCTTACTCTTTATTGATTTAGGCTAGGCCTTTTTATTCAGTTATTCATCATCTTCCGTCCTTCGCACTACTTGTGTAGCACACGCATTCTCAGACCTGTCACCTGTCGCTCATCATCGTAAGGGAGGTGTTTGGAATAGACCTCTCCAGAATATATCCCGCCTCCTAACTTCCGTATCCATCCAACTTCCGGGCGTGGATTGTCTATGGGAAATAACATGGCGTTTTGAAAGATCGTACCTGTCAAACTCTGTAGGTGACAAAGTAGAAAAAGCTGCTGGGCAGATTGTCCTACACACTTCTGCCATCTAGTTTCCACTGGATTTTTAGATTTTCGGTGCTGTTTAAGTAGTATAGTCTATAGTATACTACTTAAACGGCACCGACAATCAAAAAATCCAGTGGAAACTATATGGCAGAAGTGTGTAGGCCAATCTGCCCACCAGCTTTTGCAACTTCGCTACCTACAGATGTTTTACCGGTATGATATTTCGAAACGCCATGTTATTTTCCATAGACAATCCACGCCCGGAAGTTGGATGGATACGGATGTTACGGAGGCGGGACTTATTCTGGAGAGGTCAATCATTCTCGCGTTACAATCATCAGCCAATCAAGGTGGCCACTTCAGTCAAGCTCGTGCATGAGTAATGACGTCATCCATAGCAAAGAAGACTCACTCTTAGTTTAGGAGTTATCATTTTTCCTTACAAAGAGTAAGTCTGAAAGGCTTTGTTAATAACTTTTAAGAGAAAACTCCTAGCTAAAATCTTTTAGTGCGATTTAGGAGTACTCCTAGTGGTAAGATAAAAGGCTTTGTGAATACAAGATACAAGATACAAGGAAGTTTATTGTCACATGCATATAGTTACTGAAAGTAAGAAATGCAGTGAAATTATGTCTGGTGTCAGCCTATTTGTGCATTTATGGGGGGGGGGGGGGTAAAAAGCGCAGTAGAAGAGGGGGTTAGTAGATTAAGTGGCAAGGACTGCATAAGAAAGGTGGGGGAGGATTGGGATTGGGGGGGGGGGCACCAACAAGGAGCACCCAAGAGCAACAGGGGCAAGGAAAAACTCCCTTACCAAGGAAGAAACCTTGGGCAGATCCACGGCTCAAGGGGCTAACCCAACTGCTAGGGGTCTTGGTGTGTGTGTGTTGTGGGGATGACAGGGGAGATGGGATAGTGTGCTGTGTATGTGGGGAGAGGGCAGTGTGCAATATGTGTGTTGGAGAAGCTTCCTCATGAGACAATGTGCTGTGTATTGGGGGGGGGGGTTGGGGAGTGGAGCAGTGACTGTGTGTGTGTGTGTGTAGTGTGTGTGTGGGTAGGTGGGGGCAGTGTGCTGTAAGTATGTAGAAGATGTGTGTTGAAGAAGATCCTGAAGACAATGTGCTGTGTATGTAGGGAGGGAAGGGCAGTGTGCAGCAAGTATGTAGAGGAGGCTTACTGTAGCAAGCAGTGTGCTGTATGTATGTGAGGTGATGACAGTGATGATGTAAGTGTGTGTGTTGGGGATGGGGGTGGGGTGGGGGGTGGGTGTGGCAGAAAGGCTAGGCATTCAAGGACATGGGTAGATGGAGGAGAAATCAAAAATAATAAATAAAAAGTTGGTAAATGTGCAAAAGTTGGAGAAAGTGTGTGTGTGTGTGTTTTGACGTGTGATGAAATAAGAAAATAAACTAGAGAATGTAATTCCTGGGAATTACGAGTGCATGAAAATGAAAAATGGCTGCTGAATAAAATATTGTTGAATATTGTTTAAAATCTAATCCAAGTAAAAAGATGGAGGTCAGATAGAGAAAAAAGTTTGGTGGGGAGTTGTAGTTGATGACAGTTGGAATAGTTGAACATTTAAAACAGTTGGAATAGTTGAACATTTAAAAAGTTGGATAGTTTAAATGGTTAAATTATTTAATAGGGAATTATTGTATTGAGGACTTATTTTGAAGTTGAAGTTGAGGACAGAGGGAACAGTTGGCGGGAGTTGTAGTTGATGACGACTGACAGTTGCTACAGTAGTAGAGTAGTATGGTGGTTGCTATGCTGGTTGCTAGGTTTTAACTGTGAATGTGGTTGCTAGGCTGTTGCTAGGGTACTTGAAGTCGTTGCTAGGTTGTTGCTAGGGTGTCCATGGTGGCTACTATCAGAAATAAAGGAGTTACTACAGTGGTTTGCTAGTATAATCATGTTGGTTGCTATGGAAACTGACATAGATGCTTAATTTCAATGGTTGCTAAATTGGTTGCTAGGTAGGTGGTGGTTTAATATAGTACTGTAGGCTAGAGGCATAGTTGATGATAACTGACAGTTGGAATAGTTGAACAGTTAAATAGTTTGATAGTTTAAATGGTTAAAATATTGAATAGGGAATTATTGTAGTGGAGACTTATTTTGAAACAGTTGTGGGCAGAGGAAACGGTTGAACAGGATCTGTAGTCTTAAGAGAGCCAGATTGTATGCTTAAAGCCTGAGACAGACAGTTGCTGGAGGTGGCCGGAACCATATGGCTCTGGCCGGAACACTTGGCATAGGATTCCAAGTGCCCTATTGTGATGCCATAATCGGCAATGTTAAGTCTATGGGGAAATTTTCAGTAGTTTTTAATTAATAGTTCAAAAAGTATAAAAATTACAAATATGAAAAATACATTCCACACCTGTCCTAAGTAAGACCTACGTAACGCAGTTTGAATGAAGTTTCTACGTTAAATGGTTGAAGCCGCATTAGACGCAGAAAAAGCGTTAGAAGAAGAATAATAACTAGAAAAGCATTTCCTGAAGAAAATACAGTGCATGAAAATGCAAAAATATGATGAGTTCATATGGTTAAATTATTTGCTTGGTAGATAAGGTTTAATATAGTTGGAATGACTAAACAGTTAAATAGGTTGATAATTGAAATGGTTAAATTATTTAGGCAGATAGTTGATGATAACTAACAGTTGGAATGGCTCCAATGTTTGCTAGTAGTTATGTTAACTATGTTAACAAAGATAATAATGCTAACCAAGTTACTATGCTAACTAGCATGCTAACAATGTTAAAATGTTAACTATGCTAACCATATGACTTAGCTAACCTAGCTAATCATTTTTATTAGTTATGATAACTATGCTAATTAGCATGCTAACATGCTAGCATGTTAACCATGTGACTTAGCTAACTTAGCTAATCATTTTAGCAGTTTTATAAAAAATGCTAACTAGCATGCTAGCATGCTAACTATGCTAACCATGTGACTTAGCTAACTTAGCTAATCATTTTTAGCAGTTTTGCAAAAAATGCTAACTAGCATGCTAACATGCTAGCATGTTAGCATGCTAACTATGCTAACCATGTGACTTAGCTAACTTAGCTAATCATTTTTAACAGTTTTACTAAAAATGCTAACTAGCATGCTAACTAGCATGCTAACATGCTAGCATGCTAACTATGCTAACCATGTGACTTAGCTAACTTAGCTAATCATTTTTAGTAGTTTTGCAAAAAATGCTAACTAGCATGCTAACATGCTAGCATGCTAACTATGCTAACCATGTGACTTAGCTAACTTAGCTAATCATTTTTAGCAGTTTTATCAAAAATGCTAACTAGCATGCTAACATGTTAGCATGCTAACTATGCTAACCATGTGACTTAGCTAACCTAGCTAATCATTTTTAGCAATTTTGCAAAAAATGCTAACTAGCATGCTAACATGCTAGCATGCTAACTATGCTAACCATGTGACTTAGCTAACTTAGCTAATCATTTTTAGCAGTTTTGCTAAAAATGCTAACTAGCATGCTAACATGCTAGCATGCTAACTATGTTAACCATGCTAACTAGCTACAGTGGGTAGGAGTCATAGTTGATGACAAGTAACAGTTACAATGGCTAAACAGTTAAAAAGTTCAGTAGTTTAAAGGGTTAAATTGTTTAACAGTGAAATATTGTAGTGAGGACTTTTATTTTGAAACAGTTTTTGGCAGAGGAAGCAGTTGAACAGGATGTGTAGTCTTAATAGGGCCAGTTTGTATGCTTAAAGCCTGAGACTGGCAGTTGATGCAGCTGGCCAGAACACCTGCCATAGGATTCTAATTGCTTAACGGCTCTATTGTGATGTCATCAGTCCATGTTAAGTCTATGGGGAAATTTTGAACAGTTTTTAATTAATAGTTTAAAAAGTATAAAAGTTACAAAGCTGAAAAATACAAAGCACCCATGTCCTAAGTAAGACCTACGTAACATAGTTTGAATGAAGTTTCTACGTTAAACGGTTGAAGCTGCATTAAGTGCGTTAGAAGAAGAAGAATAAGAAGCCTAGGAAGAACAGTACAGTGCATTTTCATGCACTGTAATAAGAAGAAGCCTTGGAATAACAGTATAGTGCATTTTCATGCACTATAATAAGAAGAAGCCTAGGAAGAACAGTACAGTGCATTTTCATGCACTGTAATAAGAAGCCTAGGAAGAACAGTATAGTGCATTTTCATGCACTATAATAAAATGCCTTGGAATAACAGTACAGTGCATTTTCATGCACTGTAATAAGAAGCCTAGGAAGAACAGTACAGTGCATTTTCATGCACTGTAATAAGAATCAGAAGCCTAGGAAGAACAGTACAGTGCATTTTCATGCACTGTAAAAAGAAGCCTAGGAAGAACAGTATAGTGCATTTTCATGCACTATAATAAGAAGAAGCCTAGGAAGAACAGTACAGTGCATTTTCATGCACTGTAACTAGAAAAGCATTTCCTGAAGGAAATATAGTGCATGATAATGCAAAAAATATGATGTAAAATATCATACAGAGTAAAAACAAACTATATTGGTTGCTAGGTAGATGAGGTTTAATATAGTTGGAGTGACTGAACAGTTAAATAGGTGGATAGTTTATATGGTTAAATGATTTGCTTGGTAGATAAGGTTTAATATAGTTGGAATGATTGAACGGTTAAATAGGTGAATACTTAACTTAGTTAACTTAGCTAATGTTTTCATTTTTAGTAGTTATGTTAACTATGTTAACCATGTGACTTAGGTAACCTAGCTAATCATTTTTAGCAGTTTTGCTAACTATGCTAACTAGCATGTTAACATGCTAGCATGCTAACTATGCTAACCATTTTACTTAGCTAACTTAGCTAATCATTTTTAACAGTTTTGCTAAAAATGTTAACTAGCATGCTAACATGCTAGCATGCTAATATGCTAACCATGTGACTTAGCTAACTTAGCTAATCATTTTTAGCAGTTTTGCTAAAAATGCTAACTAGCATGCTTACATGCTAGCATGCTAACTATGCTAACCATGTGACTTAGCTAACTTAGCTAATCATTTTTAGCAGTTTTGCTAAAAATGCTAACTAGCATGCTAACATGTTAGCATGCTAACTATGCTAACCATGCTAACTAGCTACAGTGGGTAGGAGTCAATAGTTGATGACAAGTAACAGTTACAATGGCTGAACAGTTAAAAAGTTCAGTAGTTTAAAGGGTTAAATTGTTTAGCAGTGAAATATTGTAGTGAGGACTTTTATTTTGAAACAGTTTTTGGCAGAGGAAGCAGTTGGACAGGATGTGTAGTCTTAATAGGGCCAGTTTGTATGCTTAAAGCCTGAGACTGGCAGTTGATGCAGCTGGCCCGAACACCTGCCATAGGATTCTAATTGCTTAACGGCAGTCTTAATAGAGCCATATTGTATGCTTAAAGCCTGAGACAGAGTATATAGTTTAAAAGTTAAATGTAGATAGTGTAATGGATGTTGATAGACAGAAAGTTGAATGGATGTTGATAGGCAGATTGTTTAATGGATGTTGATGGATAGTTTAATGGGTGGATGAGTGAATGGTTTGAAGAGGATGAATGGATAGAAAGTTGGATGAAATGTGTCTTATATCCTTGTAGAATGGAGAGACAGAGAGAGTTGGTGTAGTTCAGTAGAAAGCAGTTGATACAGGTGCAATCAGTTGAACTGATTCTTTGATGGGGCCTAGATGAGCAGCTGGAAGAAGATACAGGTGCAAATCAAGTTAATTAGTCCATTGTGATGTCATCAGCCCATGTTAAGTCTATGGGGAAATTTTGAGTAGTTTTTAATTAATAGTTTAAAAAGTATAAAAGTTACAAAGATGAAAAATACAAAGCCCACATGTCATAAGTAAGACCTACGCAACGCAGTTTGAATGAAGTTTCTACGTTAAACGGTTGAAGCTGCATTAACTGCGTTAGAAGAAGAAAAACGTAAACTTTAATATAGTTGGAATGATTGAACGGTTAAATAGGTGGATAATACTTAACTTAGTTAACTTAGCTAATGTTTTCATTTTTAGTAGTTATGCTAACTAGCATGTTAGCAATGCTAACATGCTAACTATGTTAACCATGTGACTTAGCTAACCTAGCTAATCATTTTTAGCAGTTTTGTTAACTATGTTAACTAGCATGCTAACATGCTAGCATGCTAACTATGTTAACCATGTTACTTAGCTAACTTAGCTAATCATTTTTAGCAGTTTTGAAAAAAATGCTAACTACCATGTTAACATGCTAGCATGCTAACTGTGCTAACTATGCTAACCATGTTACTTAGCTAACTTAGCTAATCATTTTTAGCAGTTTTGTAAAAAATGCTAGTTAGCATGCTAACTATGCTAACCATGTTACTTAGCTAACTTAGCTAATCATTTTTAGCAGTTTTATAAAAAATGCTAACTAGCATGCTAACATGCTAGCATGCTAACTATGCTAACCATGTTACTTAGCTAACTTAGCTAATCATTTTTAGCAGTTTTGAAAAAAATGCTAGTTAGCATGCTAACTATGCTAACCATGTTACTTAGCTAACTTAGCTAATCATTTTTAGCAGTTTTATAAAAAATGCTAACTAACATGTTAGCATGCTAACTATGCTAACCATGTGACTTAGCTAACTTAGCTAATCATTTTTAGCAGTTTTGCTAAAAATGCTAACTAGCATGCTAACATGCTAACTATGCTAACCATGTGACTTAGCTAACTTAGCTAATCATTTTTAGCAGCTGAACAATTTGCTACCTTAGCATGTATTCTTTCACACTACTACAACAACAAAGTCCGATTTACACATTTAGGTGTTTATTTCATTACATCTTGTCTACTCGCGCCTGTATATTTCTCCTAAATTCACCAAAAGTTAGTCTTCTAACGTTCATGCTCTACCGCGACTGTGCTACAAAACATAACATGTGTAGTACCGTTGGAAAGCTCTGTTTTTCCTGCATGACGTTGTGCTATCCAAATATGGACACTTCCTTTGTAACCGCAACCAATCGTGAAAGTTCAAAGGCGAGTCTAGGCTGAGAACGGAATCTCTTGGCTGTGTTCCAAGGCTGTTTTCTCAAATTGAGTTTTTCTCATTTTCCAGTAGAAACATCTCAGCCTATGTAGCACCTATGTACACCAAACTTTCCAGATATACACTTAGCAGTGTTCTGAAGATATTTACAGAGGGATTTGTTAATAAATCATTCCTGGCCTGATTTATGTGACATTTTAATCAAAAATATATGCCGAAAATCGGTTTTTTAAGGCTATGGACAGTATATTCTGATTTCCTAGGTAATGTAAGCAGATATCCTGAAATCCCTCTGTAATTTTATTTTTATCTTGTATGCAAACAAAATGAAAAAAATATTTTGTACCTGGCTTTATCATATGTTCAGATCTATCTACCGAAAATATATGCAAATTTGCGCATATTTAATGAGATAATGCCTAATTTGCATAATTAGACATTTGAATTTCAAAAACTTCTAATACATTTTTTGTTCATACTTGTGTAAGTAATCAACTGAGGAAGTTTCATGGTGATGTCTATTATTTTAAAATTTTACCCTATTCACCTGTAGTGTCTCGCCTTAACAGTGAAATATTGTAGTGAGGACTTTTATTTTGAAACAGTTTTTGGCAGAGGAAGCAGTTGAACAGGATGTGTAGTCTTAATAGGGCCAGTTTGTATGCTTAAAGCCTGAGAATGGCAGTTGGGCCAGCTGGCCTGAACACCTGCCATAAGATTCTAATTGCTGTGATGTCATAAAGGGCAATGTTAAGTCAATGGGAAAATTTTGATAGTTTTTAATTAATAGTTTAAAAAGTATAAAAGTTACAAAGTTGAAAAATACAAAGCCCACATGTCCTAATTAAGACCTACGCGTCAATGTTTGAATGAAGTTTCTACGTTAAACGGTTGAAGCTGCATTAACTGCGTTAGAAGACATGGAATAATAAGAACTAGAAAAGCATTTCCTGAAGGAAATACAGTGCATGAAAATGCAAAAAATATGATGTAAAATTTCATACAGAGTAAAAAGAAACTATATTGGTTGCTAGGTAGATGAGGTTTAATATAGTTGGAATGACTGAACAGTTAAATAGGTGGATAGTTTATACAGTTAAATGATTTGCTTGGTAGATAAGGTTTAATATAGTTGGAATGATTGAACGGTTAAATAGGTGGATAATACTTAACTTAGTTAAATTAGCTAATGTTTTCATTTTTAGTAGTTATGCTAACTAGCATGTTAGCAATGCTAACATGCTAACTATGTTAACCAAGTGACTTAGCTAACCTAGCTAATCATTTTTAGCAGTTTTGCTAAAAATGCTAACTAGCATGTTAACATGCTAGCATGCTAACTATGCTAACCATGTGACTTAGTTAACTTAGCTAATCATTTTTAGCAGTTTTGCTAAAAATGCTAATTAGCATGCTAACATGCTAGCATGTTAACTATGCTAACCATGTGACTTAGCTAACTTAGCTAATCGTTTTTAGCAGTTTTGCTAAAAATGCTAACTAACATGCTAACTAGCATGCTAACATGCTAACTATGCTAACCAAGTTACTTAGCTAACTTAGCTAACTAGCTACAGTGGGTAGGAGTCATAGTTGATGACAAGTAACAGTTACAATGGCTGAACAGTTAAAAAGTTCAGTAGTTTAAAGGGTTAAATTGTTTAACAGTGAAATATTGTAGTGAGGACTTTTATTTTTAAAACAGTTTTTGGCAGAGGAAGCAGTTGAACAGGATGTGTAGTCTTAATAGTGCCAGTTTGTATGCTTAAAGCCTGAGACTGGCAGTTGAAACAGGTGGCCCGAACACCTGCCATAGGATTCTAATTGCTTAACGGCCGTATTGTGATGTCATGATCATAATGTTAAGTCAATGGGGAAATTTTGATTAGTTTTTAATTAATAGTTTAAAAAGTATAAAAGTTACAAAGTTGAAAAATACAAAGCTCACATGTCCTAAGTAAGACCTACGTAACATAGTTTGAATGAAGTTTCTACGTTAAACGGTTGAAGCTGCATTAAGTGCGTTAGAAGAAGAATAATAACTAGAAAAGCATTTCCTGAAGGAAATACAGTACATGAATATGCAAAAAATATTATGTAAAATATCATACAGAGTAAAAACAAACTATATTGGTTGCTAGGTAGATGAGGTTTAATATAGTTGGAATGACTGAACAGTTAAATAAGTGGATAGTTTATATAGTTAAATGATTTACTTGGTAGATAAGGTTTAATATAGTTGGAATGATTGAACGGTTACATAGGTGGATCATTTAAATGGTTAAATTATTTAGGTAGATAATTGACGATAACTGACAGTTGGAATGGCTCTAATGTTTGCTAGCAGTTATGCCAACTATGTTATCAAAGATAATAATGTTAACCAAGTTACTTAACTTAGCTAATGTTAAAATGTTTAGTAGTTATGCTAACTATGCTAACTAACATGCTAACTATGCTAACCATGTGACTTAGCTAATCATTTTTAGCAGTTTTGTTAAAAATGCTAACTAGCATGTTAGCATGCTAACTATGCCAACCATGTTACTTAGCTAACTTAGCTAATCATTTTTAGCAGTTTTGTTAAAAATGCTAACTAGCATGTTAACATGCTAGCATGCTAACTATGTTAACCATGTTACTTAGCTAACTTAGCTAATCATTTTTAGCAGTTTTGCTAAAAAATGCTAACTAGCATGCTAACATGCTAGCATGCTAACATACTAACTATTCTAACCATGTGACTTAGCTAACTTAGCTAATCGTTTTTAGCAGTTTTGCTAAAAATGCTAACTAGCATGCTAACTAGCATGCTAACATGCTAGCATGCTAACTATGCTAAACAAGTTACTTAGCTAACTTAGCTAACTAGCTACAGTGAGTAGGAGTCATAGTTGATGACAAGTAACAGTTACAATGGCTGAACAGTTAAAAAGTTCAGTAGTTTAAAGGGTTAAATTGTTTAGCAGTGAAATATTGTAGTGAGGACTTTTATTTTGAAACAGTTTTTGGCAGAGGAAGCAGTTGAACAGGATGTGTAGTCTTAATAGGGCCAGTTTGTATGCTTAAAGCCTGAGAATGGCAGTTGGGCCAGCTGGCCTGAACACCTGCCATAAGATTCTAATTGCTGTGATGTCATAAAGGGCAATGTTAAGTCAATGGGAACATTTTGATAGTTTTTAATTAATAGTTTAAAAAGTATAAAAGTTACAAAGTTGAAAAATACAAAGCCCACATGTCCTAATTAAGACCTACGCGTCAATCTTTGAATGAAGTTTCTACGTTAAACGGTTGAAGCTGCATTAACTGCGTTAGAAGACATGGACTAATAAGAATAAGAAGAAGAAGCCTAGGAAGAACAGTACAGTGCATTTTCATGCACTGTAATAATAAAATGCCTTGGAATAACAGTACAGTGCATTTTCATGCACTGTAATAAAATGCCTAGGAAGAACAGTACAGTGCATTTTCATGCACTGTAAAAAGCATTTCCTGAAGGAAATACAGTGCATGAAAATGCAAAAATATGATGAGTTCATATGGTTAAATTATTTGCTTGGTAGATAAGGTTTACTATAGTTGGAATGACTGAACAGTTAAATAGGTTGATAATTGAAATGGTTAAATTTTTAGGCAGATAGTTGACGATAACTAACAGTTGGAATGGCTCCAATGTTTGCTAGTAGTTATGCTAACTATGTTAACAAAGATAATAATGCTAACCAAGTAACTATGCTAACTAGCATGCTAACAATGTTAAAATGTTAACTATGCTAACCATATGACTTAGCTAACCTAGCTAATCATTTTTATATTAGTTATGCTAACTAGCATGTTAACATGCTAATTATGCTAACCACGTGACTTAGCTAACTTAGCTAATCATTTTTAACAGTTATGCTAACTATGTTAACTAGCATGCTAACTATGCTAACCACGTTTCTTAGTTAACTTAGCTAATCATTATTAGCAGTTTTGCTAAAAATGCTAACTATCATGCTAACATGCTAACTATGCTAACCATGTGACTTAGCTAACTTAGCTAATCATTTTTAGCAATTTTGCTAAAAATGCTAACTAGCATGCTAACATGCTAGCATGCTAACTATGCTAACCATGCTAACTAGCTACAGTGGGTAGGAGTCATAGTTGATGACAAGTAACAGTTACAATGGCTAAACAGTTAAAAAGTTCAGTAGTTTTAAGGGTTAAATTGTTTAACAGTGAAATATTGTAGTGAGGACTTTTATTTTGAAACAGTTTTTGGCAGAGGAAGCAGTTGAACAGGATGTGTAGTCTTCAGTGTTGGGCAAGTTACTTCAAAGTCATAATGTATTATGTATTACTTATTACTGTCTTTTAAAAGTAATTTGTTACATTATAATATAATTGTAAGGCATTACACTACTATTGCATTACTTTTAAGTTACTTTCACCAAAATATCTAGAAATATGGATTTGCCATTCTAAATGCAGTTTATTACGCTCAATGCAGCTTGCTCTTCCAATGGAGGGAGATGTGGTTTAGCATAATGAGTGAGCTAGGCTTAAGGCTAACAACAGTAGAATGCAATAGGCGCAGTGCTCATGATGCAATACAAGGAACAATCATAGTCAGAATTTTGTTAAAAACCGACAAAAGGTCAAAGTCTGCTAAGTTGTGATAGAAATACTGTAACTTTAAGGCCTAGGCCTACTCATTAAAATCAATAGAGAGCCTACTATATTGTAAATCAAAGCTTAAAGGAACCGTATGTAAGATTGTGGCCAAAACTGGTACTACAATCACTTTCAAATTACTGTAGAGCGGTGTATCCCCTTCCCCTCCCCTCTGACTGGCAGAGTTGGCAACCGGATGACGAAACACTACTGACTTTGTGATTAGTAGAAAGGTGGAGGGTGGCGCATTAGGCCAAAACACAACATGACAACATCAACATCAGTTGAGGGCTGCAACTTCACTTTTTAAATGACAATATCCTGGCCAGACTACTGTTGTCAGTGATATAAGTATTTGAAATGAACATGATATCTTAATGTCTAGTGACATATCAGGGCAATTTTATGATTAATTGAAATACATTTTTTACATACGGTTCCTTTAATAAAGACATGTCAAGATGGTGGCCTGCTGGCCATTTCGGTGCCCTAAGTGAGTGGCTTTGAGTGAGTGACATTTAAATGATCACTCAAACACTCAAACACCTGTGTGTTTTTAAACATTAATCTCTGAAGAAATTATGTTTTACCTATAAATGGTGCACTGTCACTTTAAGAGCATTGATCTTTACGTTGTCATAATGCCCTTTTGCCAGCTCTTGTTTACAAGCCTTATTTGTTTGAGTTACATTGATAGCACAATATTAACAATAATATGCACAATGTTAAGTTGTTTGAAGCAACCTTCATTGCTTTGGAAATGGAAGTATGCAATGACATGTTGCTTCACATTTCGTTTTGCGAATACAAGTGAATTATGAGCCTGGTATCCACCTAGCTATCTGAATGGAATGTGTTTCAGTCGACTCAGCATATCATGTGCTTCATGTAGCCTAAATGCTTGGAAAACGAATGATTGAAGACCCACCAATTCTAGTACTAGGTGGTGATTGAGAGAACCCAAAAGGTATCAAACTTGCATGTAACATCGTGTTAGTGCATTTTGACATTGTAAACGTTATTGATGAAGAGTGAAACGCAGTTTGCAATAAAGCTACTATTCATTGGTTACATTTGGGTGCCCCCTCTGTCCTTTGGTGCCCAATGCAAAGTGCGTGATGCGCGTGGTGGGAGCGGTGGCACTGCCAGGCTACACAATCTTTTTCTGCATTTCTATCCCGTTATTCTCTTCAATTCAAGATCACAGCACAAAGCTGACATGCACAACAGCATAGTTTGTGTTTTATCAAGAATCAAAAAGATTAGCGTGGCACTACTTTAGATGTTTCATTAATTTACTTGTGCTATTTCGCGAGGCATAGAGAGATCTTTTGGTTTCGCACACAAAGTGCACTAACTATTATGTTCTTCATAGCCTTGTCTCTGACAAGCTGAAAATAATGAGCGTAGGCTTATGTCCATCCCGCAAATAGAGTCCGCCTGCGAGTCTGCTGCAGCAGTCATATTCAACCAATATCAGGAGATAACGTTCTACTATTTTGCGCTGATTTTTTCTCCTCTGTTGTTCTCCATGGTGTTTGCGAATATGTATCAAAACAAAACACCACTTAATTTCGGGTTAAATGCATTGTAACGCGCGTTACTGAAGTTTGTACCGAGTAAACTATTACCCAATTTTTTTTTGTAATGCCTTACATTACCACGTTACCGCAAACAGCAATATATTACAGTAATTACATTACTTTTGTAACGCGTTACACCCAACACTGGTAGTCTTAATAGGGCCAGTTTGTATGCTTAAAGCCTGAGACTGGCAGTTGATGCAGGTGGCCCGAACACCTGCCATAGGATTCTAATTGCTTAACGGCCGTATTGTGATGTCATAATCATAATGTTAAGTCAATGGGGAAATTTTGATTAGTTTTTAATTAATAGTTTAAAAAGTATAAAACTTACAAAGCTGAAAAATACATAGCACCCATGTCCTAAGTAAGACCTACGTAACATAGTTTGAATGAAGTTTCTACGTTAAATGGTTGAAGCTGCATTAAGTGCGTTAGAAGAAGAATAAGAACTAGAAAAGCATTTCCTGAAGGAAATACAGTGCATGAAAATGCAAAAATATGATGAGTTCATATGGTTAAATTATTTGCTTGGTAGATAAGGTTTACTATAGTTGGAATGACTGAACAGTTAAATAGGTTGATAATTGAAATGGTTAAATTATTCAGGCAGATAGTTGACGATAACTAACAGTTGGAATGGCTCCAATGTTTGCTAGCAGTTATGCTAACTATGTTAACAAAGATAATAATATTAACCAAGTAACTATGCTAACTAGCATGCTAACAATGTTAAAATGTTAACTATGCTAACCATATGACTTAGCTAACCTAGCTAATAATTTTTATTATTTATGATAACTATGTTAATTAGCATGCTAACATGCTAATTATGTTAACCATGTGACTTAGCTAACTTCGCTAATCATTTTTAACAGTTATGCTAACTATGCTAACTAGCATGTTAACATGCTAGCATGGTAACTATGCTAACCATGTGACTTAGCTAACTTAGCTAATCATTTTTAGCAGTTTTGTTAAAAATGCTAATTAGCATGCTAACATGCTAGCATGCTAACAAAGCTAACTATGTGACTTAGCTAACTTAGCTAATAATTTTTAGCAGTTTTGCTAAAAATGCTAACTAGCATGCTAACATGCACTATAATAAGAAGAAGCCTAGGAAGAACAGTACAGTGCATTTTCATGCACTGTAATAAAATGCCTTGGAATAACAGTACAGTGCATTTTCATGCACTGTAATAAGAAGAAGAAGCCTAGGAAGAACAGTACAGTGCATTTTCATGCACTGTAATAAGAATCCTAGGAAGAACAGTATAGTGCATTTTCATGCACTATAATAAAAAGCCTAGGAAGAACAGTACAGTGCATTTTCATGCACTGTAATAATAATAATAATAAGAAGAAGCCTAGGAAGAACAGTACAGTGCATTTTCATGCACTGTAATAAGAAGAAGAAGCCTAGGAAGAACAGTAGAGTGCATTTTCATGCACTCTAATAAGAATAATTCGGATAACAATAGAGTGCATTTTCATGCACTCTAATAAGAAGAATTCGGATAACAGTAGAGTGCATTTTCATGCACTCTAATAAGAAGAAATCGGATAACAGTAGATTGCATTTTCATGCACTCTAATAAAAGGTCTGTAGCATAGGGAGAGGGATGTAAAAGTGCTAAAAGTCTTGTAGGTGTGTGTGTGTGTGGGGAGGGGGGGGTCATGAGTGCTGAGGAGTGAATGAGTGCAAAGTCAGTATAGTGTGAGTTCAGAGTTGGGAAATGTTTTGAGAGTGCTGAGGAGTGAATGTGTGCAAAGTCAGTATAGTGTGAGTTCAGAGTTCGGATGGCCTGGGGATAAAAACTTCTCCTGAGTCTCTTAGTTCTGGCTTTGTGACTACATAGGCGTCTTCTTGATTTCAGCGGTAGGAATAATCCATTGTTAGGATGAGAAGAGTCCTTCAGAATCTTTTGGGCTCTTAGGAGTACTCTTCTGGAATAGATATCTTGTAGAGCAGGGAGTTGAGTTCAGCTGAGCGCACTACTCTCTGCAGAGTACTACAATCTCTAACTGTGGAGTTCCCATACCAGGTGATGATGCTACCAGTTAGAACACTCTCAACTGCTGAAGTGTAGAAGGCCTTCATGATGGATGTAGAAACTTTGAATTTCCTTAGCTGACGAAGGAAGTAGAGTCGTTGTCTGGACTTCTTCAGAACATATTGAGTGTTAACAGTCCATGTTAAGTCTTCAGTAATGTGGACACCAAGGTATTTAAAACTCGTGACTCTCTCTACAGGTTGCCCGTTGAATACGGCCCCTGATTACTAATTGTAAAACTGAGTGACAGGTGTTTGCCCATGTGATGAGTCCGTGTGCATAGTAGGGCAATTAACTTTAGAATTTGAATGGCAGTGTGTTCCTTGTGAAAACAAAAAAAATTCTTCATGAAAATTGTGCCAAATGCAAAGAATTGTTTGTAGTGTTGTGAAAAAAGTGTGTTTTAGAACAGCAATTTGAGTGTAAAGCAGGAATTGTGCTTGTAGTTTAGCAGAATTGGTTCAGGGGCTTGGTGCAGTTACATGTTGTGGTCATTGTGTCTCAAGTACCAAACTTTGTGTGTAAACAATTAATAAAAAAACATATGGAAAATAAAAAATGGAAAACATATTTTTAAAAACATTTTGTGCAACACAATGTATTTCCAAAAAGTTGAAATTGAACACCTTAAGGAATAATAAAATAAATATCCATGCAATAGTAATACATATAGGTAAAAAAACAAAATATTAATACAAATAGATTGGGTTGAGCAATGATAATTGGACAATTCAGGTTAGCTATAGCCTCTCCTCAGTCCTCCTCAGGGGTGTTGGACTGGGGGTAAAACCACTACTGATAGGGGCCCAAGAGGGGCCCTTGAAAAGTCTGGAATATATTTTATTTTACCTGAGGAACATGGGGGCCCATCAGGGCTGCTTATGCATGGGCCCAGGATCTTGTGCTATGCCCCTGCTCCTCCACACTTTTGTCATCATCATGACTATGGATCTGCGCTGACAGAAGCCCCATCTAAAACAATGTTAAACTCTGGCCAGATAGTGAACTGCAACCAGTCTTTGAGTTCGTTTTTCTCGATTGTTTACACACATTGTCTGAAAGCATGCCTCATACTCTCAGAACTCTACACACAAATGTTTTGTGTGTAAACAATTAATAAAAAAACATATGGAAAATAAAAAATGGAAAACATATTTTTAAAAACATTTTGTGCAACACAATGTATTTGCAAAAAGTTGAAATTGAACACCTTAAGGAATAATAAAATAAATATCCATGCTATAGTAATACATATAGGTAAAAAAACAAAATATTAATACAAATAGATTGGGTTGAGCAATGATAATTGGACAATTCAGGTTAGCTATAGCCTCTCCTCAGTCCTCCTCAGGGGTGTTGGACTGGGGGTAAAACCACTACTGATAGGGGCCCAAGAGGGGCCCTTGAAAAGTCTGGAATATATTTTATTTTACCTGAGGAACATGGGGGCCCATCAGGACTGCTTATGCATGGGCCCAGGATCTTGTGCTATGCCCCTGCTCCTCCACACTCTTGTCATCATCATGACTATGGATCTGCGCTGACAGAAGCCCCATCTAAAACAATGTTAAACTCTGGCCAGATAGTGAACTGCAACCAGTCTTTGAGTTCGTTTTTCTCGATTGTTTACACACATTGTCTGAAAGCATGCCTCATTCTCTCAGAACTCTACACACAAATCAAAACACACACACACAATGGGCAAAACCCCTCAATTCTCCTGCAAAATGAAACTTTACATTCAAAAAAATGTTATTTCTTCTCAAAATGGTATTTTGTTACCATGTTACACAAACAAAATATTTCCATTTTACCCTTTCTGAAACTAATCCCTACCCACTCCCCCTCGATTACCAAGTGAACTCGGGTGGGAAGCACCCTTGCAGCTAAATTAAGTTCCCTTGATTAGTGCTTAGGATTATAATACCGCACTCAGCTTTGGGATGAGCTTTACTCTCCCTCGCGGAAGCTGGTTATCACGGAACCATGGTTTTGTTTACAAGCGTGGCCAACTCACGTGGAACTAACATTTTGAAACGTCTTCCATGATGTGCCACATTACAGTTTTTTTCAATTGCTTACAAACTAAATTTCTGCTTGTCAAACAATTTTCTAAACAGGTCTTCCCAACACAATAACCCCACACCAAATCTGCAAAACCATTTACTAATTCTCACCGTTTGACTCAGTTTTCAATTTCGTAAAACACATTTTGCAAAACACAACACACACGTTTCTACCTAACACACAAAAATCTAACAGGAAGTAACTTGATTTTGGTTTTCAAACACAACCTATCAAAATGCCACACTTATCCGCCACTTATTCACACTCAGTCCTCAATGTACAAACATTCATTACTTTACTGAATACCCATACCTTAGTATAGGCCTATGAATAGATATACTCTATATATAGGATAGACCCTCTCAATCTGTTCCTAGAGGATTTACGGTTGAAATGTTCATAACAATGCAGATACTTTGAAATGAAAATGAATTGGACTTTACGCAATGTTCTATAAAAGGTCGACTTTACGTAAAACTTGTCTTTCTTTGTCCCCAATTTACCATTAGGTAATGTTGTTTTCTGTGCCTCCGGAAATGCCTTAGGAACACACATGTTTGTTTCTGCAGTTGATAGAGTCTATAGGCCTACTTGCCCAACTGCCCCCCCCCCCCCAAAACACACACATGTACAGTAATATATTTTCTTAGGAAAAAGCTAAGTAATTTGATAGTAGTCAGTCATTTCTGTCTTTGGAAAAAGCTTTTTCAAAACTGGTGGTCTTTGTCTTTTGATTCCTTTTTTTTTGTTTGCTATAAAATACTGTATTCACAACAGCAAATTATTTGGGGAAAATCACTATTTTTGGTTTCAATGTTGCTTACATGTTTACTGTGTATTTCAACTTCTCTCTAGATGACCTTCACTCTTGTATAGAAATATACATAGAAGGTTATAAAAAGACAGAAGAGCTTTAGGTTTTGAGCAACAGTGTGTACATGATGTATCCAAAATGTCATATTATGACAAAAGTGTTTATAATGTGAGGCGAATGTTTGCTTTAGAGATGTGTTTATGACATTTTGAATGTTGTGTCATTTTGCTGGAGATTTGAGGCATTTTGAATTTTGTGTGACCAATTGTGGGTTTTGTGGGTAGAGTTTTGAAATGTGTTTCTACAACTTTTTCAAAGTTTTTACAACTTTGAACAGTTGTAAAAAACTGTATTTGACACACACACCTTCGACAAGTGACCATCGGTGTTCATTTGGCGTTGGCACATTCGACTTCATGTAGCACTGTGTAGATCTGACTTGATATGATGCATTCTGGGTTAAACGAAATGCATACTGGTTAGAAATACTGTTCGACTTCATCCAGCCAGACAGGAACTTACTATGGTCACTATGTCACATGACCTTTAGATATCGCGGGAGACTATAGGCTCGTTCGAGATGAACTGCGTCTGACTTTCTACGTCAACGTGAACTTCAGAGGCTAGCTGGGAGGAGCTACAACAGATGGCAGTTTATCCCGGACAGACCGGCTGCAGTCTGCCTGACGTGACTCGTGGGAGACATCGCGGGAGATATCGTGGAATTTTGTTTGCAATAAATACAGCATCTATCTATAAAGCAAGAAGCGTCTGTGTGTCTGTCCTAATGTCTGTGGCACGCATATCTCGCTGACAGTTTGTCAGACTGATTTCTACGGGCATGAGTAAGTGCAGTGCCAAATTTGACGTTGTTTGAATAAGAAATGCAAAAGATATTGTTAAATATATCGATAAAAGAAGCACACATTGGCTTTCGCCGCTAGCCACTCCCCCTCCCACACAGCACTGTACTGTAAGCTACCAGTGAGGATAGAAGCAGGGCTTTGGTATCCTAGAAATCTAGACGCACCCTAGCGGCAGCAAATTACATTTGCTTCCAGGGCTAGTCTAGCAACTCTCCATTGGCTTGTGAGCTCGAAAAATTAAACTTCTATCAGGCCAATCAAATCGTGTATAGAGTCGTTAGGCGGGATTAACATAATGATTGATGGCAGAGTTGCAACGGTTTGGCTTGAATTCCCTGCTACTTGAAAACAAAGAAGATGGATGTTGCTGTTGGCCAACAGTGTGACACGAGTTAAGCTTGTTTTAAGTTGGCAAAAGTTTGAATAGCTAGCCAACTAGCTCTGCTGGTAGGAAAACGCATGGGACTCGCTGTGCTATTGCGTGCAGATGGAATTTGAAAGACAACCGATTATCCCGCCCCTCGGACTGAGCACTGCAAACGGTGAGTGCCCAGACCCTACATTTTGATGTGGGTTTTCTCGTCAGGCTAGGGCTTTAGCAGAAGTGGATCAGTGTAGGTTACACGGGTAAAAAGTTAAGCGAGTGCAAGACCCCCTGTATGCGGTTTGCTTGCATGAAATGACTTCGCGGATTTTGCAACAACACACCAACACACACAGGTATGCAGTGGCTCTTCAAAATAACGTAAACAATGATGTGCAATAAACTGACACTTCGAATAGCCCAGGCTACTTTGGACTGTCTTTAGACTTTGAATAAGCAAACGACAATTCCTGCAAACTGCAAGGTCCTAAATTGAAACGAGCGATAATGGTCCAGAATTAAAGAGCGTCTCAGAATAGACCTCTCCAGAATAAGTCCCGCCTCCGTAACTTCCGTATCCATCCAACTTCCGGGCGTCGATTGTCTATGGGAAATAACATGGCGTTTCAATATATCATACCGGTAAAACATCTGTAGAAAGTAGAAAAAAATGGTGGGCCGATTGGCCTTCTGCCATCTAGTTTCCACTGGGTTTTTTGATTGTCGGTGCTGTTAAAGTAAAAATATATCAGTAAGAAGCACTAAGCTAACGCACACACTTCAGACGCCGCGACTCCCCCAGTCAAGGTTGCATAGCAACGGCAATGTTTCATAGTTTGTCTTCACCGAAATGGAGTTCGTGACACCAGAGCCTGTCTACGGAGGTGGCACTAACCCTGCGTGAAATCATCATGTTTGATAGGTTGTTAATACATTCTGAAAACGTTACTGTTCTGATCAATGTCATGCAAAATAAAGCTATCGACTCAATACGATTCAGCCTCTGATTCCTAGTCTGCTTATCATTATCTTTTATTCATGAAAAAAAATCTCATCTCGTCATGTCTTTAGTGTCTTTGTCGGCAATTTCTTTCTTTTTCAAATATCTCAATAACAGCCAACAAACTCGCACAGTCAAACCAAAGTTAAGTCATGTTGATAGACCACTGAAACCACGCATGAATCACACGTGAAAATTACCATCACGTTAGGTTGTGACTGGTTGGCTGTGAGCAAAATCTAACGCCTTCCTCCGCCTGCGTACATCAGAACTAGCATTAATAATCGTTTACTACTTAAACGGCACCGACAATCAAAAAATCCAGTGGAAACTAGATGGCAAAAGTGTGTAGGCCAATCGGCCCACCAGCTTTTTCTACTTTGTCACCTACAGAGTTTGACAGGTACGATCTTTCAAAACGCCATGTTATTTCCCATAGACATTTGACGACCGGAAGTTGGATGGATACGGAAGTTACGGAGGCGGGACTTATTCTGGAGAGGTCTATGCCACACATACAAAGCATAACCAGCGACAAGCAACGAGTGGCAGACAGAGTGTGATGTCACTTATAGGCCACCAGAGACTGTTTTTGAGTCACACTGTTGCAAATTTCATATGATGATGCATCATTCCACAAAATGGTTTGTTTTCTCTATCAAGTTATTCAATAGGCTAAGCATATAGCCTTGACTCAAAACAGGGGTTAGGATTATGTCATTTTGATTTGTAAAAAATGTCACATGTAGCCATGCTTAAGTTCTGCTCACTTTTATTCAATTATTATATTATCTGTATTCATTACTGAATGCTTACCTGGAATTATGTTTTTCCCTATCATCCTATTTTTTAAAGCAGGCCTACCTGCAGGCATGTAATTGGGCTACAGGAATAGTACATAATAATGGCACTAGTACCTTTAATTCTTACTCATTAAAATGAGCATGATGACTGACGAAATAAATTGTTATGATGTAGTTTAAATAAACCACTATTGTCATACAGTTAACAGGCCTGCATTGTAGCACATAAATTGTGTTTTCCGTATGTGTCTATTTATTTAACCAACCAGCCAGCCTACCATTGTTGCAGAAATCACATATAGCCATGCTTAAATTCTGCTCACTTCACATTTATTCAATTATTATATTATCTGTATTCATTACTGAATGCTTACCTGGAGTTATGTTTTTCCCTATCATCCTATTTTTTAAAGCAGGCCTACCTGCAGGCATGTAATTGGGCTACAGGAATAGTTTGAATGGGCACTGCACTAGTACCTTTAATTCTTACTCATTAAAATGAGCATGATGACTGACGAAATAAATTGTTATGATGTAGTTTAAATAAACCACTATTGTCATACAGTTAACAGGCCTGCATTGTAGCACATAAATTGTGTTTTCCGTATGTGTCTATTTATTTAACCAACCAGCCAGCCTACCATTGTTGCAGAAATCACATATAAGAAGGTATCGTAAAAGCACCAATTACTTAGCCTAGAAATCTAGACGCACCCTAGCGGCGGCAAATTAATTTGCTCAGCCTGTACGTCTAGTACCAAACCATAGGGATTTCTATTGGCTGACGCCGTGGACGTCATCCAATCACAGCGCTGTATTTTGTTAGAGAGTCTTAAGGCGGGCTTAACAGGATAACGACAGTCCTGCGACAGTGAACAACAAGGAAGGTGGCTATGGCGAATGAAGAGCGGTTGTTTGAATCGGCGTTGCCGTCAACTTTGGAAGAGTTGGACTTGTGCTTTTCTTTGAAAGTTGAGCAACACAATGCACTTAAGTCATTCCTTTCGAAGAAGGATGTATTTGCCGTTTTGCCGACCGGATACGGATATGGTCGTAGCGCTGGCCTATTGCATGCCTAGGCAGTTTGAAAGACAATTCTCTGCCCGCCCCTTGGATTAAGCAGGTGAATGATTCGATTCCAGACTATACATGTCAATGATGGCCCGCCAGGCTACATGGCCATTGTGATACGAGCACAACAAATCAGGGATGGGAACATGGACTTGTACATCATTTGTTTCAGATGGTTTCGCGAATCAATCATCCACGTTAAAGGAGAAGTTCGGTGTGATATTGACCTAAAGTGTGTTGAAACATGATACCGAGTGAACTTTTGTCTCATAGCTCATCTCGGCTTGTCCTCTGCACTCCGAAATCTGGCGCTAGTTAGCCGATACTACCAACAGGTTTTCTTTTTTTTTTTTTATTGCAAACACCATTGACATTACAGAAAATGCAACACTACAACGACATGCACAAGAAAACTACATCGGACAAACAGATGTACATTACACAAACACATACTGTAACTTAACAAGACATCACATTGACATGGCTTATTAACACACATAACATTAATAACAGAAAGGCTAAGGATGATTTGCGTCCAGGATGATTACAGATATGATTATCAGGGATGAAATTGATGACCGGAATGACAAGAAGGGGGGCTGGGGGGGGTGCGGATGGTAGCTCTGAGAGTGTGAATGAGGTGGTGTTGGGATGGGGGTGTGGGTGGGGGGGTAAGGGGTAGTGAGTGTGTGAGGATGTATGTGTGTGAGTGTGTGTGTGTGTGTGTGTGTGCATATGTGTAAGGTTGGCTTGCTGTTGGGCCAGGAGGAGAGAAGCTGGAACACAGAGAGGGAGGGTTTCAGAGGAGAGGAGTTGTAATTATTCTGTTAAAGATGAGTGTAATAATAAGAATAACTGATTGCCTGACTGATTGACAACCTGGGAACCCATTAATGGCCACAGTTCCACCCAGCCCAACAGGTTTTCAAAGTAGGTGCCTCAGGCATCGGCCTAGCCATGCAAATAAATCACTGTTTTACAACATTTACGAGGTTCAAAGTAGCTCCACACTTCATTGGTAGACTTCCGAGGGCCCTGACATTTAAAACGAGACATTGAGAACTTTGAAAAAGCACTGGTAGTTTATTTACAAGACGATTTATCCCTTAAACAGGCAAGAGTGAAAAAATAGTAGTAAAAAATCATTTTATGTTACATTCTGTCTTATTTGCACCTACAGTAAGTAAAACATTTCCACACTCATTTTTGAAATATTTTGGATTTTATGAGTTGTATCTCCTGGGATACATTGCCCTATTAAGGTATAAAAATAATCAAAATGGTGAACTTTTCCATTTCTCATTTGATACATATAACTGATAAACTCTTGCTTTCCTTGATCATTTATGTCATAAATACTATTTTTAAAATGGATTTCATATTATTTTTTATCAAATTCTACTATATAGTATGGAGGTGACATCTCATCGGATGTTCTGAATTTACGGGCTTTTGCTGTTGACAGGTGCTTAAACTTTTTCGCAGAAGTGGCTTAATGTAAACTGTGGAGTAAGTCATCTTGTCTTACATTCAAAAATAAGTGTAAGTTAAACTATCATTAGGTTGGTAAACATTGGAAAATGCATTACTCGCAATAGCTGATCATGTAGATCCTTCGATTGGAAATTAAATGTATACGTATGTATAATATAATGTTTTTTTTTTGTTTAGTTTTTGTTTTGCACAAAAAAGTAAATGTTGCACGATCACGATTCACACCATAGCACCACAGATTTTTTTAGACATCAAATGGAGAAATTAATGGGGAACTTGCATCCAGTAGCCTACCTGACGGGAGGTAGTGGTGACTGTTGAGTTCTATAAGGGACTGCTCATTGTTAAGCTGGTTGGCCTGATCACTTCAGTAAATATGGCCAAATGTCCCTCAATTTAAGCAGTCACCTAAATTCCTTAGCTTTTTTAGACATTTGTTCCATCGCCTCTTCTTCCTCCTCCTCCTCAGCAGAACTATTTACAGTCTCTAGTTCTATCTCTCAATTCTACCTGATTATCCACATCTTCATCACTAGTGCCTATGCCTGAAGAGTATTCTGAACCAAGTCATGTGACCTAGAGACTGATAACAGACAGGACTTTTGATCAATCATAACTTGATTTGGATTTTTTTTTTAGAAATGCCCCCCACAGGATGTTAAAAAGTATGTATCTCCTGGTGCACGTTGCCTGTTTAAGTACAGACAGTACCTTTAGGAAGTTTACCATTCACCGCCATCTTGAATTTATTCACAATAAGTCGAGCTGCTACTGGAAGCAACTGGAATCCATGCATTTCCACGGAATTATTTTTGGAATCTGATCCCTTATCATACCTGTTCATTCGTACTCGTTGCTCGACTGTCTTCTTTCCACCACAACTCATTTCTCACCTTGCAGGGCAAACTGCCATTACTAGCGCTAAAATGACGGTTGCTATGGCCAAAGGCCAGTCGTTAGTTCCATCTCTCCCATTGTCAAGCGGGCAAATCAGGATTCTGATGAACCTCAGCTTTGAAACATCGCTGTTTTACTTAGCCTATGTTAATATACAGTATGTGATATGGCCAAAAAACATAATAGAAGGGTTAATGGCTGAATTTCTATGTCCCCCCTCAGGTCTAAGCCCTGAACCCTCAAAGACTTAACTGATATCCATTGAAAAATGATTGGGTTTGAGAGGCTGTAAGGGTTCAACATGCTAATAATAGGAATGGGACATCACCTGTGACATATTGTTAAATTGACAACACCAAACATGTGTAGCCACCCTTTGGATAACTGTGTGTTTCACATCACAACATTATGATTTGTTAATAATTCTCTTGGCTAAAGTGCATAGATGCTGACTTATGGAAGGATGAGAGTGAGCCCTCGTGCACTTCACAATTTCACATTGGGACAGCCCTAAGTCAGTGCCTTCAACACCATACGACCTGTTTTGCTAAGAGAGAAGCTACAAAGGATGCAGGTGGTGGAGACATCCATATCATCATGGATTGTTGATTATCTGACGGAAAGACCACAGTTTGTACGGATGGGAGGATGTGTGTCAGAGAAGGTGGTTAGCAGCACAGGAGCACCGCAGGGGACTGTACTCTCTCCTTTCCTCTTCACATTATACACCTCAGACTTTCAGTACAACTCTGCAGCCTGTCATCTGCAGAAATACTCTGATGACTGCAGTTGTAGGGTGTGTGAAGGATGGGGAGGATACTAAGTATAGAGAACTGGTGAACAGCTTTGTGGCCTGGTGTGGAAATAACCACCTACTCTTAAATGTGGCCAAGACCAAAGAGATGGTAGTGGACTTTAGGAGGGCTAGGACAAAGTTGAACACTGCTATGAGACGTCTTCCTAGATCATCTGACAAAGATAACGAATTCCCTCGGCTGACAATCTACATCTTCATAGAGAATATCGTCCGGGTAGGCTATATATATTTTCTGGCGGTCTCTAAAACCCCTTGCCCTGCGAAGAGAGACCCTCACGATTTGCGCTCCAATGTCGTATGGATCATCCAGGTACGCCGACATGTCTCGGGAGAAATTGTTAGTGGAGGGGTGGTACTTATAAAGGGTGTGGTTAACGGAAACCTCGGGTTAACCAAGAACATAACCAGTGGGGTATACTACGAAGCACGTTAGACATATCTAGGCTATGTAGACATATCGAGGCTTGACAAAGCCTTGACTCAGGGGTATACGTTAAGTGATACTACGATAGCAGTTATGTGATATATTTGTCAAACTAGGCTTTCAGCTCAGATCTGTGCGCGTTCTCGGTGTTGGGATGACTTTGGCCAATCGTGTAACGTGGAGACGCACAAGACCGCCTCTATTTAAAAACAATTACTTCCGCATTCATGAGCGATAGCTTAATCTACACTGCGGTCATTTTTTGTGTCTAACCTTTAACATCAAATAAATCCATTGTCATCAGTTGTTCTAAGCCAGTCTGTGCGCCACAGGAAAAAAAAACATTTTATAATGTATGTAATCATGAACAATTTTCTTGAAATTGTATGCTGTAGTTATGGTGGAGTATACATGTGGGAAAGTGAGTAAAGGATGATGCAACTGCATAAATTACTAGAGAACTAGAACTTCTGCACTTTAATGCAGTTGTAGGCTTATGTCCAGCGTCATGGGTAATTTATTTTTATAATTACAGTGAAAACACAGTGTTGCACCATAAGATATGTTTTTTTTTACTTTGTTGGTCCTCCATTGACTCACTAATATTAAAAATAAGAAGAACAACAATTTAAATATAAAATTATACACACAAGAGACCACTTATAAATACACATATATGTACACTTCTAGTGTTTTTAGGGATAGATTCATTTCATTAAATGTGCGTGTAGCTTCAAATATTACTTTGAGCTAGGTTTGAGCTAGGCTATAACATTGGTTTGTTATTACATGCTGTTGAAAAGACTGGAACAATTCATTTGCATAGATTTTTTCATTGATTTATATTACTGCATATGAGAGGGAGCCACTATAGGCCTATAGTAGGGCTATCTGCCATTGTATAGCCATGTACAAAACCAAAGTTGTAATCAAGACCTCTAAACTGAAACAAAGTCAAGACCATTTTTTGACAAACTAGGTCATGGTCAGCAGTAAATCGGCCAACCAGCAGGTGGAACTATAACACAAGTGAAGAACACTACTCTTTCTATGACTGACAAAGAACAACATAGATGATCTAGGCTGTCAAGTGAAACGTTTGCAAATGAGACATATTCTCACATTAATCTTAGCAGCCATGTAACTGGCATACACATTTCTGTCGTTAACTGTAATGACAAAAATTCACATTTGTCATAAATACTGATATAAGAGTCACCCCTATAGGGTTTTATTGTAGCGCTTCTACACTCCGGTAACGGTGATGTACTGTAGCCTGAAATCAGTAGGGGGCGCTGCATGACAATGAGGATTCTGCTTAGCCACTCATCCATCTGCAGATATTGTGCTCATGGCAAAGGTGCTACAGGTGAATTACGCTCTACACGCATGACAGGCTCTGCCAGGAAACCTTGAATTAGACGAGTTCTCTGGAGTCTCTTCAGAGCCATGCATAATAAGTTGAATTCCCTGAATTTCCCCTTGGGAAGTATCTATCTATCTATCTATCTGAAAGAATGTTATACCACAGAAATCTGTAAATGCATTGGGAGAGAACCGTTATGAATTTGTGGTGTGTTCACACCTAAATTGTTCATCTCAGATTTATTTCATAAGGATAAATATCATATCATCTCTTACTTTGAGGAGACTTATGAGTCTGGATTGTCCTGGGGCATTGTAGGTGGTTGGGGGTGAATCCACACACACACTCACACAATTACACACCCAATAACACAGAAACGCCAACGTATGCATGCATGTATCTATTTAATATTTGTATTATAATTTTTCATGTTCCAGGCGGTAATAAGTCCTGTTCATGAGAAATAGATGAACATTCAATATGTATTTGGTTGTTTGGATGTGAAAAGTCAAGCTATGATAGCAAGAGCATGAAGTATGAGAGAGAGGGAGGGAGAAAGAGAGAGAGAGAGAGTTTGTCATATGAAGGGACAATGCCAGACTTCTGCTAAATTTCAGAAACACGCACATGCAACCACGCACACACACAAGCAAACAGGAGCATACACGTACTGTTCATGTGTACACACACAACCCACACACCAGCACCACCACCACACACACACACACCCCATATACCCCTCACCGTCCACCTCACATACACACACACCCACACACAATCCACATACCCCCCCCCCCCCACACACACACACAACCATGAGGATACTCATGTGTCATCTTCTGCATAAAGCTCCTCAAGATGTGTGCTTTCTGTGGACTTTTTTTCTGTCAGTCTCTCTTTCTGTCTCTCCCTCTCTCTCTCCATCTCTCTCCTTCACTCTGACCCTGACCAACCTCTCTACACTCATTATTTCCTCAAAGGAAATACACCCAGATGAAGAGAAATTAGTCTTCTGTCAAAAAAGCTTCTCTCTGGTATCAAAGCAAGTTTATTTCCACTGTGTATGTGTGTGTGTGTGTGTGTGTCTGTTTGTTTGTGTATGTTGGTGGCCAGGGACCAGTGAGAGTGTTTTGGAGGGCGTGCTCAGCCACCCGTCAGCTTGACCGTGGGCATCGTTATCACTCTCCCACACAGACACCATGAAGTAAGGGGGACAGGGCTTGGGGGATTGGGGAGGGGGGGTTGTGAGTCACTGTCATGATAACCCACCACCACCACACATCACATCCTGAAACATGAAATTATTTTGGTAATTTATTGCATCTGAATCTCCGGGACAACACAGTCTTTCAGATTCTACACAGTGCATGCTTTTTTTTTTTTACCACAGATGAATGGTTGTAACAGTATAGAACAGTCTCTGGTTCTATTAAAATAAATTTCCTTTTTTCAGCTCACAGGTTTCCACAATGCAAGACAATATACCTTGACTATCTCATCAGGAGTATTAAAACAAACCTTAAACACCGCACCATTGAACACTAATATAGCAAAATGTTCATTATTTAGCAGTCACACCATCAAAAGCACCGATTAACTGTAACATTGTTGTTGTTGTTGTTTTTGTCATGGCTCTCCTGGTTCTGACTCCTTCTCTGCCCTCTCTCAAACGCAGGTTGACTGGGTGGCTGCCAGTACACTCTATGCATATTAGCGGTCTGCCTCCCCTCTGTTGCCCATGGCAACCATATATACTCAGATTAGCGTGCTGCCAGGCGGATTCCGAGGGGAAGGAGAGGAGGCACCCCCACCATCTGACAGAACCACAAGAGACGCACACACACTCACACATAACTCCAAATACAGATACACACAGACACACACACAAGCCCATGATACACACACAGACAAATTTGCGTGCACACTCTCACTCATAAACACACTCACATACGCACACAAACATAAACAAGCTCCCCAAACACACTTGGATATGATACTGCCTTTAATACACACATTTCCAAATTCTCACACACATGTGCACACTTACAGAGTTATACACAGAACACACACACACACAAAGAGATATGTGGACACACACAAACATACACACCCAGACATACACACATAACCACACACCCATTCATAAATACTGCATGCACTCCTTCACACACACACACACACAGAGAGAGATAAAAGCACATCCATACCCACAGATCTCTGACTTCACTTTTCACTGAACAAGCTGGTCCATATGTTGGCTCTGCAGAACATCTGATAAAAGGCCCCCTGTCACTCTGACTCACTGCTTTCCTCATCTTTGGAGAAGAGTGACAGCCGAGAGAATGGGGGTGGACATACCGCATGTTCTGGATCCAGTCCAGGTTCTCTCAAACTCCTTGCTGTTGGCATGTAGAGCTCCTGGCTTGGGATCTGGGCCAGATCAGAGCCTGGTCAAAGCCAGATCGGAGCTGTCGTTTCTCTTTCTTCAGAGAAACCTTCTTGGCAAAAAGTCTTGGCAACACACTTCAAATCATTCCCTCAGACAAAAGGAAATTGTAAAACTTCCTTTTTATAAAACTGATTCTGCTCACGTTAGATGCTGCCCAGGGTGACCATTCATCAGAATTTTGGCTGGACAGTCCGATTTTCAAACCTTCTGTCTAGACATAGGTAGAGTGCCCTCATTTTGTGGCATTTTTTTGCCTTTTTGTCCTGTGCTTCACGTAACAGAAAACACAGCTTATTAGTAAGAAATGATGAAAACTGTGAATATAGATGTACAGTCTGCTTGGAGTCAGCTTTCAATGCTTAACGTAAAAGAGTAGGCTATAACGTGACATATTGTATTGAAAACATTGATCAATGATCGTGAAGTCTCTCAGGAACTTTCTTGTCATAAACTACACCAAAAAATAAAAACCTAAATAGGAGTATGGATATTATCTTACATTAAGCATGTTCCTCTCCAATCAATTATGTGGAAAAAGCCAGTGTTTTTATGGTGAAAATGTTTAATGTCGTTTCTATCCTAAGGCTAATCCCTTCCCCTATTCAAATTAATGCCAAAGTGGGTTTACTCATGGGTCCTATCTGTTTTTGGGAGAGGGGATAACCATTATAATTCTACTTATTATCAAGCCAAACAGCCAGCACTGAACTAGAAATGTGAAGGCCATTGATGTTACCATGAAGCTATAAGAAGGTGGATATGATGACTCTAGCGTTTCCCACCGGATTTCTGCATGCCTTAAGGATATTTCAGCCTGGATGAAAGATCGGCACCTTCAGCTTAATCTCTCAAAAACTGAGCTTTTGGTGTTTCCAGCTACAGTACAGTGTAAAACAGCTATTCCCCAACAGATTAATATCCAGCTTGACTCAACTTCACTGACCAACTAGATCGGCACGTAACTTTGGCGTTGTAATTGATGACCGACTTAACTTCTCTGAGCATGTAGCTTCTATTGCAAAATCATGTCGGTTTATGCTTTACAACATTAGGAAGATCAGACCTTCTGACACAAGATTCCACACAACTTCTTGTTCAGACCATGGACTATTGTAATTCACTATTAGCTGGCTTACCTGCTTGTGTAATAAGATCATTACAGCTGATTCAGAATGCTGGAGCACGCCTGGTCTTCAATCAGCCAAAGAGGACACATGTATTCTCCTAGTTACTCTCCATTGCCTCCCTAGTAGCAGGAATTAAATTTAAATCTCTCACTTTGGCCTATAGGACACTGACTGGATCTGCTCCTTGTTATTTTAATTCAATAATCAAGACGTACATCTCCAACCGCCCACTGTGGTCTTCTGATGAGCGTCTGTTGTGTCGACCAGTCAGGCTAGGCTTAGACTAGACTAGGTCTAATTCAAGACTCTTTTCTTCAGTGGTTCCATGTTGGTGGAATGAGTTGCCTAGTGCTCTTCATTCCTATGATAGTTGTGGGTTGTTTAAGAGGGGTCTAAAGGCATATCTGTTCAACATGCACTTAGTTCTTTAAGCACTTCTTATGCGTTATGGTTTGTATAATGTTTTATTTCTATTAGGCTGTTGATTAATTTGACATTATTGTTTATTATTGATATTCTCCTTAATGTAGTCTTACCATGTTATTGTTTTTATATTATTGATTGAATGAACATTATTGTTTATTATTGCTTTTTTCCCTAATTTTCATAGTTTATTTCATTAGGCTATTGCTGGAATTGACATTTATTATTAATAATATATTTATTATGTGTATTATTGCTATTCTCCTTATTATAGTCTGACCAACATTTTAATCTGTTCCCTGTTAAATTTAAATATTATATTGTTTTGGATTTGTATGTCGCTTTGGACAAAAGCATCTGTCAAATCCAATAACCATAACCATATGATATATAGAAATAAACACCTACCAATATAACCCCTAGGGCTCTGATACTGTGTCTGCTAAAAGGAACTACTTGGTGTGATATACTTCCTGTTATTGCCTCTTTCCCCATCCCCTTTATACCTCTCTCCACCTTTCTGTATTTCCTCTTATCTGTTTATTCCCCTCTATCTGACTTGACACCACTGTCATCTCTCTTAATGTGCTAATTGACCTTCTCCACACTCAATGCCCTAAACCACTCTCCGATTTCACCAGGGTATCCTCTATGTCATTGCACATTGGGCGCTTTGGGTTGCACTCTGTGCAATAAAAATGCACTATATAAATATATACCTTACCTTACCTTACTCCTCTAAGCATGCCGATTGGTCGGTAACATACTGTATTTCGCATTGGACCACTCAGACAATACCTGCAGCGAACACAGGACTGGCTAGATTCAGGGGTCTGGCTAATGTCATTAGAGCCTTCTGGAACATTCTTGAACATATTCCAGAACATCAGCAGGACACTGAGCTGTTCTGGCCAAAGATTTGGATGATGTCTGCTTCACGGCATTTCATGCCCCAGTGCAGTTAATAGAACATGTCCTTGGTCCTGAGTTACAACCAACAGACTGCCCCGCCACAACACCAGCTGGCCATGGGAGAGGAGAGAGAGAGAGAGACAGAGGGTGGATGAAAGAGAGAGGCAGAGAGATAAAGAGAAAAAGAGATAAATTTGTTACATAGTAAAAACAGCATGAGGAGCTGCAAGCTACAAAATGTGAGGTTATCTCTCTCTCTTTCCCTCCCTCGCTCTCTCTCTCTGTGTGTGTGTGTGTGTGTATGTGTGTGTATGTGTGGCAATTAAGGAACGCAGCGGCTCCTGCCAGATTTTTCTAAGTGCATTAGAGGTAAAATGGAGGCAGTGTTGAGAGAGGCAGGGCAGAGTAACAGAAAAAAAAAAAAAAAGAAATTGCTTCTGCAACTCCACTGCCACTTTCTTTTACAAGTTTTTAATAAATGTGGCGTATTGGTCTCTAGCGAGCGCGGCGGGGCTCTTCCACATACATCACTGTCTGTAGCACTCTCAGCACACCAGCCCAAAACAAGCCCACCACAGCAGCGGCCTTGGCAGGAGCCAAAGGAAATCAATACGTTTTTTTTGTTTTTTTTGGAAAAAACGCTCTAGCACTTTGAGAAAGGCGCTGTCTGAGAAGCCCCTCTCTCATTCACACAGTCTCTCGTGGATACTTACACACACACACATACTCACACTCTCTCGCCAACACACACACACACACACACACACACACACACACACACACACACACTCTCACGTTCTGTGATAAGAGTGGTGGAGCATCTTTCTATACAGGCACACACACACACACACACACACACACAGTGTGGCCACAGCCCACAGCGAGAGAGAAACTAGTGGGCTGTTGGTGGCATTTTCAGCTTCAAAGCGTGGAGGCTAATTAACTTCTCTCTCCACACACACGGACCATCTGCAACAGGTCTCTCTCCAGAGCAACTTGACCAAATGTCTGGCTCTGGGACTAATTACACATCTGCTGGGAGACTGCGCCGTGACGCCCGGTGGAGAGCTCTACCCAGCTTTGCCATCTGGGCACTGCCCACGCCATCATGCCCACGACCCCTAATGGCCCATGTCATCAGCCTCAAAACCATCACCGTCATCATCACCTTTGTTATCACCACCAATGGCCCATTCCCAGAACCTGGAGTCAGTACACAGCATGACTGCTGCATCTGCCTTAAGTGTGCCACATACTCGACGCACCCGACCTGTAGCGAGACAATGTGACGTCACAGAAGCGCCGTGTCACGCCCGGCTATGCCGTGCTGGGTGTGCCTCTCCCTGACTTGGCCCTGTGTGGGTAATCTGGCCTGCATTTCCTACTGCTGCTGTTCTGTCGCCTTTAGGTGGAGCTGTTGCTGTGGGCCGTGCCGCGCTAATTGGTGGGCCGATGAGCGGGTCTTTAAAATCACCGCCTTGCAGTCGGCTCGCTCTCTCTTTCTGCTACCTTGGCCTGACGACGAGAGGCTGGCTGTGGTCGTCGCTCCTTGCCCGTTCACCTTTTTGCTTTACACTTACATCATACTGATATGCACGACACTTTTGGTTTGCTTACCACTTACTGACTTCGGACAAATTATTCGTTAATAAACCAACATCATATTTAAACATTAAGTTCAGTGTGGTCTCCCCTATGTCAGCTCTACTTTGAGCCAAGTGGTCCTGACATATGGGGGCTCGATCCGATACATTTTGATCCCGAATAGTGGTGCGTATAGTCTACTTTGATTCCCACTGTCGGCTATGGCAGCGTAGTGCGGTGTGTAGCTACGTCATCGGCGTGATTTTGTGAATGAAACCAGTGTAGTTTGAGGCCTACCGGCTTTTCGCCGAATGCTTTGTTTTGGGGAGATCTGCGCTGATCTTTTTGGTTTAACTTTGGATTTGAGGTTAATTGGGTAGCATTACTTTGTAGATTGGAGCATTTAGTGCAGCCACTTTGTTTGTAAGGTGCGATTGCTGTTTATGTAGTGGGGCGACTAATCTTGTGGAGCTATCGTTATCCCCGTGCTAGAGCGCTTCCGCGCTGGGATTTAGGTTGTGTTGTCACTGGAGTCTGGACCAGGGCACCGCCGTAGAGAACCGGCTGAATTGGCTTTGGTCGGGGCAGTACGTCTCTGTCGGTATCGGTGAGTAAATTATCCTGATTCTTGGACTCAGTGTGAAGATAGGTTTGTATAGTTGGGGGGAAAATGTTTAGGGGGAGAGCTCCGTGATTTGTTTGCTCTACTGCTTGAACTGTTTTTTCACTTTGCAAAATTGTTTGTATGTGGTTGGGTAAGAGTAACTGGAATGCCTATATTTAGTTTGATTTTGATAGTGTACATATTGTTGATCGTTTATTGAATAGACTGTATAATGAGCGCGTTGGAGGACTTTTTGGCTGCTCCTTCAGAGAGTTTGTTAGTGGCGCTAACAAAAGAGCAATTAGTGAATGTTGCAGATCATTATGGGATTGAACTGACACTGCCAAAAGCAGCAAAGAAAGATCAATTAATAGATTTTATTTGTGATCGTTTGAAAGAAAATCAGGTGTTGCCTGGGGGTACTCCGGCAGAGCTTACCCCACCAACGACATTTCCAACAGACCCGTCTGTTCCAAGTTCCTCGGCCAAAAGTAATGAATTGACCTATGAGCAACAAAAAATACTTTTGCAGATGCAATTGGATCAAAAAAAATTTGAATTTGAGCAAAAGAAACTGGAAATGGAACAAGAGAGGGAGCAAAAGAAATGGGAGTTAGACCAAGAGTTAGAACGCATGAGAATGGAGTCTAGCGAAAGAGAAAAAGATCGTTTGTTTGAAATGGAAAAACTGAAGCGTTTGGAGTATGAACAGGAGCAGGCTCGTGAACTTGAGCGCACCAGGCTTAAGCTGGTGGCCGAAGGTAAAACCGGTGGAAATTCCACCCCACAATCTGGTTTAGCAAATATGATAAAGTTTCTTCCAAAATTCAACGAACGTGATCC
Source organism: Alosa pseudoharengus (assembly GCF_046254945.1). Classification (NCBI taxonomy): domain Eukaryota; kingdom Metazoa; phylum Chordata; class Actinopteri; order Clupeiformes; family Clupeidae; genus Alosa; species Alosa pseudoharengus. The sequence continues at coordinate 43,389,724 of NW_027468663.1, forward strand.
GGACATATTTTTCTCTTTGTTTGAAAATGTTGCTGCCGACCAGAATTGGAGCGATGAGGACAAAACTTTGCTGTTACAAACGGTTTTAGTTGGTCGCGCACAAGAGGCATTTGTGGCACTGCCTTTTGTAGAAAGAAAGAGTTACAAATCAGTAAAAGAGGCTGTGTTAAAATGCTATGAACTAATTCCTGAGGCATATAGACAACGCTTTCGCAATTGGAGAAAGTCTGAAAAGCAAACCCATGCTGAAGTGGCCAGAGAGCTTAGTAGCTTTTTTCTTCGCTGGCGCACAGCGGAGGGGATTGATTCCTTTAATGACTTGTGCGATTTAGTTATTTTGGAACAGTTTAAGTACATTTTGCCCGAACGGATTGCTACGTATCTAAACGAACATCAAGTGAAGACTGCTGCCGAGGCTGCTGTCCTCGCTGATGGCTATGTGTTGATGCGTGGACTTCTCTCCACGTTACGATAATCGCAGAGAACATCGCCCTGTCCGTTTTAATACAGGTTCTCCAGGGAAATCCTATCCTGCGCCACGTAACCGAACACAGGAAAGTGAAGCTGACAGTCAGTGCAATTATTGTTTTGAATTGGGTCATTGGAAAAAGGAATGTCCAGTCTTGAGTGTGAAAGTAATTGTAGGTGACTAATTACTTAATATTAATCTTAGACTGGCGAACTTCAGGAAAAACTCAGGAATCAGGTTTATTCTGTTACAAGCAGAGAGAGTACAAAAAAGGTCTATGTAGGCCTAGCCCAGGCCAGGCCTAGGTTGGCCTGAAGCCAACTACTCTCTTCCGCTCTACATCCTTAGTCCAAGTCTAGAAAATCTGATCTCACAAACATTGCAGTTTAGTTACTTTTAAATGGTTTAAACAAAGAACAAAGTGGCGCCAAGAACAAGCCCACTTGATTGGTTCTACAGTTGGTATCAGACACACCTACTCACACCCACTTCACACCTATGCATTCTTGTCAGAATAGCATGAGGAGAGATATCTTATATATCAGAAATATCACTTATAGAATGTTCCAAACATTCTCACAATCACATCATTACAATCCTTGTAATGAGACTATCAAAATGATACCAGACATGAATACATTTACATTTCATGATACATGGATACATTATATCAAGGTAGCATCCTTTGTCTTGTGTAAGTGATAGGCCTTAAACCAGCACATTAGCATTCCATTGGGGGAGGGGATGGGGTCTTTGTTTAAAACCAAGATGGGTTACATGGCTAACTAAAAGTAGTCTTGAGGTTAAATTATTATCCATTTTAACCATACATTTTATTGCTATCAATTCCCCCTTTTCAAGTCTGAATGACTTGAAGTTTAAAATAAGATTCCATAACATGAGCCTTCTTGAACAATTTTACAAATTTTTTTTTTTTTTTTTTTATAAAGTCCATAATCAGTCCATAATCAATGTAAGTGTGTGCGTGAGCAAGGAAAGCAGCGTTCAGCATACATCCCTTCTTGCGTTACTCTTCCGTTGAAGAAGGGTCCTCTTATGAAACTTGAATGTGTCTGCATTGTTTCAGTGTAAGTGTATGCGAGTGCAAAGGGTGTGCATGGCAGGCCGCGTTCGGCGTGCACCCTTGTGTCAGTCCAAACAGTCCATGAACAATGGGCCATGAGTGTCTTTGATGATGCGGAGTGCGAGGCTGCTTTCGGCACCCCCTTTCGTTGCTTTCAGTCAGTCCAGTTTTGTTGCTTCCAGAGTCATGGCAGTTGCTTCTGCCACTGGTTCCGTTGGACCTGTGGTTCCTGAGCCTCGTCCAGTTTCGTCTCATGACATGGCCTAGCCCCGACCGCTGCTGCTGGCTGTACCTGAGCCCAGGGCAGAGTTGTCTGGTCCATCAATCTCGTCCAGTGGCATGGCCTGGTCTCCACGGCTGCTGCTCTGGCGTGGTAGCTGAGCCTGGTTGGTGGAGCCATTCGCCATCTTGAAAGGATCTTCTTGAGATGTTTGCGTAGTGGTAGTCGAAGACAAAGGCATGTCACACCTCCCTTTGTCCCTTCTGGCATGAAAGAGATTCTGGAGAGTGGTTTCACAACAACTTGGGAGAGACATTAGCATGAGTGTAAACAGAGTCAAACAGTGTCTCGTGAATGCAGATTCACAAGTCAACAACAGTATGCTAATGTATTCAGTTTCTCAATTGGAGACAGTCACACCTACAGTATGGGTCTTCTAACATAGCAGGGCTATTTATCTCCAAACAGAGACTACACATTTGCATATATTGGCAAAAGGCCAATATAAAGAAAATAAATAAACTTTGGTTAAGTTTAGATGTTTAAAAGAAAAATAATCCACAGACTCACGTGGGTAGGGTACCCCTGCATGTCTTTTAAAGAGATTTTGCATTAGAAGTGAGGGTCAGTAAAACAAAACAGTAGGCATGTAAAAATGACCATTTGAACAATAAAACCAGTAAACTTAGATGGTATTTCAAGTCAATACCATCTATCTCCCCCTTTTTATAGTTTCTTAACTATAACAAAAAAATACAAACTAAAAACAAATAAAAGGTAATTTCAAACAGAAAGAAACTCAAGTTGTGGGTATGAATCCATTCAATTGAACATTTGCCCACATCAAACAAGGCGTAAACATGTAGCAAACATTTCCCATTGGCATACAAGCAAAAATAATAAAAAAAAAAAATATGTCTTAACATGTTAAACCCAAAAGATGTCCCTCAAATGAAAGAAAGAAAATGGTTGAAATCAACAATGGTTTCCCATTATCACTCCTCTTAGGTTCATATCTCCCCAGTGAAGTTCCTTTTGTGTCCATGGGGGAGAAGCTGGGGGGTTGGTTATAGAATACAGTGCTGCTAGAACAAAGGCAGTGAGATAAGATAGCAAAAGGTGTGAAAACTTTTGACCCAAGAAAACAAAGAAGGACTTGAAACAAAAAATGGAAACAAACACATATAACGAAATAAACAAATTTCACACACACAGGGCCGGCCCACACGCGCATTCATTCATACTGGACACACAGACACACACAGCTCCATGGAGCTGGAGGACAACTTTAAACGGGCTGCAGGAAGAATTTCCTGCTTAAAAGAACAAAAGAAGTTTAGTCAAGCCTTTTCAGTTAGCTCATATTAGCTCACAAAGACATCTAGACGCCCCTAGCGGCAGCTAGTTAGCTCAGGCGTACTTAAAAGAGGCCTAACCATGCTCTCTTGAGGTTATGCTGTTTGAGCTTATGCTGTTTGCACACTTGAAAAAGATTACGACAAAAATCCTGGATTCATCATCTGAGTGTAGATGTAGCCTAAAACAAAACACCACATCTACTCAAAAACAAAACAAGACTAGTGTTAGCTTGGATTCTAGCCGCTCATACGCTCTTGGTGATAAAAACAAAAAGGGCAGCACCAAGTTCTGTCTAATATTCTGTTTTGGTAGTGAAGGAATAAAATGTTCTGTAAACACAAAGGGGCATAAGCTACGTAGCTTGTTAGGACATGATGTCCCTAAAACCCGCGAAAAATAGATTGCACACGAACCACCGTGTTTAATACTGAGCTGCCTAGCACACTCGCTAATCTATTTACTCCTTATATCCAATAAAGAGGCACCATTGGACTTCAATCCAACACATATATAGACGCTTTACAAAATATGGATTAATTCGTCTTGTGCGACGTTTTGCCAAAATCGGGGAAGCACAAATTTATGTCCACTATTAAATTACGGTTTTGCCAAAATATTGCCAAAATCGGGGAAGCACAATTTTGTGTCCACTATTAAGTTACGGTTTTGCCAAAATGTCTACTCACTCAGAATGCCTTTTCCGATATCTTACCGCCCATTCCAAACTGTGGTTAGTAGGAACCGCCCGGATTTACAGATCCACCTTCGTTCATCACCAAAGAAGAAATGCAGATAAAAAGCGTCCTTAACTTGGGAGCTGTCACCAGAGCGATGAGAAAAAGAAAAAAAAAAAACTGCGGCGTCTTAGAATCAGCGACAAAAGTATATTATCTCTGCGGTTGGAACCTCCATGAAAGTAATTGTAGGTGACTAATTACTTAATATTAATCTTAGACTGGCGAACTTCAGGAAAAACTCAGGAATCAGGTTTATTCTGTTACAAGCAGAGAGAGTACAAAAAAGGTCTATGTAGGCCTAGCCCAGGCCAGGCCTAGGTTGGCCTGAAGCCAACTACTCTCTTCCGCTCTACATCCTTAGTCCAAGTCTAGAAAATCTGATCTCACAAACATTGCAGTTTAGTTACTTTTAAATGGTTTAAACAAAGAACAAAGTGGCGCCAAGAACAAGCCCACTTGATTGGTTCTACAGTTGGTATCAGACACACCTACTCACACCCACTTCACACCTATGCATTCTTGTCAGAATAGCATGAGGAGAGATATCTTATATATCAGAAATATCACTTATAGAATGTTCCAAACATTCTCACAATCACATCATTACAATCCTTGTAATGAGACTATCAAAATGATACCAGACATGAATACATTTACATTTCATGATACATGGATACATTATATCAAGGTAGCATCCTTTGTCTTGTGTAAGTGATAGGCCTTAAACCAGCACATTAGCATTCCATTGGGGGAGGGGATGGGGTCTTTGTTTAAAACCAAGATGGGTTACATGGCTAACTAAAAGTAGTCTTGAGGTTAAATTATTATCCATTTTAACCATACATTTTATTGCTATCAAGTGCCCGTAACAAGAGTAAAGTAAGCAATGTCAGAGATGTTGCCTGTGCCTCGTCGATTCCTGCCGCACAGTTGAGGAATGTTAAGTTAAATGGGACTCAAACTGACCCCGAGCAGTCTAAAATGTTGTGTGAACCTAAAATGACAGTGTCTGGTTACGCTCCTTTCATCACTGAAGGGTTTGTTTCACTGGTAGGAGATGCTCATAGAGTACCAGTTAAAATATTACGTGACACTGGAGCTTCGGAGAGTTTCATTTGCCAATCGGCCCTGCCTTTCTCCGCTTTGTCTCATACTGGGAGTTTTGTGTTAATTCGAGGAATTGGGCTCCAACCGTTTCCAGTGCCATTGCATCAGATTCAGTTGCAGTCTGGGTTTGTGAATGGAGAGGTGACTATAGCTGTACGTCCGACTCTACCTGTTGAAAATATTGACATGATCATCGGAAATAATTTGGGAGGGGATTGTGTGTGGCCGGAGAGGTCATGTCCGCCTCCCGTGGTCAAAACAGTTCCAACGCCATCAGCTGAGCCGGAAAAAAGTCTTAAAGATTTTCCAGAGGTGTTCACTGCCTGCACGGTGACGCGAGCAATGGCTCGTGCTCAGACAGTGAATCCATCTGATGTATCTAGGGCTAATGCAGTTAAAATGTTTGTCCCAGAATTACCAGCACCGTTATCTCTCAGTGAGGTAATTGAAGCTCAAAAGAATGATTCTACTCTCGGAAAGTATTTCGCTTTGGCCTCTGGCGAGGATAATGTCGATCATGGTTATCTGATCCAAAATGATTTGTTGTTGCGCAGGTGGTCACCCCTGGTAGACACTGATGTGGCAGATCAGGTGTTGCAGGTGGTGATCCCTGTGAAATACCGGGACTTAGTCTTAAAAACAGCGCACGGAGAAGTGTCTGGCCATTTTGGGGTGAGGAAAACGTACAATCGTGTATTGCAGCATTTCTATTGGCCAAGGATAAGAAGGTACATAGCGAGTTTCGTAAAAGGTCGTCATGCTTGTCAAATTGCAGGTAAGCCAAATGGTTCGTTTAAACCTGCGCCACTACAACCCATTCGGTCCGTGGGCACTCCGTCTGAAGATCTGGTTATCGATTGTGTGGGTCCGGTGCAGCCATTTGTAGCGGCGTTAACAGAACTACGAACAAAATCTAAGCTCTGGAAGGGGGATCTGGAACGTTTTCATGCCACCTTGAAGTCATTGTTGCAGGCGTACTGTGTGGAACTAAAAATAAATTGGGAAGAGTGGCTACTACTGGCGGCCGGTGCAGTAGTACAGGACAGCACGGGGTTTAGCCCCAACGACTTCGTTTTGGGGCACAAAATGCGCACCTTTCTATCAGTGAGCAGTGAGTTAGAAGGTGGTGTGGAGCCACCTGAAGATTTGGCCGATTATGTGTATGGCTTTCGCCGAAGATTGTTTTTGGCTGGGAAATTGGCTAGTGGAAATCTGTGTGTGGCGCGGACAGAGTTGAAGCGAAATACACAGATGTTGGCTAGTTTGGATAGCATTTTGGGGCATTTGGACGGGGTACAACATACTCATTTTAATTTCTGATTTTTTGTCTTTACAGCGTCTCATGCAGCCCTATCGACTGTCTAATAGAGTGCCGCTGAGTGTTAGCAGATGCGCTTTCTTGGCCCGGATGAGTTGATATGATGTTGTCCTTTTTTTACCCTGTCTTTGTCTCGTCTCTGTCCTCCCTTAATTAGCTATCCTAGGCGCCAGGATTTTGCTGGGGGGTAAGAAACGGTGGAGATCTGGGGTGAGAGTGGTCAGTGTCGTTTGTGGGTTGTAACAGTTGTGTTCACACGGATAAATGAGTGAATGTGCACGATTGAGTGTGTATGGGTATTCCAGTGTGAATGAGTTTAGTTTAATACTTTCTTTGTATTTATTTGTTACTTTGGTGATTGGGAGTGTTTAATTATGAATCCAGAGTCCCGCTAACGTGGGCCTCTGTTTTTTGGGGGGGGAGTGATGTCACGCCCGGCTATGCCGTGCTGGGTGTGTCTCTCCCTGACTTGGCCCTGTGTGGGTAATCCAGCCTGCATTTCCTACTGCTGCTGTTCTGTCGCCTTTAGGTGGAGCTGTTGCTGTGGGCCGTGCCGCGCTAATTGGTGGGCCGATGAGCGGGTCTTTAAAATCACCGCCTTGCAGTCGGCTCGCTCTCTCTTTCTGCTACCTTGGCCTGACGACGAGAGGCTGGCTGTGGTCGTCGCTCCTTGCCCGTTCACCTTTTTGCTTTACACTTACATCATACTGATATGCACGACACTTTTGGTTTGCTTACCACTTACTGACTTCGGACAAATCATTCGTTAATAAACCAACATCATATTTAAACATTAAGTTCAGTGTGGTCTCCCCTATGTCAGCTCTACTTTGAGCCAAGTGGTCCTGACACGCCGTAACCATTTATACTCGCGCGTGGTGGTTGCAACACTAGTTGCAATATTCTCTTGAACAGAGGTGTCGCTGTTGTGAAAAGATTAACACTAACTACTCTACACAGCAGAAGAAGCTGCAGTAAGAAACACTAGAGCTAGCTTCTGTGATGATGGTGCTTCAGACTTTGGTTGCTACTATTCACAAACACCACCATCATCTAGTTTCCAAGGTGTGCGCACAGGTAGATAGATAGATGGATATATATAGATAGATACTTTAGTCATCCCGAAGGAAATTTTAATAATTTAAACATTTTAGTTAGCTGGCTAGCTAGCTAGCAGCTGGCTGAGTTTGTGTAATTTCCTGAAGTGGAAAGAGATTTTGTTCAGGCCTTAATAGATATCCTTTGTTTGAAAATAAATTGTTTCTATTCTTTCCTCTTAATTCCATGTGTTGCAACTCGCGCTGGTAACTTTGTTAACTTATCCAGCAAACTATTAAAAATTCACGACTGTAACAAAACACTGCAACTCTCGCTTGCCCTCGAACTAGTACATCTTCCTGTTTCCGCCTTGTCACGCTCGTCTGAAAAAAAATAGGCTTGTTCGTCTTGACTCATAGATATATACACTAGATGTCGCCTTCTGCTTCTCAGCATGTGTCAACACCGCCGCCATCTTGGTACAGGGATCTGAAGCGCTAAACCAGTTCTCCTGTATTGTCAGCGTTACCTATTTAGCGACGTTTGGCCATCCCCAGCGATAGAAAACCTTTTTAGCGATTAGCGACAAATTTGGGAACTTCTCACAATGATGGCAGATCGGCTTCTTTGTTGTTGAAATGTAAGAAAATCACCTTTCTCATGGCTTTGTCATTTATGAATTCAGCTACATCTCGTTTGCCCATGGCACTGACCCATGATTATAAAAGTAACGACTGGCGTAGCCTATGTAGTAGCAGAGGTAAATGTTCTACAGATCTACAGCAACTTCTGGTGAGATTACAACTTACATGAGTAAACGAGACGAGGGGTATGTGGCCTCAACCAGAGCCTGTCTACGAAGAGCCTGTTTACTTTCATTGTATCGAACCTGGTTGCAGTTTACTCATTGTTCCTCTAGGGGCCGCCGCTAGCTAGTGCAGAATGAATGGGAGTCTATGGGACTAGACGGGTAAAATGTATCTTTATTATCGTCTTAAGCTTAGTTTTCTCTAGACTCAACCATAAAAACATGCCTGTCAGTTGGAACAACCCAAAAAACTAGATAATTGCTTGAGATTCTGACGATTTATGGTGATTTTATTTTCGCTAGATCTTTGCCCAGATTGACGCTAATGCATTATAGAGGAGTGGATCACTGAAGGAAGATGGCATCTCGATTGACGCATTCGTTCCAATAAACAGCAGTAGTCAAGGCGACATCTAGTGTATATATCTATGGTCTTGACTGAGTCTGACCTAGCGTTCATGTGCTTCGGAAAAACCTTTCTCCGAGTGAAAACATCATCATTCCGCGTCATTCACGTCACTTAATGTGTGAGTCAGAGGTCGGAAACTGGGGCTAGATTTTGCTAACAGAGTTGCCCAGTTAGGGGCTCGTCATCACTTTTGTCGTCACGTTGTAGTTCGTTTGTAGTCCATGTGGCCTTTCATGTCCAACAGTTTTAATGTGAACTTGGGAATTTGCCCTTTTTATCACTTGAAAAGCTGCATATCTTTCTTTACCGAGCATCTTACACTATATTTTAAGCAAGTACAGTTGTTTGTTTAGGATTAGTGAGTGTATGTTTTAACCTTTGTTGTGGCATCCGTGTTTGTCACACATTCAATGGCAAAGCACTTGAACACTTGCTGTCGGAAAAACAAAGTAGCCATGGGGGCGGTCCTTGTCATTCCGAGGTGCTCTGAATGCACCATGACTTTCGTCTGGCTTTCTACGTAAACGTGATCTTCAGAGGCTAGCCGGGAGGAGCTACAACAGAGGGCAGCTCATCCCGGACAGAAAGGCTACAGTCTGCCTGACGTGACTCGCGGGAGACATCGCGGGAGATATAAACACAGCAGAACTTTCATTCTTACTCATTAAAATGAGCATGATGACAGACGAAATAAATTCTTATGATGTAGTTTAAATAAACCACTGTTGTCATACAGTTAACAGGCCTGCATTGTAGCACATAAATTCAATATCAAGTGTTTTCCCTATATGTGTGTCTATTTATTTAGCCAACAGCAGAAAATAACAGAATATCCAAACGTTTTCAGTAGGCTAGCCTACCACTGTTGCAGAAATCACGTATAAGAAGGTATCCCTTCGATTTCTGTTTATTTTCGCATATTCCAACATAAGGAAGCAGCATGAGACTGCCGTCAAAATCGTCATGAGGACATTCCTCCCAAATGGCCCTATCACGTCTTTGAACTGACGTCATGAGGGTGTGTTTTAGCTCGTGGAAGGCAACTGCAAGATCTGTCTGCAGGCTAAGACTCCCGCGATATTTTAAGGCCATGTGACATGGTGTCACAGTGGTAAGTCCCAGTATGCATTGCGTCCATCCCAGTATGCATTGTGTTCAACCCAGCATGCATCACATCAAGTCAGATCTGCACAGATCTGCCTCAAGACGAACTCGCCTAATGAGTGGTGCCAGAGAATGTCTAATAAGGGGAGAACTGCCACTCTCGGAAAACTTCCGGTTTCTGAACTGGTTGCAGTTCCTTCTGTGGTTCCACATGAGGGCGCTCGTCCACGAGTGCAGAATGCATGGAGGTCTATGGAGCTGTACCCCTCAAAATCCACTTTTCTTGGGATATAATTTTTTTTCAAGTAATTTGAGTATTGCATTTGAAAGGGTAGGCAAAGAAAATACACTTGGTTGAGTATTATATTTTTTAAAGTCACTTAATTGTTCTAAAAAGCCTTTCAAATGTGTCAATGATGTCATTCATTAGCACAATGCTAGCGTGTTATGTGCAACAACGATCCAACCTGTAAGAAATCAAAAGGACATAAGTACTCGTTCATTCAACTTTTGACCTATAACCCATGTTGAAGTTATACAAACTACAATCAAATCTGAGATTTGTCAACGACAATCAGGTGAAAGAGACAAATTTAGCTGTCTAGCTCCATTGACTCCCATTCATTCTGCACTCATGGCGATCGCCCCCAGTGGAACTCTGGTGGAACTGCATCCAAAATTCAGTACAATGGGACTTAATACGGAGTGGCCAGGCTCTCCAGGCGCGCGGGAACCTATTTTTGACCAAGGGTGCTGAATAACAAAAATAATGGATGTCCGACGATTCTACGATTCACCCCCCCCCCCCCCCCCTCCCCGGACATATTTAGGATTTTGAATGCTAAATACGTAATTTTAGTGCGGTGTGCGGGTGATCGCGAGAAGTTTTAGAAAAGTCCTGGGCAGCCACAAATTCCAATGTTCCGCGACAGCACTCAGAGTCCACTGCGCCCACCCTAACCCCCACATAAGCGCACTTGACATCGTTAGCCTATTTCACTATAGCTAAGGAAAATTACTTTTCTGATCGTCAAAACCACACCAGAGATGTTAGGCTTTAAATATAGGCTAATAATCAGGCTGCAATGATCTCGCAAATAATTTCTGAATAGCCTAAAGTGTGTCATCTCCACAGCAAGTAGCCTATGTGTCCTAATAATTTCTATCTTAGCGACTAGGATAGTGAAATTATTTCACTAGCTATGCATTTATTATTTTTGCAAAAGGGTCATTCTACAGAAACGCACACTTTTGACATGGCAAGATGTCTGAAAATGTCTTTCATTTTCTAAACTTCAAACTTAGACCACACTATTACTTAACTTATTGGCTGTAAGAATACACTTAAGGGACACCTTAAATATGTTTTACCTTTATTGAGCATTTATTTAAAGATTTCATGCACCGTCTATTTGTCACTGGTGTTACCTTACTCATTTTGGCAATAATTATAGCTTTTTTAAAAATATTATCTCTCAATCTCTTTAGCACATGTAATAAGAGCTACAGTACAATTATGATAAGGCAAAAAACAGGAGATTATTGATTTATTTATTTTAATAATGATTGTTAAAAGTTTATTTGAATGATGTTTATTCAAATGCGCAACCATGTATTCTCTATAAAAATGAAAATATCATAAAAAACAGTTATAAACAAATAATATTGCAATTGTTTAAATGTCATCTCTTAAGTCTAGCAAAATTAAATGAATATTAAATCATTATCATGTCGAATTTGACACATTTGTCTTAATGTTCCTGAAACACACAGTAACACCAGTGACATTTATGTAACACCAGTGACCAAAGATCTTGACTACTCAACTCGAATTAAGTATATGACACCAAATTGTTACATGTAGGCTAATAAAATCACATTGACAATAAGTGAAAGTATTTAACAAAGTATTGTAAACAAGAATTTCATACATTGTAACTGACAGTCACTGGTGTTACCCACATGAGGGTAACACCAGTGATGGTAACACCAGTGACAACTCTCAAGGAAAATGAAATTTACAAAATGGCTGCTACAGGGAATCAAACCACATGTTGTCATTCATGGTATACTCACTAAATTATGTATATTAATCCATTTGTAATCTTTTTTTTTTAACTTTCCAAAGAATAAAATAGGTCATACCAGTGACGTCAACTAAAAGCTTCAAAGGAAAACTTAAGATAAATGAGAATATTTCTCAAAAATGAAAAGAGTCAGTGGTCTTACCATGTGTCTGTCTTCTTTGATCTTCAGGAAGGAAGTAAATAGATGTCCTGTGATGTCATCAGTCTGATTTTTTATGTCAAAATGATAGTCTTTTCTAATGAGGTAACACCAGTGACATGACTCCATGGGACATACATTTTTATCATTTTATTTGTAATATTTAATTGCCATTTTGTATTTTTATCTAATGCATATAATATATTTGATAGTTATGTATATATTATTGCAATTTAACTGAATAAAAATCATGTTTTTGACTTAAAAATATTGCCCTCTGCCTTTGTACTTGACAGTTGGGACGGGCATTTTTGTGGTGCCTGGGAATTCATAAAATTGTTTAAAAACAAATACTGTCATAATGATGGCTCAAAAAGGTGTAATTGTTCAGGAAACATATTATTTTACTTTAAAATATAAATAAATTGCAACAGTAATATGTTTTTAAAATGTTATAGTCCTCTAAAGTCAGGGGACAGAAAAGTGTGCGTTTCTGTAGAATGGCCCAAAACTGTAAAACACAATTAAAGTATCTTTCAGCTTATCCATGTTTTTTTTGAATGTGTAAATCGCATAGAATATGTAGGCCTATATCAACCGTAGGCCTACACACTTGATCGCTATCACATAGATGAAACCACGCTACGGTTCTTACAGTAACTGACTCACGTTCACGTTGATCTCTATAGCTGTTAATTTTTAGTAGCCTATATTAACCTTAATAACCCTTATCCATAACCCTTTTTTGCTATTTGACTCATCATTTCACATACAAAAATATAAATAATGTCAGACAGCGAATTAGTAATTATTTTAAAATATATATAATATTTAAAAAAAAAATCTATCTCCTGCCAGCAGGGGGTGCTGCAGCACCCTCAGCACCCCCCTTCCCACGCCCTTGAGGCTCTCCGTAGACGGGCTCTGGTGGTGCGCTACCGTGTGCTACACGGCCAAAACCCTGGCGCGCCAGAGAGATCTATGTCATTTTGACGTCACATTGTTGCGCTACCGGTAGGGTGCGTCAGGTATGTAGAAGCCTTTACTGGTGCATCTGTTGTTGTGTGAAGGAGTTGTTGTGTTGTATCAAAGATTATACATAGGCAGAGCAAGATATTTCTTCAGGAGCCACTTCTAGGAACCATGTTGTTTACCATGGATCAGAATTCAGCTGCCATCTTTGCCCAGGGAAAGATCAGATTTTCTGGTTATGGGTTAAGTTGCTATTTTTCTTTCATGTTTTATTCATAGAGTAAAAGTAAAAAAAGTGGAGCAGTTTTGAAAAAAAAAAGAATAGTATTTTTGAATAGCATTTCACTTCAAGTCCTCTGAGAAAGGATTGTGTGTGGAATCCCCAGTATCGCCTTTGAAGTCACAGCTCTACAGCTGTTTGATAACTTTGAGAAGTCTCTTTTCAGACTCTGGGCCCTAATTCAAATGGCAACTGACCAACTAATGCTTATGCAGAGGGTCTTCCTCATAGTATTTATTACTAAAAAATCAGCTTGATTAAAAAAAAAAAAAAAGACTTGTTTGTCTGCTTGTCATTTAAATTAGAGGCCCCTTATGTTTATCTTCTCAGAAGGGTATATAAAAAGAGGTTTTATTTGGAAAGCCACTTTTATTGAGGAACTCCTGATGAACCCTGTAAGAGACCACTTCAGCTGTTCTGGCCAGTGCTAATGTTTCAACTGTCCTTCCATATGGACACCAGATCCCACTCACCCCTGCTAGCTGTCATCTATACGCAGTCAGATGGGCTCCTGCGGCGCAGTTATTGCTGCTATATTATGCTGGTCACCCCCTACTTGTCTCTCTAATGCACTCTTCATCCAGCACCAGCACCATGACTGAATGAGACTGTGACTGGGGCTGACTGGTTCATGATGGCAGTGGTGAATCTATTGAGTTTGTGCTTGTGTGTGTGTGTGTGTGTGTGTGTGTGTGTGTGCGCGTGTCAGTGTGTGAGTGAGTGAGTGAGTGAGTGTGTGTGTGTGTGCGCGCATGCACGAGTGCTAAAAGCCACTTATGACCCATCAGTCCTCATTAGAGGTGTATGTAATAAAGAACATTATAACCCCCTTCCACAGGAATTCCCTTTCTGCCTGTCTGTCTGTCTCTCTCTCTCTCTCTCTCTCTCTCTCTCTCTCTCATACACACACACACACACACACACGGTTTATCTTTTCTATCTACTGGAAGTCATTTCATTTCATATTTCTATTACTAATGGTTACAGTCATTTCTTTCAGAAGACAATGCAAATCTCTGTGAATCTTTGTAGTCTCTCAACTCTACAACTCTTTGTAGTCTCTCAACTCAACAACTAACAGATAAGGCAGAAGAATTCAGACTGTCACTGCAAGCCCTTCCAGCTGAAGGTATGGAGACAGACAGAAGGGGAAAGGCGAGAGAGAATACAGGAGAGAGAGGTGTGAGGAAAAAAATGTGTATGTCTGTGTGTGTGTGAGCGAGAGAGAGAGAGAAATGTGTGTGTGTGTACGCACATGCGTCCCTGCGTGTGTGTGTCTGTGTGTGAGAGAGAGAGTAAGAGAGAGTGAGTGATTGAGAGAATACTAAAAACATGTTCTGGATTACATTTTCTTTCATCCTCTTTGCTCCCCCTGAGTAAAGAAAAGAGGCATGAAGCTCTGCACTTGCTCATCAATAAATCTGTGTGGGATTTTTTTGTTGTGGTAATTGACTGTGGCAACAGACGCTGGCAATAGCGCCTGGTTCTGCCATTCAGGAGTGCAATGGACTCCTGAGTGCTTCTTTCACCAGAAATGGCCAATTGATCTCTCTTTCTCTCTCCATTAGCCAATCTCCCTTCCTCCCTCTTTTCTTTCCTCTCTCTCTCTCTCTCTCTCTTTCCCTCTCTCTTTCCCTCTCTCTTTCTCTGGCATCAAGATGCTTTAATGGTGGTTTGGCTCTTTGTCGCCTGACATTTAAAAGGATTGATTCGTCGGCGCGCGTGTGCATGAGCTTGATTAAGACAGTATTTGAGGAAGGCTCCCAGGAGGTCAGTGGAATTCATTAGAAAGGTTTTAACCTGTGCACAACATGTCCACTTGTCACAGGTGCTCATTTTAAACCCATCACTCAAACCAGCAGCAGCACTTGTGGAAGCTGTTGATTGCGTCTGATCTACTGCTCCAAACATGTGTGTGTGTATGTGTCTGTGTGTGTGTGTCTGTGTGTGTGTCAAGATGTGAAGGGATTAACGTTGTGGCCTAAGCAAACACAAATAAAATCAAGGAGTTAGGCAGAAGGAGGCATCACAAACAAAACCTAATTACATCCATTCACTTACCGTCATACTCTACTCACACACACACACACACTCACACACACATACACACACACACACACACACACACACACACACACACACAGGACAGCGGTTCAATTGAAAAACTGTCTCCTTGAGTAGAAATATTTATATCTATAGACCTTCCTTGCTTCCCTCTCTGTCTTTATCTGTTTGTCAGGGTTCCCGCGGGGTCTTAAAAAGTCTTAAAAAGCCTAAAATTCAGAACTTTAAATGTAAGGCCTTAAAAATGGCCAGATTTTCATTCCGAGGTCTTAGAAGTAATTTAGTCAGTTCTAAAAAATATTTTACCATCGTTCATTTCCAGAAACGCTGGCCGCAGAAAGTTATTACAAAGTAGCAAAAAAGTATTGAGTCGTAGCTTGCAAAGCAGAGCTCTAGCGTCTTTGCTACCATTGTAACAAAACCAGCAGAATGCTCAGAACATTTGTTCAGTGTGTTGTAGTTCTTTCTGGGGGATATTGGTGTTGGTACGTAGCCTACGCAGTGATAAATCTACAAATCCTGTGATAAATGCAATACCTGTCCGCAAAATACGTCTGCGTCTCCTCAGAATTTGTTAAAGTTCGGCTATGTGTGGAAAATTGGAAAGTGTACTTTCAACGAGACATGGCTAGATCCAGTGATGCCGCGTTACTCTATTTTGACCACTTTTTTCGGTAACAAGTCTAAAGCGCTACTATTTCTAGCAATCAGATTAAAGTTACTTATCCAAGTCACTGTGCGTTAGGCCTACTATTTTTGTCATTTAGCCTACCTTAGTAAAAGATATATTCTTTGCTTTTTTCTTGTCTCGGGGAATAACGCTCACTTTTTTAGCATGATGACTCACGTGTAATACCATGCAGCAACACAAACATAAACAACAATAGAGGGAGGAGAGAGATGCGCATTTTAGCTATACAGTCATTATTTTGAGTTTGTGTCCGCTAAACATGATAACATTAAGGTACGTTGTACACTCTGTGCTGGTGACAAAGTGCTGTCTAGCTAGACATCCCAAGTCTCCCGAAGTTCTGGGAGTCTCCCGATAGCGGCTTCCTGACGCCCGCAAATTAGATAAAATCTCCCGGAATCTAGAACAAACAAGAGCGCGCAAGCCAGACCGGAAATTCAAATCACGTGTGCATCTGAGTTTAGCGCGCACACAACGGAGAGGAAGAGAGAGAGGGGTGGTGCGTGTGTGCCTGAAGCACATCCAAGACAGAGAGCATCCTGGCCTGTTTTACTAAATCAACCAATCAATTTTCAGTGTAGATGGGCTTTTATCTTTTTTCTCCTGAACTAAATTAATCAGTTCAGTGTATCTAGAAACATGAGCGTCATGCCAGAGTCAATGGCCTCCAAAAAGGAACATTTAAGACCCATTTCACATAAGAGTAAAACATAATGATAGTCTTGCACACTGCACTGTTTGTAGCATTGCCCATGGCTGCAAAAGACTTGTTGAAGTGAGTTTAATAAGTGTCATTTAATCTGCTATTATTCAGGCCTATACTAGATGGCTAGTTGCCAAGGCTACATAAAAAGCCTTTTCTTTGCAAACATCGCGCTCTCCCGTTTGTTCTCTTTTTGAAGATGAAAAGCCCAAACTACCAAAATCTACATATTCTATTATCACAATTTCTATCTATAGGCCTTCCTTATTTGGTGTACTGACTAGACATTATTGAACAAACATCTGAATTTCAGTATCTAAGTAGGCTAAAGGGCTACCTCCCTAAAATTACTTTTTTTCAGGTTGGGATGTCCGCTATACATTGTTGACATTACTCTTAAAATGCATTTCCAATAAAGTGAGTATTGGCAAAACCTGTTGTCATTTTTATGTTGAGGCGGTGGGGGGTGTTGTCGGCAGCTGCTGAAAGTAACTAATAAAGTAACTTGTAATCTAACTCAGTTACTTTTAAAATCAAGTAATCAGTAAAGTAACTAAGTTACTTTTTAAAGGAGTAATCAGATTACTTTTTCAAGGTAACTGTGGCAACACTGGCTAGATCAGTGGTTTTCAAAGTGGGGGCCGGGGCCCCCTGGGGGGCCGTAAGGGGGTGCCAGGGGGGCCTCAGCAAATTGGAAGGAAAAATAAAAGCAACAAATAAATATATTTGAAATATACCTATTACTATGAGAGTTGTTATACAATGTCATTATAATAATTTGGTGCATATCTGAACATTATAATGACTGGGAATAATAGTAGAGTGATAGCTCTCATACAGCAGAAAGCTCCATTTTTACACACTGTATTCTCCATTGCGAAGTGCTTGTGGCTAAAATAATTATTAGGATTGCTTAATGTATTTTACATTTGCCTTAGTATTGTCGATGGGTTTAATAACACATCAAGGATGTCCTTGGCCAGAACCTAGTGGTATTTGGGGGGCCTTGTCGTGGAAAAGTTTGGGAACCCCTGGGCTAGATCACAGCGATGTCTGCTGTTGGTTACAAGTGGTACCCGGCTCCAGGTACGAGGCTCGCTGCAAACTTTGCAAAAAAACTATTCAATTAGGGACTCTAGGTGTGAAGGCGGTGGAGTCGCAAGCCAGAGCATGCAGAGAAACATAAGCTAGCCGCAAAATGCAAACTGTTTATCAGCACTAGCCGCTAACATCATTCGAAAGCTCCGGTTTCGCTCTTTCAAGTGACGTCTGTGCGACTTGTGCGAGATAAGTACTCCGTGAGCAATTCAACAGAGAATAATTTAAGTGAATTTGGACGCATATTAATACTATATATTTTTAGGAGGGCTTTTGATCATCTTTGGGTGGTTTCAGCTCCCCCAAAATACTGTAAGCCTAACGACGTCCTTGACAAGGCTCATACACATACCCTACCCACACACATTCTCACACACACACACACACACACACGCACGCACACAAGTGCAGAGTGTCCACCCAAAACACACTATCGTTCAAATATCGTTCGTTCTTAAAGTTCCGGCAGTGTTTGGCGGGCCTATCAAGTCTATTTTTGTGGACTTTACCTTAGAATAGACGTACTCATTATTTCCCCTTGATTCAGCCTATACCGTAGCTATTAGGGATCGACCGATATGGATTTTTTAGTGCCGATACCGATTTTTTTCCATCAGCCTAAGCCGATGACCGATACAGGCTGCCGATTTTTTTTGAGCCGATATTTGGAGCCGATACTGCTTTTATTTTGCTCCCTAAATTTACATCATACAAATGACACATAATTACACAAATGATGATAACAAATGTTATAAGTCTCAATTTAAAAAAGCAACATTGAACTTATGGATGGGTGCACTGAATGGTTAACTGCAAAATGCTTTCATCAACATCTTACCAGACAGCCTTGATGATGCATTGCTTGCTGACATATTATAAGACATAATTCAGGTCATCACAAAATGTCCTTTGTCAACACATTTAAATAATTTAAGAAAACAATAAGCCTGAAAATTAGCTATTGAAATAAAGTGCTTGATTTGTAATTTAAGACTGCATGGTTTCAATTTTTCTATGTCTATATTTTTCTAAAAAAAAGCTGCCAGATTTGTCAACCACAGAACATAAATCAGCAGAGGAAAATAACGTGGTGTCAAATGTTTCTGTTCTAAACGGCATCAACGTCAAAAGGTATAAAAACATATCTCTCAGTTTTAAAATCTCTCCCTCAGGTAGCGCAGCACTCTCATATCGCTGTGATGCGTGTGTCCCACTGAGTGAGACCAGACGCACACACAAACTTCTGTTTGGTAGCTGACGAACCACCATTGAACTGGATTGATAATGATAACATTAGCAAACGGCTCTAAACAACACGAATTAATATTTAACTACATATAACACGTCTCTCATTATTAAAGCTCTGATATCACTGCGATGGCAACTCCGCCCGCTCGAAGGGAGACGCACACACCACGCGTCCAAAACTCAATGACACAGATGGTCGCTGAATAAAACTCCCACAAATACTTCGGAACAACGTCGGCATTACTTACTGTAATCATATGATTGACCACCGCTACCCCATGCATACGGATAGCCTACAACTTAGCTATTTGCAGCTCCCTAAATACAATGGCAAGCAGTTTTATAGAAGAGGGGCATTCAGGGAGGGAGACACACCACACGCGTCCAACACTCAGCCAGGTGGTCGCTGAATAAAACTCCCACAAATACCACGGAACAACGTTGGCATTACGATCAGTGTTTGTAACAGCTAGCTACCTCATGCATATGGATAGCCTAGCCCACAACTTAGCTATTTGCAGCTACCTAAATACAATGGCAAGCAGTTTTATAAACGAGGCATTAAGCATTAAATAAAGTAGGCTACCTATATCATTCGCATTTTCCATTTGGACCCACAAACTTGCTTCCACCTTCAAAGTGTATGGCAATATTTCAGCTAAGTCAAACAGTTAAGATGCTTTGAAAGTTTAAAGTTTACTGTTGTCTTGAAGAGCAGGCTTTCAGCTCTCTGCTCTTGGGGGAGGGGCAGTCTGCACGTGAATTGCAGCGTCTCCAGCAACACAGACCTGCCTGTGGACGCCTGTATGTAAATAATGCGGGGAAAAACTATCGGCGAACGCAGCCGCTTATCGGCCGATGCCGAAACACGTAAAAAACCCAAATATCGGCCTGATATATCCGATATATCGGTCGATCCCTAGTAGCTATGCCCAAAAATAATAAATCACAGGCGGCATCCAAAAACATTCAGATGGGCTATCCATCCCATAGCCTACAGACTTACTGTAGGCCTAACCTATGCCTATAAATAATTTCTTATCAAAAATATTTCTGGATACGTGCTAAACTCCTTACCTGGTTGTAGCCTAAGTTTTATCCATATGGAGATCTTCAAAGGCTTGCGCTATAATTCCAACCCTGTTTATAAACGAACCTGTCTGTTGCTGACAAGGCCTATCTCAAATTTCCCGTTTAACTCTATGGCTATAATTGTGCAAACATTTCAAATCCCAACTTTAAAACGACAAGGTGTGGACAGGCAAAATAGGCTATTACGCATAGGCTACAAACAATTTCCAAATCAGTTTCAGTAGCCTACGCTACGAGCTGGCCTAAGATCCGAAATGGCAGACGGATAGGTTACATTACAACAGCAAGACAAATATACACATTTGGACCAAAGGTCCATTTATTTGTTTTTTTTTTCAAACTGCAGAAATCAAATTATTAGGCTGTTATATAGAGAACGAAAAAAACCCATTATTAACCGGTTTTGTGGATTTCAGAATAACGTTTCTGTTCCGGAATAGTTGAAGACCATTTTGTTTTCGTTTCCGCTCCTCGTAAAATTCCATTCGTTTTCGGTTTTCGTTCCTTGAACCGGTTCGGAGCCCTGCTAACAACACCCAAACATAGCATGTTACCAAAGCCTTTTCCCATAACCCGATCATGACCACTCACAGACCTTTCTACTGAATTACAAACAACTCCCGTCCTGTCAATTCTGTCATCGTCCTGTCCCACTGTCTGTCTGCGAGTCTGTCTGTCTGTTTGTCTGTCTATCTGTCTGTCTATCTCTCCGTCTCACTTGTCTATCTGTTACCTTGTTGCGTTTCATGTGTCTGATGTTTCACTTCACGTGGTGCTATATGATTCCAGGGTCACATAAATGGTTGAGGTAGGACAAATTGTATTTGCATTTGAAAAATATATTACTTAATTAAAAATAAAGTTGTCCTCCGAAGAGAGGAGGTGGTGGTGGGCCAAAAAAAAAAAAAAAATTATAGACTGAATCACAGAGGTCACGAGATGGACGCTGCAGTTGGTCCAACCACTGAAATTATACATCCATCAACACACGCACGCACGCAGACACACACGGGGGCAGTCGTGGCCTACTGGTTAGCGCTTCGGACTAACCGGAGGGTTGCCGGTTCGACCAGTAGGAACGGCTGAAGTGCCCTTGAGCAAGGCACCTAACCCCTCACTGCTACCCGAGCGTCGCTGTTCACTCACTGTGCAGTTCACTGCGCCGGGATTAGTGTGTGCTTCACCTCACTGTGTGTTCACTGTGTGCTGAGTGTGTTTCACTAATTCACAGGTTGGGATAAATGCAGAGACCAAATTTCCCTCACGGGATCAAAAGAGTATATATACTTATACTTATACTTATACTTACACTTAGGGACCGTTCATTATTTATAAACGGGGTCACCGGAGGGATTTTGAGTGCTTCAATCAAAAGTTGCATGACCCTCCCCTGCCTGCAAGGAAATTTTCAACGACCCTCCAGTAGTCTTTTCAAAAAAGACATGACCCTACCCGGCCAATCGTCGATACCTAGCGCGCTATGAAAACACGTCGATTTAAGCAATCGTTCTAAACTCACCCTCTGCTTTCTGATCTTACACATCACACTTCACCAAGATGGTGGCCATTTCTGTAGATTTACTCACTAACATTGTTGTGGAAACACAATAAGCATGGAAACTAAATGCACACATCCTGCAACTGCATTAGCCTACTTGAAATAATTTACTCCTCTAGTAGGCTAAGTATTCACATGAAATAAAACAATAAAACATTGAGACCATTCAACAAAGCACACTGGGTAATAACAAATTCAACACATGAACTTGTTGCTATGGACTCGTCTCTAAGCTTCCTCAGTCATTGTAAAGCTGCCGAAGCTGAACATTATCCAAAACTCAATTTCTCAGACGAGCGTCAATTTGGGAGCTTGCTACACACCTTCATTCTCAAATGACTTGAAAAGACCGTTTGCACAATTTCACAAATAATCACAGGGACCGAAAAATACCTAACATGCCAACTTTTTCTGGGTTTATGCCTATCATTTTAACTTTTCCCCGCTGTCTTGACGTTTTAATATTTTCCCGTAGAATATCCCATATTACTGTAATACTCTCATAACATTAGGAGAGAGAATGACAGCGATTAACAAATTGCACTTGTTGCTGGTTACCAATAGGCCCTACTAT
This sequence comes from Alosa pseudoharengus, assembly GCF_046254945.1. Taxonomy (NCBI): domain Eukaryota; kingdom Metazoa; phylum Chordata; class Actinopteri; order Clupeiformes; family Clupeidae; genus Alosa; species Alosa pseudoharengus. The sequence continues at coordinate 43,411,883 of NW_027468663.1, forward strand.
ATATTTTTTTGCAAACAACAAAAACAGAAAGGATGGAGACAGCAAAGCTAGAGATGGGCAGGAACAAGGTCAATTGGTAGAGATGCTTGTCAAAACGTTAGGAGCTGGATGTGTGGATGAATGAAGCACAAGTATGCTTTATAAGCATGCACACTGTTTAAAGTTAGGCTAGGCTACACGGTAAACTACAAGTAAACCAAAGTTAGCTTTTTTAGGGCTGGATAAAGTTGACCAAATGGATATAGGCTGTTAGGAGTGAATAAAGTAGGCTACTTTGTTGCTCCAACCCTTCCAACGTTAATGGGGACGGATGTTGACATTTTCCGTATTTTGCGTGAGAAACCCGGGAAATCTCCCTTATTTTCATTGTTCAATATTGACAGAGCTATGGAACGAAAGAGAACGTTATATGGCGACAGAAATCAACAATCAAACAAGCCACTTTTTTGCTGTTTTCATTAATACAAAAGATGGGTGACCCCCCCTCCTAGACAAAAAAAGTTAGGTGACCCTCCCCTCAACAAAGAATAAAAAGACATGACCCTCCCCTATTTTCCTCCGGTGACCCCGTTTATAAATAACGAACGGTCCCTTACTATACACACACAGATTTTATTGTATATTGATACATTGGAAACTGAAGATTTTGAGTGAAAAACTTAACTTTACAGATGAAAAAAATGAATCCAGTGGTTAAGACGTGATGCAATAATGTGCCGTTACGGAATACTTATTCCGGGTCCAACTGCTCCCAGAGCCGCTCATTTTTTCCTATAGACAGTAAAATAAAAAAATGTATTTCGCTATTCAGAGTAGCCGATAAGAAAATTGTCATTCTACTATTAACTTGCTCTCTCAACCTAAAAAAATCTAATTTTTCACAGAGGCCTGGATGTTACCCTTGATTATCTGGCTGCACAGCTACTAATTACCCTGTTAGAGTTAAGCGAATAGTGTGTGTTCTTTTTAATGTATGTGACCTTTGTTTTCTTTTTTCTTCCTTCCTTTACCTTAGACATTGATATAAAGTCTCCCTGAATTTAAGGCTAAAGGTTAGATTTCTTGGCATCATGATATAGTAATGATAGCATTAATAATAGCATGTTAGTTTGGTCAGCCAAAATGACAGCAAAGATGCAGAGGGCATATCTATTACTGATAGCGTCCTTCAAAACAAAGTCTTTACCTGGCCGGCGCTACATACTAGTTTCCAACTACCGTAAAACTTCAAATAATAGCCGAGCCCCAAATAAACGCTTGTCTCTTTTAAACGCCTGGTGTGGCTATAGGTTTGGGTTAAAGGCCGGTCTCAAATACAGGCCTGGTCTGTTTTTTAGTTTCGGGTTGTATTTAATCTTCTAAAACCCATCAGATCATCTGTTTAAAGCCCGTTGCAGAAAGGAGTTGCAGCGGTGTGAATTAGATGTTGCACGTCGTTGCAAGCCGTCAAAAAGCATTCACCATGTCTAGTCACAGTTGCAAGGTTTTAGAATGTTGCATCAAGTTGCTGGTTTATAGAATGTTGCAGCTCATCTCGTCACGAATCTTTGGTGTGAATTGGGCTTAAGCCAGTATGGCGCAGACTGCGCACGCGAAGGTCATGATATATAATATGGTTCATGCTCTCTCCTGCTGTTTCATTCGTGAGGAAAAGGAGGGAGAATTAAACATTACGCACGTTCCACTTTTGCATAAATAATTCCTGAACGGTTTTGGTCAGGGCTGATAATGCAACTGTATTTGACAGAGGACAGATAGGCTAGGTTGCTAGTGACAAAATATGAGCTTTCAGTGTGATACGATCTCTTTGTAAATTACGTTTGATTAAAACGTCTTTCATCTGTTCTGGCTATCCCCGCTATTTGGATCTTATCTCAATCAATGAGCAACATTTCAGCACTAAATGAATGATTATCCGTAATTGTCATCGGATAGCCTAGTCATATGGGTAGACATTCAGTGTGTCTGAAATAATTAATTCGATAATATTTTACATCTTTGCAGAGGAAAAGTTTTGTATAAAGGGAATTAAAGGCCTGTCCCTCATAGACGCCTGTCTCTAATACTAGCCGATGCAGTTTATCGATTTGGCTATTATTTGGAGTTTTACGGTATATACTTTTCTTCTGAGCCAGGGCACAAGTTCTGATGGATATTCAGACATAATGATAAAATAACGTCCTGTCCTGGGAAGGAGAGCCCAGAGATGTTCCTGTATTAATTTTATTTGTCTAACTCTGAATATGTGTTTTTTTTTTTTTTTTAAATCTGCGTATATGTAAATGTTAAAGCTGCTGAATCACCAGTATCGCCGTATCTGCAGTATAAGGCACCTGTCAGTGTGTGGGGTGTGAGCACACTGAATGTGTGGTCATGAGTGCATACCTGCATGTCCGTGAGTGTGTGCTTGCCTGCAAAATTGTGTTTGTGTTTGGCTGTGTACCTGCATGTATTTACATCCATGTGTGTGTATTTATTTGCAAATCTGAAAATATTATGTTTTTATGTGTGTGTGTACCTGCATATGTGAGTGTCTGTGTTTGTGCACACCTGCAAGTATGCGTGTGAGAGCAAGATTACAAGATCTAAGGGACTTCACTGATAGGCTTCGGGGGGATTGGGAGTGCTTGGGTGATGGTCTGTTGCCAAGCGCCGCTGTGCCATTAACCATCTCTCTCTCTCTCATTCCCTCTCTCTCCCTCCTCTGTGGGCATGTGTTGGCACAGCTGGAGGCAACCAAAATATATCCACGTATCCACATTCACGTCAGTGTGGCGATATAACACAATGCCATGGTAACGCCTGATAGCAACATGTGGAACCCAGCGGTTCCACATGAGTCAAACCCTCCTCAGAGAGGCCAGCTCTGAACTCCAAGAAGGAGAGAGAGAGAGGGACTGTTTCCTTGGTGAGGATTTTGGTTTGCCGCTGCAAAAAGCTTCTGTTTTTGGCACACACCTGCATGCTAATCCTCTGTCAAATATTACATTATTAATCTCATTTCAAATTTAATCAGATTCATTATTTTTCATTGTGTGTATGATCAGAAAATCTCTGCGTGTTGCTTTTATGCTGAACAGTGTGAGCTACAATTCGTTCATTCTGGTGTGGCGAGGGTTGTGTTGATTGTTGAGCTGATGTATATCTGTATCAGAAGTGTGGACTCGAGTCACATGACTTGGACTTGAGTCAGATTTTAGTCACGATTTTAATGATTTCAGACTCGACTTGACTAGGACTTTTCCCCTTTGACCTGTAATGACTTGTGGCATGGGTAGCATCTTATCAAAATATAACTATTTCCTGCCCATACCAACTTAAGCAGCCACAAGTTCATCTAAAGTTACACCTGCAACGCAGCATTATTTTGCATTGAATGCTCTTATCGATGAGGAAGGAAATGGTATTATCACTGAAAATCCTCCCGTTTGTGGATCGTCTGATCTTTTCTGGTGAGTAACAGGCGCCATTTAAAAAAAAAAAAAAAATAGTTTAGTCCATACAACTTCATTTCAATTTCAAAAGAAATACTGGACTATGTTTTTTTTTTGTTTTTTTAAACGGCGACGAAATTGTGAATTTCCAGAGCGTGTTACTCACACACTTGGCAATCGACTCCTACGGACTTTCCCCTAAAGATGGCAGCAAAGATGGCAACATTTCCGGAAAGGTTCTGGCTTGATGAAATTCATTCTGGACTCTCTATCTGACCACATAAAGACCTCGGGATACTTCGGTTTAACTTCAGGGACCCTCTACTCACTACCACGTAAGTGTAATGTTGTTTAGAACTGTAGAAGAGACATAAAAATAGCGTTTTGTAGCGGCAAAATAATATGCCCTTCTCACTTCCACGCTAACGAGTTTTGACTAAAAACGGTAAAATCGAACTTTCTCAAAACACATCCGAATGACATGATTTTGATGTCAACTCAACGTATGTACTCCCAATCATCCGTAAATTGATCTAAAGTGCATTTTACTCCGGATAATTCCTTTAACTTAGTTTAGTCTCCTCAATGTAGGCTACTGTGTTGTGATAAGACCTTAGCAGAGTTTACCTTAACTTTAATGCTGTAGTTTTGAACAAATTTGCACAGCATGGTCACGATGCTAAGCGGATTTAATAGCAATTTAGCCCACTGTGTTATATGCAGTGCTTCTATGTGGCAACAACAATCCTTCAACAATCGTGAATAATTTGTTAAATCACATGCAGAGGAGGAGCAGCGGCTCGTTGAGAGAGAGCGGGCGGGGGAAGGAAAGGCTGTGTGAGTAAAAAGTGCAGCTCAATGAAATTATCTTATCTTTAATTTAAATAGTAGGACTACAACATAGAACATCAATGTGTGGTGGCCGGTTTTGATTTCGTGGTGCCCAGCCACAGATTAGTCAACGTATGGAAAACACTGAAGGTGTAAAATTAAAAATATTTAGCAGCACATGTTATGCTTGACGAATCGACGTATTTTTTTGCGTCGACGTCATCGATTACGTCGACGCGTTGTCCCAGCCCTAATGTAGGCTACTTGGACAGGAGTAACATAAAGGTTTGAATTCATTTTCAGAGTGCGGAATCCTGATATGCGCTATACGAGCGCTCAAGGAGGGGAAAATCAGAGTATTTGTTAGCCTTCATTTGCGTCAACCGGTTTTCTATCGCTCATATGCATGTCAAGTCAATCACATGGTGTCCTGTGATCCATGTGTCCATGCGATGGCTTGTAACAACCCATAACTTGTGAAATGACTCCTTGTAAGACCGAGCTATATGCGTTCTGGTTTGCATTTATGTACATCACAACACAATGAGTCAGAGAGCATATTGTCAAATGTTGGCTACAAACAGTCTATAGCCTACTGTTGTAACTGCACTGCTGCTATTATTAATTGTTATTACACGGCTCTTCAGAGTGCTGCAGAAAGTTCCATTCACATGAATTGGCCTTCCCAACGTTCGGGCCCATGTTAAATCTATATAAATCACCGGCAAAGTATATAATCACCGCTGTCAGTGGCAACGGGTTGATTAACGTCTTTCATATCCCTCCGCAAGAATTCCGTTCGCTTATTGCAATGGAATTTCATTGAAAGGGAAAGTAAGCTAGTAAGACGTTGCCACGCAACACCTGAAACTTTCAAGTTCTATCTGTGTGGCGAACTATTTATTTTGACAGCGGAAGACACGAAACGGTAGCAAAATCATTTTTAAAGATTCATTGTGTTAGGTTTCTTTTCTCGTTTTGGCAAGTAGCCGTGTAATAAGTAATAAGCTGCGCGTCGGGGTTCTGTTCTCCCTGTCGGGACTTATTTTCTGATAATTACCGGCGGACAATACACTATCCCTTACTTAACTTTCAGGAACTACTTGAGGCTTCCATTAGCTGCCATTGTTGGAAAAAATGGAACATTAGCCTAGTTGTCGCAACTCTACCTTTATATGGCTCTGGATCACACCATTAGCCTACTCTGTGGGGAGTGCGCTTGCTGCTGAGAAGGTCTTACGCACAAAGGTTAGAAGGGGAAGGAGGAGGGGGCAGCAGAGAATAACGCACAACTAACGCAATCAGTGGGCTAAAGTCAATCACACCACAAATTGCCTTCATAAAACACATTCCATTAATAATATTCATAAGAGGCCTGCAGTTTCACATACATGTTATTTATGCACTCACACAGACAGATACACCCACGCATTACGCTTTCAATTTTTAGACAATGTCTTATTTAGGCAGTTCAGAGCAGGAAGGATTACTGTTAATTTTATCATCTCCATGATGAGACATTAAACATGACAGTTCCTCTATTACTCCTATTCCTGCTCATTTTTTGTTGTGTGTAGGCCTACTGCATTCTAGTTTGGCGTGTGTAGGCCTACTGCATCCTAGTTTGGCGTGTGTAGGCCTACTGCATTCTAGTTTGCCATTGCCATTCTAGTTTGCCATTGCCTAACTTGCCAACATTAAACATGTTTTTTTTTTTTTTTTATATAAATTCTTAATATGATGAACTTTATGAGACACTGTAAAAGCAAGTCACTCACACATCCAAATAGTCCCCCCCCAGCTACCCAACCCCAACACCACCAACAACACCTCCACACCCAACGCTAAATTTGTATCTCTTGCCCCTCCCCTGGTGGTGAGGATCCTCCAGTCAGTGACCTAATGGATTTATTAAGATGGAAGCTCACTCAGCCAGCCAGCTCAATCTGTCACACTGTTACTGCAAGAGCGGTGCACAGTAGCCAGATGTCAGAGCCACCAGCCTCAGTAATGAGGGTATGTGCAGTGTGACCCATTCTAACGTCAGCTGCTGTGTGAAGGTCCAGGGGCAGCCACTTGAAGAGGGTGGGGGGGCAGTGAAAGAGAGTGGCATAGGACTGGGGTGGGTTGAGTTGTGTCAGAGAGAGAAAGATGCATAGGGTTGGGGGTGGGAGTTCAGAGAGAGAGTGGCATTTGGGGGGTGGTGGGGGGGGGGGTGTACCTTGCAAAGGCCAATGGAGGAAAGAGAACACATAATCTGGTAGTAGGGGAAACAGAGCCTGAACAATTTTCAAAGAAAAGAATAACTCAGAACCAGAGGAAACAAAGAACATTTTCAAGGGGAAAAAGTGGAACCCAGAACAAGGGGGAACAGAGAAGGCAGCTAGCCATTTTTCACAAATTGATTTCCAGCTGTCACCATGGGCACTGTTCTCTGTCTGCGTGATGTTTTTCTGCTGTACTTATTATTGTCCTCATTTTTCTCCGGTTAGATCTTGCACTCTCACTTGCTCACTCTCCCTTGGTCTCGTTTTCCCTGACCAACTGCCATCACAGACAGGTTTCCTTTGGCTAATTTGATTTGGTATGAACACTTGGGCGCTATTAGTGTTGAGAAAAATACACACTGACTGTCCCTCACGCGCACACACACGCACACACTTCATACATACACAAACTGTTCCCAATTAAAGCAAGAATAAAATCACAGACAGGCACACTCCCTCCACACCCTCCTGCCGAGAACCGTCACTTGGCGTGTCCCCAGCTGTTTCCAGCGACGTAAAAGCAAAAGAACAGGCACAAACACACTCTCTCAAGCCCTACACACAATCATCTGTGTGATCACAAATCGGCCTGAACACACACACACATACACTTTCTCTCTCTCACACACACACACACACACACACACACACACACACAATCGTCTGTTGATCAAATACAGTGAATTCTGGCATAATGAAAGACTGCTCTGCCGGGCAAAGCAAGCAGGAGTGATGTGTGATGATGCCTTTAATAGACTCGCCACATACTGCTTGTAATAACACAGTTTGCACCCTACAATCGACATGTTATTTTATGATCACACACACACACACACACATACACACACACACACACAGTCTGCAGCTTACATTCGACATGTTATTTTATGATCACACGCACACACACAGTCAACACAATATTTTACACAGCCAGCACCACCCCCCCTTTTTCGCACACTGCCCTCGAAGCGTAGATGCTGTCTGAATCTTTTTACACGTCTGTTTGAGGAAGGGTATAATTAAAACAAAGGTAATTAGCATCAGATATACCAACAACAGCAACAGCAGCAATTACAGACCTTTGGAAAAGCTAAGTTCTAATGCCCCTGTCAACACTAAGACTATGATACTACCACTGTAGTAGGCCTACGCACACAAGAGTGGCTTTGAGCAAAACAATTTGAATCCCTTTTTAGCATTTTTTAAAATGTTTCAATCAATTCTTTCGGATGGCAGAGCTACACTGCAAAAAAATCCATAGGATTACATAGCACTAAAATACTCCAGGAATATTTATAACTTTTGACAATGTTTTAAAGTAAAAAAGCATTATTTACACTTTTACTTGTAATTCCAGACATATTGGAGTGTAATAGGATATTGTAAATGTTTACCAATTTGCAAATTATAAGGTCCAGATATTATAGTGACTGGAGCGGTAAGATGTATTTTGTGTTATTGTTCACTATACAGTCAACTAGACATGCTTTTTTCATCATTTCAGTTTGGGATTTTGGGAAAGATAAAAGCACATTGTTGGCTCTTCCACCAATGAAGTGTCATGATTAGCTATAATGCAGCAAGGAGAACAACATTGATATGTGTAGCACATAGAGGCAGCAGTCACCTAACCTGGCTCTTTGGCTACAGCCAATAGTACCCCAGAGGCCCAAATTAGTACTTCAGAGGCCCAAATTCAAGGGCAAATGGGGTGACCATTCTCTCCTCTCACTATAAATGGTGTAAGAAGTGGACTGGCTGCTATGGAGCCATCCAAGGCATGCCCAGTGTGTGCCTGTAGTATGAACCACACTGGGAAGGTCGATCCTTGTGTGTGGGACCCCAGATATGGATGAGGCATGACTTTACAGGACAGGAGAAGTGTGTCTGGGGATATGTGAAGGATACCCATGTCTCTCTGGTGTGTATGGCATGGATTTGCACACTCTCTGAAGGGTATGGCTCTGTGACTGTGCGGTCTCAGTGCAGTTGAATATGTCCTCTGACTGCGATATGGGAAATGAAAGTCATCTTAATTAAATATCTAGTCATCTAGATGACTATTTAGGGACTGTTCGTTATTTATAAACGGGGCCACCGGAGGAAAATAGGGGAGGGTCATGTCTTTTTATTCTTTGTTGAGGGGAGGGTCACCTAACTTTTTTTTGTTTAGGAGGGGGGGTCACCCATTTTTTGTATTAATGAAAACAGCAAAAAAGTGGCTTGTTTGATTGTTGATTTCTGTCACCATATAACATTCTCTTTCGTTCCATAGCTCTGTCAACATTGAACAATGAAAATAAGGGAGATTTCCCGGATTTCTCACGCAAAATACGGAAAATGTCAACATTCGTCCCCATTAACGTTGGAAGGGTTGGAGCAACAAAGTAGCCTACTTTATTCACGCCTAACTGCCTATATCCATTTGGTCAACTTTATCCAGCCCTAAAAGCTAAATTTAACTTTGGTTTACTTGTAGTTTACCGTGTAGCCTAACTTTAAACAGTGTGCATGCTTAACATAAAGCATACTTGTGCTTCATTCATCCACACATCCAGCTCCTAACGTTTTGACAAGCATTTCTACCAATTGACCTTGTTCCTGCCCATCTCTAGCTTTGCTGTCTCCATCCTTTCTGTTTTTGTTGTTTGCAAAAAAATATATAGTAGGCCCTATTTATTGGTAACCAGCAACAAGTGCAATTAGTTAATCGCTGTCATTCTCTCTCCTGCCAACAAAAATGTGTTATGTTCCAAGTAGCAGTGCGTAATTCTGCTTCATAAAGTTGAACAAATACATTGGTCATATAAATAGCCAGTTTATGGTCTACAGTGTAGAGTTGGTAAGTTATGGTAGGCCAACTTGGAGTGAATATACAGGGGGAATTCTTTGTCTACTCGTAGCGGAGTAGCCTGGCAGGTGCGCACGTAGACATAGCCTACGGCCGAACACTGCAAGCGCCAATGAATCGAGCTCTCACGACAACCACGTCGTTAACTTAAATAGGCCTAGGTTAACATCACTCTGAGTTCGTATTCAAGCAAGCAAAACGATTATTTGAATACATCTGTTTCACTGGAAGGGCAAGGGGTAACAACAGGACAACACAGAGACAGACCAGAATGCAGGACTAATGTTATGAGAGTATTACAGTAATATGGGATATTCTACGGGAAAATATTAAAACTGCAAGACAGCGGGGAAAAGTTAAAATGATAAACCCGGAAAAAGTTGGCATGTTAGGTATTTTTCGGTCCCTGTGATTATTTGTGAAATTGTGCAAACGGCCTTTTCAAGTCATTTGAGAAGGAAGAAGTGTAGCAAGCTCCCAAATTGACGCTCGTCTGAGAAATTGAGTTTTGGATAATGTTCAGCTTCGGCAGCTTTACAATGACTGAGGAAGCTAGAGACGAGTCCATAGCAACAAGTTCATGTGTTGAATTTGTTATTACCCAGTGTGCTTTGTTGAATGGTCTCAATGTTTTATTGTTTTATTTCATGTGAATACTTACTAGAGGAGTAACTTATTTCAAGTAGGCTAATGCAGTTGCAGGAAGTGTGCATTTAGTTTCCATGCTTATTGTGTTTCCACAACAATGTTAGTGAGTAAATCTACTGAAATGGCCACCATCTTGGTGAAGTTTGATGTGTAAGATCAGAAAGCAGAGGTTGATTTTAGAACGGTAGCCTAAGTCGATGTGTTTTCATAGCGCTTAAAAGCGTGGGCGGAAGGTATCGACAATTTTTGATTGAAGCACTCAAAATCCCTCCGGTGGCCCCGTTTATAAATAACGAACAGTCCCTTAATATAAATTTTGATATCACTTGATATCACTTTATAGCCCAAATACAGATGAATTTGTATTATGTTAGGTTTAAAACTAGATGTTATAATTAATATTATTACACGGCTCTTCAGAGTGCTGCAGGAAGTTCCATTCACATGAATAGGCCTTCCCAACGTTCGGGCCTATGTTAAATCTATATAAATCACCGGCAAAGTATATAATCACCGCTGTCAATGGCAACGGGTTGATTAACGTCTTTCATATCTGTCACACGGAGCTCTTTCGGTACCAGGCCCCAATGCACCACACCACACACAAACACCTAACTCCACTATTACACACCATGCATGTTGAGCTACTGCTAATTACCAGCCAAGCTAACTTTGTGGGTGCACACACAAGTTGTTTGTAGTAGCAGTTTTTCATAACACAAGTACCTCATAGTTAAATAATCACAGACACAGGTTTCAATATTGTCTTTAATAACTTATCTGAGCGTGGTGAGTGGGAGCCACGCTTGTTTGTTTGTTTGTTGGTCCTCTCTCTCTCCTGCAGCACTTCCGGGTGACTAAAGGACCCGAGCTGTGGAAGCCAACTGGCTTTGTAGTGCCAGCCTCGTTATGATCTGTGATTTCATCCAATTGTTGTTAATTAAGTGTAAATTAAGAGTTGTGAAGAAATCAGGGTTTTGTAATGTGAATGGATGTGTTGTATGTAAAATGTGTAACCTTTTGGCTATTTTGAAATCTTGCCATTGTTTTGTAAATGGAAGATTAATGGGGTTTGGTATGTGTACAGCTGTTTGGGGTTAATTGTAGGGGAGGGGCTAGTGGTATTTAAGACCTCAGAAAGCTATAGGTAGCTCTCTCTGCCCATTTTCATTGCTGTCTGGTTTGTGGTCATGGGGTGTGCAGTTTTACTCTTCAGACTGGCAAGTTTTCTTTTCTTTAGATACATTTTGTTTTTGCTTCTAGTTCATAGGCCTACAATATTTTGTACATTTTGTAAACTTCAACTTTATTTTTTGTTTCTTTTATTTTTGGTCACTTGCTCACTTTTGGAGAACCTTTGACTGTAAATAAAACACCTTCCTAGCACCGGAGTTGCAAATCTTGGCTGAGTCATCATTTCGTCACAGAACCCAAGTGACATATGGTGTCAGAAGTGGGATGGCCAGCCGAAGAAAACCAGTTCGAGCAACCCAAAGGAAAAGCAACACCAAGCCTGCCACCCGAGCTGCTACCGCCAGCGAAGGGCAAGAGGACGCCTGGGAAACAGCTCAGTCGGGAACAGAGCAAGAGCAAAGAGAAGCAGATGCCCAGGACTACAATGCAAAGGGGGCCAGACCGAGGACCAAGGGTGGTGTCCCAGCTCCTTCTGTAGCGGCCACATCGCTAACAGACGTGGTACGAGACTTCTTCACATCCCAGCAGTTGCGAGATGAGGCTCGTCAAGAGGCGCAGATGCGACGTGACGAGGCCATGCGAGAAGAGGACCATGCAGATGACTTCCAGAAGCTGAAGGAGGCCCTGCTACTGAAGTATCAAGGAGACGTATCGACAGCGGTTCCGGAGGAGCACAGTACCAACTATCATCGCTTGAAGCATCTCTTCCGTCGTTGAGTGCAACCAGAAAAACACACCAAGGAGGAGATCGGCGAGAAGGTGATTATGGAGCAGCTGCTGAATGTACTGTCCCCAGAGGTGCGGACCTGGGTCCGTGAACATGAGCCAGAAGATGGAAAGACCGCTGCTAAGCTGGCGTTGCAGTACATCAATGCCCACAAGGTGACACCTAACCGCCCAGCCAAAACTGTCTGGGTTTTGTTATGTGCCAAGGGAGGGGGATGCCAGATCTGAGGTTAACGACATGGAACCAGTAAACCAAAAAGTTAAAGTTAATGGGGTTATACTTGATGCTATGATGGATACTGGTAGTGCTGTGTCTTTAATCAAAATGTGTCATGTACCTTTAAACTGTCTTGATTATCAGAATGAGAAAGAAATTGAGTGTATACATGGAGATAGAAAGCAATATCCAGTAGCAGAACTTACTGTTGAAATTGATGGGGTGAAATACTTACTGCAAATGGTGGTTGTGCAAAACTTACCTTTTGATGTTATCCTGGTGAGGAATGTACCAGGGTGGGGTGATTTACTTGGATCTGTTGCTGATGGGTCTCATGCCAATGTTGTCAATGTGTCATGCCCTGTGGTTACCCGTTCCCAGAAGGCTGTGGAGCCACTACCAGATCTGTCAGATGACTTGATCCAAGGTGGGGATATAGGGCCACGGAAATCGCGTCGCCAGCGTCGCTTAGAGAAGTACAGCCATGGGGGTTCGTTTCAGAAAATTGATACTGAGGGGTTGAATGTTGATTGGGATGTGCCACATGACATTGTTAAACTGCAACAGGCAGACGCCACACTAACTTCACTGATCCAAAGAGCAGCGTTTAACACCACAGAGAAGTTTGCTCTAGACAGGTACCTGATTGAAAATGGTATTCTGTACAATCAGTCAGATGCAGGTGTGAAACAACTGGTAGTTCCAGTAACCTGCAGACCTTTTGTTCTCAATCTAGCACACACAGTCCCATGGGCTGGGTATTTGGGGCTACAGAAAACCTATCTTAGGCTAGGTGCTAGATTCTTTTGGCCAACCATGTACACTGACACACAACACTACTGCAAAACATGTCCTGTCTGTCAAAAAACCTCTGGTGTCCGCAGGTCTGAAAGAGCTCCGTTGTGTCCACTGCCCGTCATTTCCTCTCCTTTCCGCAGAATTGCCATGGATATCGTGGGCCCCTTGGAAACAAGCAGTTCTGGGTACAGGTACATGCTGGTGGTGTGTGATTATGCCACCAGGTTCCCAGAAGCATTTCCACTGCGAAGCATAACCACACCCAAAGTTATCAGTGCTCTTGTTCAGTTGTTTTCCAGAGTTGGCATTCCTGATGAAATCATCACTGACCAAGGCACAAACTTCACCTCTCGCTTGATGATGCAGCTCTACCGGCAGCTGGGGATCAAGGCTCTGAAGACCACACCGTATCATCCCCAAACTGACGGGCTCGTTGAGCGGTTTAATCAAACCTTGAAGTCGATGCTCCGCAAGTTTGTGGATGACACAGGCCGAGATTGGGACAAGTGGCTGCCTTTTCTGTTTGCCTATCGGGAAGTGCCTCAAGCGTCAACCGGCTTTTTGCCGTTTGAGCTCTTGTACGGGTGGTCAGTGAGGGGGCCACTAGACCTCCTGGAGAGTTCGTGGGAAGGCACCACCACCACCAATGAGGTCAACAGCCCAGGCATCGTCCAGTATGTGTTGCAGATGCAGAACCGACTGGAGAAGTACCAGCAAGAAGCCCAGGAGAATCTCCAGGAAGCCCAACGTAACCAGAAGAGGTGGTATGACCAGCATTCAAGAACAAGAGAGTTTCAAGTTGGCCAAAAAGTACTTCTGCTGTTGCCCTGTTCTTCTAGCAAGTTGTTGGCTAAGTGGCAAGGGCCATACACTATCCAACGGAAGATCAGCCCAACAACGTATGAAGTCCACCATCCAGAGAAGGGTAAGCCATTTCAAACTTACCATGTGAATCTCCTCAGGGCCTGGCATGAGCGAGCAGACCACAAGAGGGTGCTGTTTGTCCAGTACTTGGAGGAAGAGACGGAGCCAGAAGAGCTGTTGCAGGCATGGAGTGGCGAGACAGAGGTGACCCTACCACACCTGGATGGTAGGGCTGTAACGATATACGATTCGAAACCGAAATCGCGACATTCATATCCACGATACTGTGTCGCGGTATGAAAAGGCAGAATCGCGACACACCCTTTCTAGTGTTTCACGCAGTGCTTTGCAGCTTACGCGGCCGCAAAAGCAACCACATCTCCCGCTTTACTTATCGGTAGCCTACGTTGTCCAAAAACAAATAAATAAATAAATAATAATTTCATACCTCTCCTTGCTTTCATTGTAGACTATGTGTGCAACTTTACCAAACTGTATAGAAGTAAACCCCCTCTCCTTGCCCCGCTCTCTCTCGCGCTCCCTCCCTCTCCTGCTCAATGAACACGCGCGACTTAAATAAAACATTCACAATCGTGAAAGCAAGGACGCATAGAAGACGACTAGCTAAATTACTATTAAATCCGCTTAGCATCATCAGCATGCTGCACATATTTTTTTTTAAACTCTTGCATTGAAGTTGACTGATCATCTCAATACCAACGTTTCCCAAAAGGGCCTGTCCCAAGGAGAACAAGTATTACCTTGAAACTTAAACACACATGGGGAAACTAAACAATCCAATAAGTAGACTATGATAGCATAGTTGGCTAGCTTAGCCTACTTTGTTTACAATATTTCCAGGCTTCAACCAGACAGCTGAATTAAAGACATAGAGTTGTAATAAAAAATAGTAGGCCTAGGCTATAGGCTAATATGCATAAAGTGTGCTGTCATAAATATCAGTCATTCAGAAAAATATCAGGATATAAAATAATAGATATATTATATTGTAATCCTCTGGTGTTCTAAGGGAGGCTATTAAAATGTTATTAAATAACAACCCCCCCCCCCCCAAAAAAAAAAGAAAAATCGAGATTCGTATCGAACCGTGGGTCAAAAATCGTGATACAAACCGAATCGTGAGGTTGGTGTATCGTTACAGCCCTACTGGATGGTGAGAAACAAATGGATTTGTTTGATCTGTTCAGTAACTATCCTGCACTCTTTCAGCCGAAGCCAGGGAAGACTACGCTCCTGGAACACACCATCCGTCTCAAACCTGACCAGATCCCCATCAGACAATCACCATACCGCATTCCTGAGAGAATGGTTGGGGTCCTAGAGAAGGAGGTTCATGCCATGCTGGATCTTGGTGTGATAGAGCAGTCAGCCAGTGAATGGAGCAGCCCGATCGTGATCGTGCCGAAGAAAGATGGGTCCATACGAGTGTGCCTTGACTTCCGGAGATTGAATGCCATCTCCCACTCCGATGCCTATCCAATGCCACGCATAGATGAACTGCTGGAGAAGGTAGGCCATGCCAATTTCATTACAACTTTAGACCTCTGTAAAGGTTATTAGCAGGACCCTTTAGAAGACAAGTCCAAGGCCTACACTGCTTTCCGCACCCCTATGGGCCTGTTTCAGTTCCGCATGATGCCCTTTGGCCTTCATGGCGCACCTGCCAGTTTTCAGCGTTTAATGGACCGAGTACTCAAGGATTGCTCTGACTGTAGTGCTGCCTATTTGGATGATGTTGTCATTTTTAGTAACACCTGACAGCAACATCTGGAGCACCTGCATCGTGTTCTTGAGAAGATCCAGCAGGCGGGCCTGACGCTGAATGTGCAGAAGTGTGAGTGGGCAAGAGCTGAAACAAGGTACCTTGGATACCAACTGGGAAAAGGCACAATCAGACCACAGGTGGACAAGGTACAAGCAATCAGGGATAGTCCACGTCCAACAACCAAGACCCAGGTAAAATCTTTCCTCGGTTCCTGGTACCGAAGATTTATCCCTCATTGCGCTACCATTGCTACTCCATTAACTAACCTGACAAAGAAATCTGCCAGTAACCCTGTCATTTGGAATGATGAATGTGAAACTGCCTTTAATGCTTTGAAGGAGTGTTTGTGTGCCGCTCCTGTACTCCAGACCCCTGACTTCCAAAAGCGCTTTCTTGTCGAGGTGGATGCTTCCGGATGTGGCCTGGGAGCCGTCCTTGCACAAGGAGAACAAGGTGAAGAACGGCCTGTCCTATTCCTCAGTCGAAAACTACTGCCACGAGAAACCAGGTTTTCAGCTGTGGAGAAGGAATGCCTAGCAATTAAGTGGGCATTAGATAGTTTGAGGTATTACTTGTTGGGCCGGGATTTTGATCTTTACACAGACCACAGAGCACTGACGTGGATAAACACCACGAAGAACAAGAATGCCCGGGTGACAAGATGGTACTTGGAGTTGCAGCCTTTCCAGTTCTGTGTCTGTGACAAGCGAGGCCAGCAGAATGTTGTCGCTGACTACCTGTCCAGGTTGCCCAGTATTGCCACCCTAGGTGAGGAGGGCGGTAATGTCACACTGAGCTCTTTCGGTACCAGGCCCCAATGCACCACACCACACACAAACACCTGACTCCACCATTACACACCATGCATGTTGAGCTACTGCTAATTATCAGCCAAGCTAACTTTGTGGGTGCACACACAAGTTGTTTGTAGTAGCAGTTTTTCATAACACAAGTACCTCATAGTTAAATAATCACAGACACAGGTTTCAATATTGTCTTTAATAACTCATCTGAGCGTGGTGAATGGGAGCCACGCTTGTTTGTTTGTTGGTCCTCTCTCTCTCCTGCAGCACTTCCGGGTGACTAAAGGACCCGAGCTGTGGAAGCCAGCTGGCTTTGTAGTGCCAGCCTCGTTATGATCTGTGATTTCATCCAATTGTTGTTAATTAAGTGTAAATTAAGAGTTGTGAAGAAATCAGGGTTTTGTAATGTGAATGGATGTGTTGTATGTAAAATGTGTAACCTTTTGGCTATTTTGAAATCTTGCCATTGTTTTGTAAATGGGAGATTAATGGGGTTTGGTATGTGTACAGCTGTTTTGGGTTAATTGTAGGGGAGGGGCTAGTGGTATTTAAGACCTCAGAAAGCTATAGGTAGCTCTATAGGTAGCTCTCTCTGCCCCTTTTCATTGCGGTCTGGTTTGTGGTCATGGGCTGTGCAGTTTTACTCTTCAGACTGGCAAGTTTTTCTTTTCTTCTTTAGATACATTTTGTTTTTGCTTCTAGTTCATAGGCCTACAATATTTTGTACATTTTGTAAACTTCAACTTTATTTTTTGTTTCTTTTATTTTTGGTCACTTGCTCACTTTTGGAGAACCTTGGACTGTAAATAAAAACACCTTCCTAGCACCGGAGTTGCAAATCTTGGCTGAGTCATCATTTCGTCACAGAACCCATGTGACGATATCCCTCCGCAGGAATTCCGTTCGCTTATTGCAATGGAATTTTATTGAAAGGGAAAGTAAGCTAGTAAGACGTTGCCACGCAACACCTGAAACTGTCAAGTTCTATCTGTGTGGCGAACTATTTATTTTGTCAGTGGAAGACACGAAACGGTAGCAAAATCATTTTTAAAGATTCATTGTGTTAGATTTCTTTTCTCGTTTTGGCAAGTAGCCGTGTAATAAGCGGGATAATGTATTGTCCGCCGGTAATTATCAGAAAATAAGTCCCGACAGGGAAAACAGAACCCCGACGCGCAGCGGAGACAATACATTATCCCTTACAAAATAATAATAATAAATAATTCATTTTATTTGTATAGCGCTTTTCAAAGACCCAAAGTCACTTACAGAATTGGGAAACAGAGAAGGACAACAGTGCCACATACACACACACACACACACACACACACGCACACGCACAGACACACACAGACACACACGAGCAGCAATGAATTGATGAATAAAAAGTAAATCATAATGGTACAAGCAGTAAAGACAAGAGCCGTAGTGGAATGAGGAATGAATAATAATAATACAGACATCCAGGACAAGACATGAGCAATAACAGTCACAGGTTATGGTTTTGGGTAGGGGAGGTCGTAGGCTTGCGAGAAGAGGTATGTTTTTAAACGGGATTTGAATGTGGAAAGTGAGGGGGAGTCACAAACAGATTGGGGGAGTGAGTTCAAGAGTCGGGGTGCTGCTGAGGAGAAGGATAACGAAGTCAAGCTTAATTTAGTTCATATTTTATTCATATTTTCAGTGTGAACATTGTGGAACATTGATGTCTAGAAACAGGCTAAACTTCATCAAATCAGCAAGAAGATGAAAAGACGAAGTTGCTTGAATCGAGCATTAAAAAGACATCAGAATAAGATTATAATTCTATAATCAAGATTTATATTAAGAAGTAATGTCTTGTTTTTAGTATATATTTCATTAATGTATATACTAAAAACAATACATTATTTCTTATTATTGGTATCTCTTATCTTGATTCAAGCAAATTTGTCTTGTTTTCATCCTTTTGCTGACTTGTTAGAAGCAAGTTTAGCCTGTTTCTAGACATCCATGTTCCAAAATAAGAATGGAAATCTATTATTAACTTAAATATCTTAACATGAGTACTTAAACTTAACTCAAGACATTTTAGGTCCCTGAGCACCTAGATATTTTTTTCTTGTTTCAAGTAAACTTAACAAGTGCCATTTTCTTGCTGCCCTGGCAGGTAAATTTGCTAAAAATAAGTCACTTTTTCCCAAAATTGTATATATTTTTTCTTATTTTTGCAGTGCTTCGCTACACAATTTGCAGCTTAGCCATTTGTTGCTGCAAATTCCAACACCCTAAAACCAAACCCCCTTTAAAGCAAGGAGAGAATGTTCTCAAGTTCTCATTAATTAATAAGTCATGTTATTTAATTGTGCATTTCAGGTAATATCAATACAATTGCAGTTTTGTTGTTTTGATTGAGTAAAGATAAATTAAATAACAATACCCAATTACATTTCCACTGAAATTACTTGAAAAACAAAATTAAATGATTTATGAAAATTTGTTACAATGGAGAACATTGCGTTTTGGAATCAAACTCTTTATATTATAATTCCATTTTACTGAGGACTTGGCAAAGAAACAATATGGGTTGCCAATATAGCAAGCCTAAAGCTGTTTGTAATGAAGGTCGAATGAACACTGAACACTTATCATTAGATATTTTCACTGTATTTATTATCTAATCCGTTCAGAGAACCTATGACCAGTTGAGCTAAAACGGGTGGGCAAACTTTTTGGCTCAAGGGCCACACTGGGCTTTGAAAATTGTCCGGCGGGCCGCACAACAACCACCCCCCCACGACACACACATAAAAAAAATACATTTTTTATAGCCTATAATAATAATAATTTAGTATGACAAAATATTTCTTTTAAAATATTAATTGCTTAAAAATACTGCTAATTTTATGCTGTTTAACAAATGTATAAATTGTGCACTGTCGCTTTAATACAGTCGCTTTAATTCACGTTTATTTCTCAATGATCTTCTGCCTGCTACGGTATGGCCCTCTCACACTTTTAAATGGTCAGTAGTGGGAACTACTGCTGCCTTCATGATTTCCTTTTAAAAGTTTTTTATAAGAAGGAGATATCAATTATCAACAATGACAAGCCAGCTGGAACCTGCGGCTCTCTCTCCCTCTCGTGAGTGCAGACGCGTTCCCAATTAAATGGATCGCATGTTCACGTTAGATCTGCTACAAAGGAGATAACTAAGAGTTAACTTAGTTTAACATGATGTTATCTCTATTTAACATGATGTTTTGACATTGACATTGTAAACGTTCTCTAAGGAGAGTGAAAAGCAGTTTGCAGTAAAGCTAACCAATGTCGTCTCTATCGCAGGAAAAAAATAGCAAGCAGCCTGATAACCAAATGAAATGCTCAGCGGGCCGGATGAAAGTGCTTGGCGGGCCGGATCCGGCCCGCGGGCCGCAGTTTGCCCACCCCTGAGCTAAAAGCTAAAAATTACATTCTGGGTCTGACATTAACAACCGGAATGGGCAGGTGTCATTTTTCACGCTCTCGCGGTTACCTGTTCGATACATGAGAAAGACACACCACACAAGGTCTCCCAGCATGACCCCCCAGCGGTCCAATGCTGTTGACACGTGGCAAAGTGTGCAAAGAGTACTGGGTGCGAAGCAGCTAATTGGCACAAATGCCTGACAGAGTCGCCTCCGCCAGCGCGCGTGGAAGAAGGGGCAGCGCACTCTGCAGCAAGGGCCAGCCAGTAGGATTAGACTAACGTTAACAGGTCTGCGCATCACGGCGTGTGAATCTAATGCTTAACGATGTCGCTGTTTCCTGCTCGTGCCCCACTGCAACACCCTGCATGAGCACAGCAAATGAGATGTGGGATCAAAAGGAAGACTCGCATGCAAGAACATTTAAATTTTCCACAGAGTGACGAAAGAAATGCACTCTGCCAGAGCTTCTTGCAGAAATGTCATTGTGACATTAACTCCATTTTGTTTGTTGTTGTTGTGAGGACAGAGTGTTCTGATGAAGAGTAGCTGAAAACTCTGAAATTCAGCACAAGAGAAACATTGGCCAATCTCTCTCTTCTATCTCTTCTATCTCCTGTCTTCATAACCCACTGATTGTTGGAGCTATACCTCAGAGTGACAGTCTTCTTTTCAGAATGGCAGAACCATGGCACAATTCTAATAAGTTGTGTGTGTGTGTGTGTGTGTATGTGTGCACTGAATTACTCACATATTAAAACTATGGCTGCTTATGGACCACATGGGCTCAGTCTCATTTCTCATATATTGTTGAATCCAGTCCAGAAGTCAGAGTAATACCTCTGCATACAGTAATGAAGGAATGAGCTTTGCAGTCTGAGAGATGATTGAATTAGGATGGGGATTTTCCCCCTCTTTCTTTTACACATCTCTCTCTCTCTCCCACTCTCTTTTACTGTTTAGGGGCCTCCTGTGAAATGCCTACTGGGTAATTCCATAGTAGATGATAGTTGTGTCGTGCAGAATTGCCGGTGTATAAATTATGTGGCTCATGCAGACAGATAGGTATATAAACCTGCTCAATTAAATGAATTCGTCACTCACCAGTGACATCAAACTCATATTAGATTGCTACTCCTGGAGTAGAGTCATGGTGTTGAATCTTCCTTACATTTACCAATGTTCTCAGTTACGCAGGTCCTAGCAACATGGGCGTAGATTTAGGGTGGGACGCTAAGGACTAGTCCTAATCAAAATTTTAAGATGACAAAATTGTCCCCACCAATATTTTACTTATTTGTGCTGCTGATCATTCCGACAGCCAGCACGACAGTACAAGAAACGTCCTCATTTGATTGGCTAAAAAAACGAGGGGGAAGGGTTATCTGACACGCACGCTACACGCACGGAGAGTGTCAAAGCACAGGCTACTTTGCACTGGTAGTCAAACGAGTGGGTGTGTCAACGACAATGGTAAGTTACCAGGGCTGTCTGCCAATACATACCCCATAAAAGGCCAAAGTATGTAAGTACATGCCAAAAGCATGTACATGTTTGCCCCTTTTTGTGGTTTGTAGATCAGCTAAGCCACCCAAGAAGAAGAAAGGGGACATACAAAGCTTTTTCATTAGGCAGAGTCTAAGTAGGCAAAATAACTAGCCATACAAACTGGCAACTGGTGACCAGGCTTTCAAATGTGTATTTTACTGTGTAAATGAACATTAGCTGTTAGGGTATTACCCAGGATATTGTCACAGCTAAACCTAGCTTCTGTAATCTTTCAACCAAAGTTAGGAGTCAAGTTGAATAAGGGTGTGCCGCAGGGACAGTCGCATAGACTATAGCACAGAATAGAAGTCACCATCACTGACTATTAATTGGGCTGCCAATCTTGCAGTCGCAATAAACTATGGATCCTAGACATTTTCCTGTTCCTATATACTGTTTATGTAGGGTAATGTATTTGTGAATGTAGCCTGCACAATGCAAATAAATAAAAGATAAACTACGGTGCATAGAAATGAACATTTAGAGACACCAGACATCTCTTCTGTGATCTTATCCCAGAAAGATTTTCTTTGACTTGTTAGTTTTTTTAACATTTATTTTATCTAATGACATAGCAAACATGATGAATTGAATCCACATATCCTTGCACTTGCGAAAACTATTTTTCACTAGCCTAAAACCGTGAGACTGAATGCTAATTGCGTTCACGTTCTACTTAAAGTGACAGACACTATACGTTTTAGCCTACACACCACAAATGTGATGATATTAAAGACAAGGGTAGCCTAATAATTTAAATATCAATGTGATGTATTAAAATTACAAAATTTTATCATTGTAATAAAAAACGCAATTTGCCACATAATTTCAGCATGCTCCTGGCCTACTAATTAATGCCTATTGTACTTTATTTTTTGCAAAAAGAAAGAAATCCTTGATAAAATAACAAGTCATTCACATTATAGGCTACTTTACACATGTCAGGTTGACTGACAAGCCTGTTCTGAAGACTCCCATTCATTTTGACTGCACGAGCGCGTCTTTTTCAGACAGACATCGCAATTCATTTTATAGCAGGCCATCGGACAAATATGACGCCTCGATATTAAAGAAACTCCGACTCCATTCATTCTGAAAGTCCACCGCACAACAGTGCAACGTGCATGTTCACATTTTTAGTAACAACCGCCAAACTTGCTTGCTTGCCTTACACAAAGTTTTCCGACTATTTTTCTTACCTTCTTTTTCCGCTGTGGATGTTATTGAGTTTGTAGAAGTTTTAGCTCTTACGTTCTGAACATCTCGCACTGCCATCGCCCGATGTCATTTCTGAGTCATATCACTCTCTGTCTCTCTTTTAAATGCCTATTCCCTGAATGGTAGGCTACAATTATGTGTTTTATATATAGGCTAATATCTAAACAAAATAACCCAGGCAGTCTCATCTAGGATATAACACAGGTTGAAGTCAACGTCAAGTTGGTTCTATTTAGGGAGGTGAATGTGTGTAAACATCTGTAGATGACTCAGAAATGACATCGGAAGACAAGGAGTGAATAGTGGCAAGAGGCAAGCCGAAGTCTGCTGACAAGGGCCCGACGGTAATTGTAAAGCAATTTACAAAAGATTCACTGAACAAAAATGCTGATGTGGTACATGAAAATTTAGCTAAAAATGTGGAGAATGCAATGCAATCAAGCATTTTGGACGATATATTGTCACAAGCTGGCAGAATAGGCAACAGGCCGATGTGCGTTTTATTTGGAGACTGTTTTGCGCGACAGAGACTGAGTTTGCTGCTGATATTCTGGGGATAGGCCTAGCCAATGTACGACTTCAGCCTTTTAATATATTTGCTGCATTAGATCAGTCTTTCTAGAACAGGCAAGGGCTTTCTAGCCTCACGTCACCCATATAGCCTACATTAAAACAACCAACGGATGGTGGGCGGGTGCAGTTTTGAAAATTGGTCAACAAACTTTGGTGCTGATGGATGGTTGATGGATGATAAGTTTTGCTATGCAGTTAATGTATGGTTGAAATAATAGCCCATCAGCGCACCTCTAGTGTGTGTGCCTCTCTCTCGATCAGAGGGGAGGGAGAGGCTGAGGGTCGATCCAGCATGGATTCTAAACTCTGTGGTGGATAGGATCTACAATTAGGTGTTAATAATATTACCACGCTAGGTCGAAGTACTCCCAAGTGCTATTGCGCCACACATTGTAGTTCTCCTGTTTATTCGCTTGGAAAATCGCCACGTTTCATGTTGTGTGACGTACACATTTTTATCAACTACTCGTGCAACTGTATTTAAGTAGGGAAAATGTGGAGATGTTTGATTACTGCTATGTTCCTCTCTCTACGGCCACGGCAGAGCCTGCTAGCATAGCAACATGCTAACACATTCGCGCCGCGCAACAGAGCGTTTGAGTGCACCTACCGGCGCGGGAGAGGTATGACTCAACTTGTGAAAGTTAAGGTAAGAACATATATTACTACTGATTTTGGGTGGCGTGTTCCTTTAAAGCCTGAGACACTGCAAAAATGAATTCTAACCAAGTGTTATTAATCTTATATTAAGATTAAAAAATGTATTTGGTATTGTTTTTAGTATGAAAAGACTTACCTAGCGCCCTCTCAAAAGATCATTTTGACTTAATTTAAGAAGACTTTAACTTATTTTAAGGAGTCTTATCAAGACAAATTTGCTCAACGCACGGGCAGACAAATTTGCTTGTTTTTAGGACAAATTTGCTTAACGCACTGGCAGACAAATTTGCTTGTTTTCAAGATGAGATGTCTTAAAATAAGTACATTTTTGTTAAAATTAAGTCAAATGATTTCACAAGAAAGTGCTGGGTAAGTCTCTTTATACTGAAAACAATACCAACTAGTTTTTTTTTATCTTGATATAAGATTAATAACACTTGGTTAGATTTTGTTAGATAAGCAGTTTTTGCAGTGGACAGAGTATATAGTTTAAAAAAATGTAGATTTTGTAATGGATGTTGATAGACAGAAAGTTGAATGGATGTTGATAGGCAGATTGTTTAATGGATGTTGATGGATAGTTTAATGGGTGGATGAGTGAATGGTTTGAAGAGGATGAATGGATAGAAAGTTGGATGAAATGTGCCTTATATCCTTGTAGAATGGAGAGACACAGAGAGAGTTGGCCTAGTTCAGCAGAAAGCAGTTGATACAGGTGCAATCAGTTGAACTGATTCTTTGATGGGGCCTAGATGAGCAGCTGGAA
The DNA here is from genome assembly GCF_046254945.1 of Alosa pseudoharengus. Lineage (NCBI taxonomy): Eukaryota > Metazoa > Chordata > Actinopteri > Clupeiformes > Clupeidae > Alosa > Alosa pseudoharengus. Next base: position 43,436,513 of record NW_027468663.1, read on the forward strand.
GTTGATACAGGTGCAAATCAAGTTAATTAGTCCATTGTGATGTCATCAGCCTAATGTTAAGTCTATAGGGATTTTATAAAAGTTAATAATTAATAGTTTAAAAAGTATAAAAGTTACAAATATGAAAAATACAAAGCCCCCATGTCCTAAGTAAGACCTACACAACATAGTTTGAATGAAGTTTCTACGTTAAACGGTGCATTAACTGCGTTAGAAGAAGAAAAATAACTAGAAAACGCAATTCCAGGGAATTACCAGTGCATGAAAATGCAAAACATATGGTGTGAAATATATTGTTAAAACAGATGATGTGCTAATTGGCAACCAACATGATGAGGTTTAATATAGTTGGAATGACTGAACTAGGTAGATGAGGTTTAATATAGTTGGAATGACTGAATTGGTAGATGAGGTTTAATATAGTTGGAATGATTGAACAGTTAAATAGGTGGATAGTGTAAAAGGTTAAATTATTTGCTAGGTAGATGAGGTTTAATATAGTTGGAATGACTGAACTAGGTAGATGAGGTTTAATATAGTTGGACTGACTGAACAGTCAAATAGGTGGATAGTTTAAAAGGTTAGCCTGAGAAACTGATAGGGTGCAGGTGGCCTGGCCACCTGGCCTAGGATTCTAATTGCTTAACGGCAGTCTTAATAGAGCCATATTGTATGCTTAAAGCCTGAGACAGAGTATATAGTTTAAAAGTTAAATGTAGATAGTGTAATGGATGTTGATAGACAGAAAGTTGAATGGATGTTGATAGGCAGATTGTTTAATGGATGTTGATGGATAGTTTAATGGGTGGATGAGTGAATGGTTTGAAGAGGATGAATGGATAGAAAGTTGGATGAAATGTGTCTTATATCCTTGTAGAATGGAGAAACACAGAGAGAGTTGGTCTAGTTCAGTAGAAAGCAGTTGATACAGGTGCAATCAGTTGAACTGATTCTTTGATGGGGCCTAGATGAGCAGCTGGAAGATGATACAGGTGCAAATCAAGTTAATTAGTCCATTGTGATGTCATCAGCCCATGTTAAGTCTATGGGGAAATTTTGAGTAGTTTTTAATTAATAGTTTAAAAAGTATAAAAGTTACAAAGATGAAAAATACAAAGCCCACATGTCATAAGTAAGACCTACGTAACATAGTTTGAATGAAGTTTCTACGTTAAACGGTTGAAGCTGCATTAACTGTGTTAGAAGAATAAGAATAAGAAGCCTAGGAAGAACAGTACAGTGCATTTTCATGCACTGTAATAAGAAGACTTGGAAGAACAATATAGTGCATTTTCATGCACTATAATAAGAATAAGAAGAATAAGAAGCCTAGGAAGAACAGTACAGTGCATTTTCATGCACTGTAATAAGAAGAAGAAGAAGAAGAAGCCTAGGAAGAACAGTACAGTGCATTTTCATGCACTGTAATAATAATAAGAAGAAGAAGCCTAGGAAGAACAGTACAGTGCATTTTCATGCACTGTAATAATAATAATAATAAGAAGCCTAGGAAGAACAGTACAGTGCATTTTTATGCACTGTAATAATAATAATAAGAAGAAGCCTAGGAAGAACAGTACAGTGCATTTTCATGCACTGTAATAATAAAGCTAAGAATAAGAAGCCTAGGAAGAACAGTACAGTGCATTTTCATGCACTGTAATAATAATAAGAAGCAGCAGCAGCAGCCTAGGAAGAACAGTACAGTGCATTTTCATGCACTGTAATTAATCAACAGCCTAATGAAAATAAACAATACTATAATATACAAACCACATTAGAAGTCATTGTTTCCCAACCTTGGGGCCGGTCGCCTGAAATTCAAATGGGGTCGGGTTTGATACTGGGTATCTTACAAATGACCAGTACATGACATAGAAATTATACATACATTAAATAAGAAATATTAAAACCCCCATGATATCCAAGTTAAAGCAATGGTTCATTTGCACGATGACCGTGAGCCAAACACACCCACAGAAGCTTTTTTCCCTTGATTTAACATTGGTCGAGTTGCGCTATCAGTCTATGTATAAGCCCAATGGCTTAGCGTTAGCACTTTTGGAACCAAAAGTGCATCTCGTAAAAATTATCCCACTAATAATGTCCGGAATATTGCCAAACTTCTACAGTACAAAAAGGGTCTCTACTCATAAAACGAGGCATTGGAAAGTTTGTAAGTAGCTTACACCAGGAGTTTATTTATATAACGCTAGCTAGCTAGCTAGATAGATAGATACTTTATTGATTCCCAAGGTGAAATTCAAGGTCTCAGTAGCATACAGACATCACACACAACATGCACTTACATCAGAAAAAGTAATATACATATAAGAAAACTCCACTGTACAATAGAAACAGTAGAAGATAAACATGATACTAAAATACTAAATACTTAATATATTATAAAAACTAAATCAAATATCAACATAGTGTGCTTAAGGATGATCAAGTATGACAGAGCAGGGATTGAGCCTGTTATTCAGAGTGCAGCTGAGGATGATAGCTTCTACTCTCTGCTGCTACAGCTACTGCTACGTCGACGTCACTTCTGTGATTTGTGAAAAGCCCGTACATGTGCATGTTGAACAGATATGCCTTTAGACCCCTTTTGAAAGACCCAAATCTATCACAGGAACACTGGGCAACTCAACAGACGCTCATCAGAAGACCGCAGTGGGCGGTTGGGGATGTACATCTTGATCACTGAATTAAAATAACAGGGAGCAGATCGAGATCGAGAGTGATTTAAATTGAATTCTGGCCACTATAAGGAGCCAGTGGAGAGTAACTAGGAGAGGAGATACATGTGTCCTCTTTGGCTGATTGAAGACCAGGCGTGCTGCAGCATTCTGAATCAGCTAATCTTACTACACAAGCAGGTAAGCCAGCTAATAGTGAATGACAATAGTCCAGCTTGGAAATGACCATGGCCTGAACAAGAAGTTGTGTATTATTTACACCACAAGATGGTATCTTAAACAGATGCTGACAAAGGTACACACATCTATCTTATATTAAGGAAAACTGTGGTAAATACCACCCATGGCTTGTCCCCCTGGACATGGTACATGTGGACTTGTTTACAAACTGGCAAACATAATATCCAAAGAACCATATTGACTCTAGGTAATATTACACGATTTCATACAAATAGTAAGCTTAAAACATACAGTTACTTGTGATTCTCCGATTAGGGAAGAGCAAAGTTGCAAGGCTGGTTCTCTGTAGACGACCCAGACGGCACACATAAATCTTACCGATGTCGGGCCGATGAATGCCGTTACAGTCTAGAAGACATCGCATAGAAAGCGTTTGCTCATTGGCAAGACATCGCCGGGATGTCGGCAAATCATCGAAAACGACAATGAGCCAATGTTTCAACGACTCATCGTTTGCTCATTGGCAAGACATCGCCGGGATGTCGGCAAATCATCGAAAACAACAATGAGCCAATGTTTCAACGACTCATCAAAGCTATGCCACCTGGCTTATACGACCTTTATTTATTTAGGTCGGAACATAAGATTGCACATTTTACACTAGGCTATAAATGATTAGATCTATAAAGACACAAGAAAGATGCCAGAAATATTTTCAATTCATTTTATTGAATGTTTAAAAAAGTCTGAATGATGAAAAAATGCTCTTAGAAAATGTTCCCCCAAAAATCAGGTTCTTCTCCTGCAAGAGACAAAAACAACAATTAATTCACCGCAAAACTTTCATCTTTAAAGTCTACCCTTACCGATTGCTGTTAATGAATTTTCATAGATGCAGAGAACCACTACCGAGCTCGGAGAAATAGATTTCAAACCCATTAGCATTACCTCAGCTGATATTTCTATCAGAGGCGAGCTAATGCCATTACTTGGCTAGCGCGCTACTGCCTAGCTGCTACCAAAACACGAACTCTGGAAGTGACTAGAGAAAGTTGGGACTGAAACGTAGCCTACATTTGCTTTGGGAACTGCGGCTGATGCATATATCTGTACATTTCCTCTGTGCAAAGGCGTTATGATGACACGACCAGCAGGTTAGCTCAGCCAAGACAGTAACGTTAGCTAATAGCCTAGCTCCCACTCCTCTCCATACAAAAACAACAGCCTTTCCTGGGTTAAGTCTCACGGTCAAATAATAACTTGCTATTCTTACACCCAAGCATATTGCTGTCCTTCTACTGGTAATCATGGATGATGTAGTGTTAACATTTCGCCATAGCCGCTAGCTAGGTTATGGGTTTAACATATGTTCCAGTGTTAGCTCAACTAGCTAACGTGAATTAGTTCACAACGAAGTTGTAATTACCCCAAAACAGCTTTTTATAAAGTAATGTACACCAAGTTATGGCTTAGCCAGCAGGCAAATATATAAACAGTCATACAATTGACACAATGCCCATTTTCTGACAATTTACATAAGTGAATTTACCAACCTGAAAATCGCTGCTCCAGGAGGCTGATCTGACGTGCCTGGCTTCCTGCTACACACGCAAAAAAAAGAACAGATAGAGCGGGATCTGTGTTGGGTAGTAGGAACGATCAAAAGCCAACATACATGGAAGCTGGGGTAAAAAAAACAGATAGCGGGATCTGCTTTGGATAGTAGGAACGATCAAAAGCCAACATACATGGAAGCGACTTCAGGCCGATACCCCTGCGACATTATTATATGGGAGGATTCCATGCTGATCTGAAACCGACATCGGGCAGATGTATGTGTGCTGTCTGGGGAGTAGACACGTGTTTTTGACAGAAGTACTTTAGAGTAAGTACTTCCGTCAAAAACACGCGAGATCTGTGTTGTAGTGACTTAATTTCAAGATAGCGCTGACCGGCAGACGACTCAAGGTATTGTCTGTATACAGTCCTTTTTAATAAACTATCTGTACATTTACAAAGTTGTCAATGCCTCGTTGTATATGTTAGGACCCTCATTATACTACCAAAGAAGTGGTCAGGCTACTTTGAGCCTTGTAAATGGTTTAAAATTAGTGACCTTTTAACCATGAAAAATGCCCTTTCGCTACCAATGTTAGCATTTTGGAAGCATCGGCTAAAAACAGGCTAGTTTAGAATGCATTGAATTAGCGTTTTTTTGCTCCCTAACGAACATTCAAACTCGTTATCATGCTAAGCATATCCAAAATCCATTTTACACTGGATTTCCCCTTTAATTAGCATATGTTTCATGTTTCATGTGTAAATAGTGTGTTTACACTTTGTGAGAAGCTGTCAGCTTGAAAATGTCTGTGAATCATATGGACCTGGATACTGAAATATTCATGAAGAACTTAGGAGGGTCTTTACTTTCCTTGAAAGAGGAAATGCCAGAACAGTGTGTGTGTGTGTGTGTGCTGTAGGAACATCCTCTGAGGGATTTGTTTGTTTAGACTTCACTGACTCTATAAGCCATCATTGTAAAGGTACTTCATGTAGCGTACTTTTGCCTATATTAGTGCAGCAAAAGAAGACCTAGGTTCAGTGGCGTAACGAGCCAACACCGGGCCCATATGCAGGATTATCAAGGCGGGGCCCCTTCTACAGCACGTGATAACGCAATGTCCACGAGTAGGCTACCATGAATAGGACAGGATAGGATCCTTGAGACACAGCATATAAGAGATGAGATGACTGACAAAATCAGGAGTACGTGCACCACAAAAACAAAAATACTGGTAAAGGCGCACAACACATGAAAAAACACTGCTGGTGACGGCGCACTATAGCCTAACACATGAAAAAACACTGCTGGTTAGGCTACTATATGAAATTGCATTAATGATAGTCATTATGTTATGCTAAATCGTTAATTTAGCCACAAACATAGCACTAGTGCATAATAGAACTGTCCGTCTGCCCTCTTTGACTGAGCTGCCCCCCTTACCAAAAAAAAAAATATATATATATATAACGTAATTTTGATATTCTTAGAAAGCGAAAGTAGGCTATGAGCGCAGATAGGTGCGTCCGATGTATCAGCTGGAATAGTGATTTGAGTCGCCGAGCAGAGGTGATGGATGTCACAGGTGAGCTACATGAAACTTTGAGAATTCAAATTCAAATTATGTTAGGAAAAAACGGTGGGTATCCTAGTGTAGCAAGAAGCATATTTTTTCAATGTCATTAACGTGATGAAAAAGTTTATTTATTACCTGGTTTGGTCCAACAAAGATAATCTTAACATGGACTATGCTGGGCTGTGTTAAGCTCTGAACAATGTCCGTTTTACAGTGAAAGGCCCGGTCGCGAGTGACGATTATTGCGATAGGGGGCCCGGTGTTCCAGTTTAGATGGTGAGCAGTTTAACTGGTGATATTTGCATAAAATCAGTGAATATTCAACAAGACCCTGCCTACTTCTTAATCTGCTCTGCCTCCGATAGTGCAGGTTTATATTAGGCTACATTTTCACGAAGTGTTTGCAAGTGAGACAATATAACAGATATCGCTGAAAACATCACCAGTGTATGTCTAATACATGTCCGTTTAAGCATTATCCACAAATATGACACATACTGAATGAATGGAAAAAATAAAACTAGCGATCTAGCTGGGATTCGAACCACGCATGGACAAGAAAGTTGATTGGATTAGCTTCTACATCGTCTATACCACTACACTACAAGCTGCTGAAATTGATGCCAGATTTCTATGTATATATTGAACTGTTAGTCAAAGTTAACACAGGTTAACATAAGTGAGAAATATACGCCCATGTTAACTGGTGCCATCACAATTTAACATGGGCATATGCAAGCCTCAAAACAACAAAATAGGTTCATCTTTGCCTCACATACCAAAACCTAACTGATGTACAACAAACTGGCATGTCCCACTAACACTTTATTCCGTTTTGGAGGTTAATAATATGAAATACGTCAGTCATGTGCAAAAATTATCATAACTTAGTGTCATGTCTCTGTGAAGTTATGCAGTGAGCTGTCTAATGATTTGAAGTGAACACATGAAACTTATTTTCTCCGAGTTAAATATTATTTAATTTGTTGGTCCTAATTTGACGACACAAAATGGTTATCATGGTAGCATATATTACAAAACTTTGATGAGAGAGTTTGATGACAGATGTTGCTGTTTCAGATTCCCACGTAGCCTAAATTAGAAAATAGTTTAGCCTACTTACTGCTCGTTCAGCAGCCTGTTGCAAAACATTCACTTAGCCTAGATGTTTGCTATAATGAATATCTTGATCGATTGACAAATAAGCTGTCACAAGACAACATAGACCTACATTCATTTAATAGGAACACCATGCTATTGCATAGATACAAAATAACCAGTGGTGCAATTGGTTAGCAGGGTGGACTATTGCTGCTAGCTTGCTATTTTAGTGAGCAGTTCGAGGCCTAAGTGATCTTCATAATTTTTGCTTTCTGCACAAAAAACGAGCAACGTCTGGGGTCATTTGTTACTGTTTGTGATGCAAAATTACTGAGGCAAAATTAATCTGCATTATTCAAGGCATGCATTCGCTGTGTTTGCTCATGTTATAGGCTATCACCAGTTAACATGGACATCAGGATAGCTAGTAAGCTAGTAGACTAGTCTAATAGACTAATAACAAGCATTGCTCTCTGTGGCGTAGTGGTGATAGTGCTTACTGCTTAGAACATTTTGCCTCAGTGAGACTCATGTTCGAAACCCAACAAAACCTTCGCTGATTTACTTTGACACATTTTCTGTTTGCACAACATTTTGTGTGGATGCTTAAGCACACATGCATTATACATAGCGATTCCCGCATGTTTTCGGCAAGATCTTCATATTCTGTCACGCACTGTAGGCTTGTGAAAATGTGAATCTCCAGCACTGGAAGGGCGGAGGCAGAGCAAAGCGTTGTTAACAAGTAGGCAGGGTCTTGTTGAATATTCACGGATTTTATGCAAATATCTGAAGTTAACCTGCTCACCATCTAAACTGGAACACCGGCCGTCAATCATGTATTTCCAGTGTGATGCGGGCCCCTGATTGGCCCGGGCCCGTAAGCGACCGCTTACCCTGCTTACCGATAGTTACGCCCCTGCCTGGGTTCTCTTACCCTATTTAACTTCAATGTCTGATCACATTTCCCCTTGTTTGTGTTTCAATGAAATAAACTGTATGTAAATAACTATGTGATTGTCTTTTTAAACTGACTCCTTATATGTAAGCTTTTTAACTTAGTTATTCTAAATGTAGTCAGTATTCTCTATCTTAAATGTATGTAAATATTAATCTTGCACACCAAATCTACACACTTAAGTAAATCAATGAATTCTCAACAACCAGAGGTAAAGTTTAGGCATATGTATTAAAAAAAAATTCGTTGCATGTATATGAAATTATAAATTAAAATGTATTCAAAACTTTAACTCAAATGTTATACCTTCTTTCAGTTGCTTTTTAAATCAATAGCATTACCAAATCAACAGGTTACATTACATATAACCCATGTATAATACAAGCAGTTCTTAAATTATACACTTTAAACCTATGGGCCCAAGATTAATAGCCTACCTAAGCCGGTGTTGTGCCCCTTCTGGTTTTTCCACCTACTGGTTTCCGAGCTGTTTCCGAGCCTGTACAGATGTCATGTATACCTATCAACAGCAACTGACGGCTACCCACGTCGACAGATTCGCTACATATCCATAAACATTTTACTGGCCTTTGCATGTCGCACCTCAATAAAAACTGCACTGAACTGAACTGAATACCTGAGAACTACATTACTATAACATTTTCCAGCGGGGAAAATGCTTTTTTAAAGTAACCTAATTTCCATGATCTGTGTCGCGCTGGATTCGAACCCTCCTCAGCAAAAGTATCACCATGCGAGACTGCCTCGCTCTCCACTACACTATCAACATCTACATAACTTCTAGGTCTAGGACATAATGCTGGGTTCACTCAGTAGGCCATGATTCACCGTTTATCTGAATATTTTGAAACAACTGGTTACCTTGATTTAGGCTTTAGAAACATAACTGTATCATGCACTTTACCTTCTGTTACACCTCTGCGCTGTCCATGTGCAAGGATTTGTCATAACTTCTACCAGGCAGCGCACGGATCATGAAACAATGGGTCTAAAACAACTGGTTACCCTGGCCTGAAAACGCATGATCTCGCTCTCAAACAGCTCCAATAACTTCCTTGGATTCATGAAAAGAAGCAACATTTCTAATGCTATGGCTCAAATGATTACATCTATGTTTCCAAAGTGATACAAAGCCATGTTTACAACAGAAGACAAGTGAGAAAATTGAAGAGTTAACTCATGTTATTTAATCATGTAGCCCATTTAGTGTAATTATGTATATTTATGTTGTTTTGATTGAGTAAGGATAAATCGAATAACAATACCCAATGTCATTGGCGCTGAAATTATGGAAATAAATTATTGAAAACAATTCATTCAAACAGACGATATAGCGTAGTCAACGTCTTGATTCAACCAATAAAGGATTCCAACCCCTGCTTTTCGTTTTATGATAGCCTTACCATGTTCGCCAATATTCCACACCCGTCCAACCTCATTTATCTTGCAATCACGTAGCCTAAGCACACGGACCTTGTTCTAAATTGGTCTGAAACAACTGGTTACCTCCTTGATGATCGCCTTCACAGCTGGGTGCTTGTGATGCATAGGTCTAGAGGCCAACATTGCTGTTGATAGTGTTACGACCCCCTGTTCCCCTTCAGGTCCTGTCCTGTCAGTGCACGGGCAGGGCTGGGCCTGGTTAGGCTAATAACATTATTAGGTGCACCTGTATTGGGTGGGGCTATAAAAGGGGTTCTCTCTCTCTCTCTGTAGGCACTTTTTCCTCCTTTCTTGTAGACACTTTGATAGTCCTTTACACTGGCAAGTTAGTCTTTCTCTCCTCTTTATTTCTCTTTTCCCCCTTTTGCCTTTCACTTACTCATCTTACATGCTTATAGCCTACTCTTTACATTCACGCATACACGCATTTTTCAACACTCATTTCCCTAGACACTATAATTTGTTAATGTTGCGATCAATGTTAATAAATAGTTAAATTAAAAACTGTTGTTTTCTCTCTTTATGTTGCGGTCTGTTCACGAGCTGGACGTAACATAAATTGGGGTTACTCGTCCGCGAAACCTTTTTGGTAGAGGGATCGAAAACGGGGACTCATTGCGAGCACGTCTTTTGGTTGCGCAGCTAATTAACAGTCTCTGGTAAGGAAGTGTGTTTCAGCTAGGCTTTGCCTTTCCGTCGTTACACTGTTTGTTATTTTGTTTTGTTTGGGTTAACTTTTGTTTAAGGGGTAATCCTGGTCGGGAGTTATCTACTTCTGTCGGGGGCACGCTTCGTACAGTTTACTGTAGCGAGTTTATGCGTTAACCAGTCGCCCCGAGGCCGGCAAGCCCTGGAAGATCAGCTAGGCCAGATAGCTCGTTTTGGGATTATTTAGAGTTCCAGAAGACTGTTTTTTTTTTCATCAGTGGGATATTGGCGGCGACCGGCTGATGGTTTCACCTGGATGTGCTGAGTATTTTGGTCTGTGTTTGCGTGTTCGGTAAGTGATCTTTTCTCTTTCTAATGTGTCAGTAGAGTGAGTTTGGTGTTTTGCGTTCGCTGTGTTGTGTATTTTGGAGCGGCATACCGCTTTGTTACTGAATGGGGGTAGATCTATTTATAGATTGAACATTCATGGTTAATTGTGTAGCTAATGTCTTGGTGATTTTAGGCTATGCAGCGAACGCGAAGGCTATAAGTTACTGTTTTGTGGAGGTTATGCCTTAATTTGCCACGGCGTGTGGATTTAAAGTAACTTTTGCCTTCAGTGAGTGAGACGTGTTAACGGAAAGGTTTGTTTAAGTTTGCTTGGCTTTTGTGGTAAAAGTGAAGTAAATTTTTGTGCTGTTGTGCTGGCTTGTTTGGCGTACAATCTGTAGGCCTAGGTCTTAATTAGATTGTAGCTTGATTTGCCTATTTGTGTGGGGAAGTAGCCTGTATTATTTTGTGCCTCAAATGTGTTTTGTTTATTTGTACTTAATGTGTGCCTCTTTTTAGCTGCTTATTATAAAGTAGCTTAAGCTGAAGGCAACTTAAAGGTTGCTTGCACTGCATTTGTTCCTATTGGGGGATAGGTTGCTTAGTTTAGCAAGTGTTTTGTGAATGTTGTTGGGTGGCTTGGCTTGCTTGAGTTTACCAAGTTAGGAATATGACTACTCCTGAAGAGTTTATTGCTAGCCCGACTGAGGATCTCTTGTCCAAGTTGACTAAAGATCAACTTTGGAAGATAGCTGAGCATTACGAGCTGCTTATCACAGCTCAGGAAAAAAAAGGAAAGGAGACCTTGTTCCTTGCTGTAAAAAACCAGCTCCAGCAAAAAGGCCTGTTTAAAGAAGCAATGGTTTTAACAGACCAACAACTGCAGCTTGAGAAGCTGAAAGCTGAAAAAGAAGCGAGGGCTCTAGAGGTAGAGAGAGAAGTTGAGCTTCGTAAGCTTGAGACTCAGCTTGAACTCAAGCGCATGGAACGTGACTAACATGAACGTGAACGTGAACATGTGCTAGCAGTTAAGAGGCTTGAGCTAGAGATAGCCAGGCAAGGTGAGTCTCTTCAACCTGCTCCTTCTCCCGGTCCACAACCATCAAGCTTTGACGTTAGTAGGCATATCCGCCTTGTTCCCCCCTTCTCAGAGAAGGAGGTGGATAGCTACTTTTCCCATTTTGAAAGAGTTGCGACCAGCCTTAACTGGCCCAAAGATGTGTGGCCTCTACTTCTTCAATGTGTTTTAACGGGGAAGGCACAAGGGGTGTTTTCTGCTCTGAGTATTGAGCAAGCTAATCAGTATGACGTAGTAAAAGCCTCAATTTTACACGCATATGAACTGGTCCCAGAGGCATATCGCCAGAGGTTCCGCAGTGCCAGGAAGTCAGAGCAGCACACCTTTGTTGAGTTTGCGCGAGAAAAAGAAACCCTCTTTTACAGGTGGTGTTCATCACAAAAAGCTGAAACCAGGGATGACTTGAAACAACTAGTCCTCCTTGAAGACTTTATGAATTGTCTCCCTGAAGCGGTAGCTGTCTACCTTAATGAGCAGGAGGTGCGCAAGCTTGACGAAGCTGCTGTTCTGGCTGACAAATATGTCTTGACGCACAAGCATGTTCCTGATAGCCACTGGGGTAGCCATCAGAGTAGAATGAGAGTTCCACCCAGGAATAAACAGCCGTCTGGAGGTGGGAATAATCCCCCACGCTCGTCTCCCTCTGCTTATTCCAGTCGCCCCCCTCCTAATGTTGCAGAGGTCATATGTTTTTATTGTAAGAAGGTGGGTCACAAAGTGTCTGATTGTCAGGTCCTCAACAAACGGGCTAAGGACACCAAACCTGTGGGCTTGATAGCTTCGTGCGACACTGGTTCATCTTCCTTACAAAGTGGAAATCTAGGGTCTGTGATGACAGACCATGCATGTAAAGAGAGCAGGAGTGATACTGATTATACTCCCTTCATCACAGAGGGTTTTGTGTCTTTGAACGAACAGTCGCATAGGGTGCCTGTTCGCATACTCCGTGATACTGGGGCTGCTCAGTCATTCCTATTAGCTGGTGTTTTGTCTCTGTCAGATTTTACTGCCACAGGAACCCATGTTTTGGTCCGAGGTTTCGAAATGACTCATGTTCAGGTGCCCTTACATCAGATCCATCTAACCTCCAAGCTCACCACCGGTAACGTTGTGGTTGGAGTACGTCCATCTCTTCCAATACCTGGCGTTTCGTTCATACTAGGTAATGACCTAGCTGGAGGGAAGGTGTGGAGTAGCACAGACGTGGCATCACCACCTATCGTCATTTCTGTGCCTGAGATGACAAAGAAGCCTGATCAGTGTGCACGCAGATATCCGGATGTATTTCCGGCGTGTGCCATTACTCGAGCCATGGCTAAACATAGTGGTGATGATTCAGACTTTGTTTCCTTAGAAAACACATTTCTTGCAACACCTGAGGTTGCAGACAGTAGTTCTTCACCTTTACCTGTAGGGCAGTCAGAGACTGTGGGTGCTCACTCTGTCAACCTAGCTAGGGGTAATGACTCAGATGTCGAGACTGAACATGTGGAGGCAGTTCCTCCTGTGAATGTTGCAGATGGTGAGACAATGTCTGTCATCTCCGATTCTGAGATTGATATCTGTTCTTTGTCTGATTTGTTCAATGTCTCTCGTGAGGAACTGATTAGGGAACAATTAGTTGACCCTTCTCTTGAACCTTTGCTGGCTTTGGCCTCCTCTAGGGGACAACCTGATGACTTCCCAGGTTATCTCCTACAGGATGGCTTGTTGTGTAGAAGGTGGATATTTAAGCAGGACATGTTTTCCCACACTGTATTACAGGTTGTTGTACCCTGTAAATTCAGACAGGCTGTGTTGAAACTAGCTCATGATGGAATAGCTGGACATACTGGGGTACGGAAGACCAAAGTTAAAACGAGATGTCTCATCTTATGTGAAATCATGTCATGTGTGCCAATTAACCAGCAAACCTAATCAAAAGATTCCTGTTGCCCCTCTACAGCCTATCCCTGCTGTATCAAATCCATTTGAACACCTCATTATTGACTGTGTGGGTCCCTTGCCACGTTCCAAGGCTGGACATAGCTTTTTGTTGACAATAATGTGTCAATCTACGCGCTATCCAGCAGCTGTTCCACTGAGGTCTATCCATGCCAAATCTGTTCTGAAGGCTCTTACTAACTTTATGTCTACTTTTGGCATACCCAAGGTCATTCAGAGTGACCAGGGGTCTAACTTTATGTCAAAGCAGTTTTCTAGGGCCTTGCGACAACTTAAAGCTAAGCATAATATCTCGAGTGCTTATCACCCTCAAAGTCAGGGAGCCCTCGAACGCTTTCATCAGACCTTAAAGTCTCTTTTGCGGTCTTACTGTGTAGAGCTTGGGTCTGATTGGGAAGAGGGTCTCCCCTGGCTGCTCCTAGCCATTAGAGAGGTTGTCCAGGAGAGCACAGGCTTCAGCCCGAATGAGTTGGTCTTTGGACATGCTGTAAGAGGCCCGACAGCAGTATTGGCTGATGAGTGGTGCGCTGCTGAAGCGCCGGTCAATGTTTTGGATTATGTTAGCGGTTTCCGCTATCGTCTCTATGAAGCGAGGGCTGCTGCTAAACGCCGAATAGGAAGATCCCAGTCTAAGATGCAGCGCTTATTTAATCGCAAAGCAGAACACCGCAGTTTTAAACCTGGTGATCAAGTTTTAGCTCTGTTACCTCTTTTGAATAGCCCCTTCCAGGCTAAGTTTGGTGGTCCTTATGAAATTGTTAAATGTTTGTCCGATCATAATTATTTACTTGACACTCCTGATCGGAGAAAGAAAGTGCAGGTTTGCCACATTAATCTTTTAAAACCATACTTTCCCTCAATAGCATCTACCTCTGTGGGCTTAATTGCCACTGCGCCTATAGAGGGCTCCACAGGGTCTAGTGTTGACTCATCTACAGTTGGTAATGTTTTTGGGGGTTTGGATTTTCTCAGTGAAGAGTTGGAGGAGGGTGTGAAAGGTCCATCACAGGCGATTGTGGACGGTCGCCTTAGGAACTCTGAATTCCTAGCAGAGCTGCCTTTACATCTTTCCCACCTGTCTGACCAGGAGAAAGCTGACATTATTGGGTTGGTAGAGTCTTTCCCTTCTCTTTTTCCTGACGTCCCTTCTCGTACATCCATAACTGAGCATGATATTGACGTTGGCGGGGCACTGCCCATTAAACAACATGCATATCGTGTCAATCCTAGAAAGAGGGAGTTACTACAGAAGGAAGTTGACTATCTTTTAGCTCATGGTCTTGCTGAGTCCAGTTTCAGTGCGTGGAGCTCCCCTTGTCTGCTGGTGAATAAACCAGATGGGACTTATCGCTTCTGCACTGACTATAGGAGACTCAATGCAGTTACCAAACCAGACTGTTATCCTTTGCCACGGTGTGATGATTGTGTTGACCGTGTTGGGTCGGCTACATTTGTGAGTAAGTTTGACCTTCTTAAAGGATACTGGCAGGTCCCTTTAACAGCTAGGGCTAAGGAACTGTCAGCTTTTGTAACACCAGACAACTTCCTACAGTACGAGGTTATGCCGTTTGGAGTCCGCAATGTGCCTGCCACCTTTCAGAGGCTTGTTAACCGCATCATGGCGGGAATGCGTAATTGGGATGCTTACCTCGACGATGTGGTTCTATACAGTGCCACCTGGACTGACCACTTAGACCAGATAAGATAACTTTTCACTCGTCTCGCTACAGCTAACCTGACAATAAACCTGGCTAAATGTGAGTTTGGGAAGGCCAGGGTTACATATCTAGGTAAAGTAGTGGGAGGGGGACATGTTCTGCCTGTAGAGGCTAAGATTGAAGCTATTTGTGATTTTACAGTGCCTGGAACCCGCCGGGAACTCCGGAGGTTTCTTGGCATGGCTGGATACTACAGGGCTTTTTGTAAGAACTTTGCCTTTGTAGTTACACCACTAACTAATCTTCTTAGCCCTAAAGTCCCATTTGAGTGGTCTGCAAATTGCCAGGAGGCATTTGAGAACGTTAAGGTCCTACTAGCTACAGCCCCAGTGCTGTTGGCTCCTAATTTTGATCGCCCTTTCAGTGTTGCCGTTGATGCCAGTGAGAGTGGCGCTGGCGCTGTTCTTTTACAGTTGGGCTTAGATGGTGTGGAGCACCCTGTGTGCTACTTTTCCAAGAAATTTAATCGCCATCAACAAGTTTACTCTACTGTTGAACGAGAGGCTTTGGCTCTGATCCTTGCAGTTCAACATTTTGAGGTTTATTTGGGTTCATCGCCGAGTCCCATAGACATATTCACGGACCACAATCCTTTGGTGTTTATTGATCGAATGCGTAATCAAAACCAACGCATTATGAGGTGGAGTTTAATTCTTCAACAATTTCCCCTGAGGATTCAACACATCAGAGGGAAAGATAATATTGTAGCTGATGCGTTGTCCAGAGCTTAGTTTTTTATATTATTTGGCTTTGATCTTTTGTAAATCCTAAGGTATAGGATATTAGAAGATGGGAGTGGTTTGTGAATAAACAATAACTTTGTTTAGTTAAGTTGAGGTTTATTTACAACAAGCCTCTTTTTAGTGAGGGAGGTGTTACGACCCCCTGTGCCCCTTCAGGTCCTGTCCTGTCAGTGCACGGGCAGGGCTGGGCCTGGTTAGGCTAATAACATTATTAGGTGCACCTGTATTGGGTGGGGCTATAAAAGGGGTTCTCTCTCTCTCTCTGTAGGCACTTTTTCCTCCTTTCTTGTAGACACTTTGATAGTCCTTTACACTGGCAAGTTAGTCTTTCTCTCCTCTTTATTTCTCTTTTCCCCCTTTTGCCTTTCACTTACTCATCTTACATGCTTATAGCCTACTACTCTACATTCACGCATACACACATTTTTCAACACTCATTTCCCTAGACACTATAATTTGTTAATGTTGCGATCAATGTTAATAAATAGTTAAATTAAAAACTGTTGTTGTCTCTCTTTATGTTGCAGTCTGTTCACGAGCTGGCCGTAACAATAGGCCTATAGTTAATTTTTGCACACAAGTCTGTAATGTTGTTACGCTAACCTGAAAAAGGTTTAAAAAATATATATACATTTATATTTGACACCAATACACCCTGCGCTAAGTCTATGCGAGGTGATCCAGATAGGCCCACCTGTGCACACCTGCATCAGGTAATTGGACATGGTCCTGAAAGCAAACATATAGTAGATTGTGAAATAGATTGTAAAGTCAAATCTCATGAAATTACCTGAACATTGGGTTCAGATGTATATACACCCAGTACACTTAAGACACATGTGTAAAAGTGCAAGTTCATATTAAACAACTTTGGATTTGATCAAAAACAGCTGATAAGAAAAGAACAAAACATTATATGTCTATTTAAATGTCATGAAAGGTGCTCTTCAGTCTATCAGCATGTCAATCAATCAATCCATCAGTCAATTAATACATTATGGATAGCACAGGACAGTATAAAAGGGGCCAGAAACCATCAAGGTGTGTAGCGAGTGGGAGAGAATTCATAGATTGAGAGACTTTAATTGAAAAGTAGTAAGATGGACCCCCAAAAAGCTGAAGAAATCCTAAAGTTCAAGGTGCAGAACACGTACCCCCCTGGTTTCACCAAGGAGCAAAGGTATGTTCTGAAGCGGAGAGCTAAGGTAAGTCAAACAAGCTTTATTTCATTATGTCAATGTTTAAAATGCTATTTCCAATGTTAATGCAATGCACCCCTTAGATGGGGAATTGTTTTACTTCTGCCGGAGGAAGCAAGATCAGCAGCAGCACCACTACGCCAAAGTGGTTTGCAGCCCAGAGGAGGCAAACGAGCTATTCATACATTTCCATGCTAGTCGGCATGGGGCTCACTGTGGTGTGGACCGGACTCTCCACGCCATTCTACAAAGATTTTGGTGGCCTGGCATGAAGGAGGACATTTCCAAATGGGTAGTGTTATTGGTCCAGATCAGTGGTTCTTAAACTTTTTGTCTGGCGACCCCACAAAAAAGTATGACGAGGTCTGGCGACCCCACTTTCCCCAAACCCATTCTAAGTCCTTACTCAAATACCCCCCTCAAACGTTAACAACTAAATCAAGCAAAACCTAGAAAGCAAAGTCATTTGTTTTATTTACTCCATATGAACAAGATCCGAAAAATACCAAACAATCACGATTAAACAAGTGTAGGCTGCCGCTATATCAGATCAGAGCGCTATGTGCGTATAGCGCGCGCACACACAAGCACGCACACACACATACTGTAGCCTGCAGCATTAGGCCTACAACGTTAGATTAATTATATTTATGGCGATAACAATAACAATATTTTTTTATTTCCCTTTTCTGGTTTACTATCTTTAACAATTTCAATGGGAAGGGTGGGCATGCTTCCGTGAACATAGCAAGTTAATTCTAGGAGGAATGCTGCATACGGCGACACGGAGATTTGCTGAGCCGACATCTGTATTTTGAGATGTCGTTTCATTTTGACAGGTTTTAAGCTCTCATTCGCCAGAACATCGCCGCAAATCACACATTGTGGGTGGTCGAGGTTATCTTTAACTTGGCAAGTGAATCCATATTTCAGAAATTCTTTCTGATAAAGCCGACGCGCCTTTTTTTTATTCTCACCGGCCTGTAGACTTGTCCCATCTGAGGATCACGGAGTAGACGCACTGGTAGATGGCACTTCCGAGCTTTTGTTCATTTTTTTAAGCAGCCACCTGTCCATTTTGGCTAGTAGGCTACCTATGTCTTTTGTTTTGTTTTACTTAAAATAGCGGGAACAAGTTGAGTTTGCGTAGTGGAGCAGATAGTTACATTTTTTCTATCAGCGGACCAGTAGCCCATAGGCTGAACCAGATCTCGTTGAAAGACGAAAACATTTCTCTCTCTTCTCTTAACTGCGTGTAAATAAAAAAAAGGCCAATATTATTTTCCTTTGTTTCACCTAATAATAATTTCAGACTGAATACAGAAAATAATTGGCGACCCCACGGAAGTTTTTGGTGACCCCATTTGGGGTCGCGACCCCTAGTTTAAGAATCACTGGTCCAGATGTCCGTGAATGTTATGGATTTCATAAAATGTCCTATGTGACACTGACTTTATGTCTTTGTTAGATTGCCCAGTGTGAGGAGTGCCAGTTGAAGAGGGACTACACCATAAAAGACAAGACCCAATACAATCCAATAGAGGTGAATGCTTACATCCCATTTAATAGGCTTAAGCAATTGTCAATGAAACAAAACATTATTGATGTGTGCTTGACATTTCAGGTATCTGAACCATTTGAACTAGTGGGAATGGACCTAGTGGGGAAGCTGGCAGCCACAAACCGGGGCCATACCTACATGTGTGTAATGATTGATTATATGACAAAATGGGTTGAGGTGTACTCCATTCGGGGCAAAAAGGCTGAGATGGTAGCGGAATGCATAATGGATTTTTTTTACCGCCATGGTGCACCAAAACGCATCCTCACCGACAGGGGGAGAGAGTTCGTTAATAAAGTAAGTGAACATTGTGCCTAACTACGGAGCCCTCCGGGTGACATGGAAAAAAAAACATGGGTTAGAAAAAAAAAAAAAAAAAAAGTAATGGGGGAAAAAAACATGAAGAAGAAAAAAAAACGATGCACTTTTGCGGGATCTCATTGCGGGATCTCGCAAAGTTTTGCGAGATCTCGCAAAAAGTTTTGCGAGATCCCGCAAAACTTTTGCGAGATCTCGCAAAACTTTTTTTCTACTTTTGGAACTTGCTGGGCTTCCTACTCGACCCCAATAGGCCCACAAACCACTACCGCCAGATGGCAATCGTATCATGATACTATGATTGCTCTATCACTGTTGCGTGTTGTGGGTTTTCTGGACACATTACATAGGCCTATGACACGGGAGGGAGAGGGAGACACCTGCGTGCACACCGCAGGCGCGTAGCAAGCGTGGGGGATGTGGGTGTTATAACGTACACAGTTTTGCTGGAACATGATTCTATCCCCCACACTTTTTGTCAGATTAAATTGAAAGTAAAATATGGAAATAAACGCTCCCGTAAAGAGTTGGAACCGTATCTATAACGCACACACAGAGACACAAATAGGTCTGTTGATTTGATTGAACGGTCATCCAGCCAATCACATCAAGTTAGGTGAAGAACCAGAGCCGCTCTGATCAAATTCAAAGTGTACGTCTTTCAAGGTGCTGCTGCTTGGGTCTGCATTGTAACGTCTGCAGTGAGCAGATTTCAGATAGAATTGAAATGATAATTGTTACCGCATTATGCTAATTTAGTAATCTAAAATTCACTGTCTGACTGACAGTTTTTGTCACAAAGTCAAAGTGAAAGCGTTCTCAGAGCATTATGCTTTCTCTGCCTATGATCTGCAGCTTTTCTCAAACTATGGGCCTCCTCAACAATTAACCTACTACTGCTCCACGTAGCCGCGAAATTAAGTTATGCCCGGTGCTTCACACGTCTGCTCATTTGCAGCATACTGTAGTGAATGGCGTTTATTGGCCACGACGGCTACGCCCCCACCATGTGGATTAATTGCAGTAGACTGCAGGTGAGGTGGGACACCTGTGGCTTGTTGGGGGCGTGTGATTGTTGCTGGTAAAGGGGAGATAAAGAGAGGCTGAATTTGGACACGACAGGACTCTCGGCGTGTTGATTAGTGCGGCTGGACGGGGGACATTCCGCAGCACGCCAGACGTTGTGGATTACTTGCGAACGTTGTGGATTACTTCCGAACATTGTGGATTACTTGCGAACACTGTGGATACTTGCGAACTCTGTGGATTAGGCTACTTGCGGATTCTGAATTATCTCTGGACACTTACGGTCAGTCTCATAACGCTCCAGGCTGGAGCTGCTGTACGGACTAAACCAGTACTTTCTCAAAGCCGGTCATAGGACCCTGTGATCTAGCTCAGTCTACTGATTGCCTTGTTATTGCAGTCTAGTGTGGCCTACTGTGTGTGTGTGTGTGTGCGCGCTTTGAGTTTAGCCCCCGGCCGGAGTTAATGGCCAGTCCCTTCCCCTAGTTTAACTCGGCCATAGAGAGGGCTAGTTTAAGCGGGTTGTATGAATGCGGGGTGGCTGTTTGTGAGAGGTAGTGGTGTATTAATTAATGGGTAAGGCTATTTGCACCCCTGGTACAATTAGCAGTGTATGCTATTCGTACCGTGGTGCAATAAGAAGTGAATTCTATTCGTACCCCGGTGCACACAGCAATGTGTCCTATTAGTACCCCGTCTAGTACAAATATCAATGTATGCTATTCGTACCCAGGTGCACACAGCAATGTGTCCTATTAGTACCCCGTCTGGTACAAATATCAATGTATGCTATTCGTACCCCGGTGCATACAGCAATGTGTTGTATTAGTACCTCGTCTGGTACAAATATCAATGTATGCTATTCGTACCGGTGCACACAGCAATGTGTTCTATTAGTACCTACCTAGTAGTACCATATTGATCACACAATGTAATAATATTTTTTTTTTAAAAACAAGCAACATGTTTTTTTTGATGTTACATAACAGAGTGTGAATAGCTCAGCTGTGTAATCACTCTGTATAAGGTATGCTGTTTACATCAATGTACAGTTAGAAGTGGATGCTATTCGTACCCAGGTGTTTATAGTACTGCATGCTATTTATACCCTGGTGCATGAACTAGCTAATTGTTGCAATCAAAACTTCCGTTTGAGAACCGATTTCTTATTCAAATTGCGCGCCTTCTCTCCAGAGACGTTGGTACACATTCACACTCACTCCGCCAAAACATATCACACGGGAATTGAACCCCGGTCTCCCGCGTGCAAGACCTTGCCTGTGACCACTACACCATCTACTTCAATGGAAGTTAAGATTTGCAGGTAATCTTAGAGTTTATAGGCCTGAACGTCATATTCACGAAATTTCTGTTAGCTAACAAACTGACGGTTGTATGTGTTCACTGAACAAAGATTATGAAAATAAAACACAACTTTTCCATCTCAACTTTAATTTGAACAGATATTAGTGCTGAAACCGTTCAGAATTCTTCTCTTTCTGCTGACGAAAAAACGAATGTCGGCCATGTTTTTTGGGCACGCGAGCAACATGTTTTTGTTGTTATGTAACAGGGTGTGAATAGCCCAGTTGTGTGGCCAAGGCTATTCGTACCAGGGGTACGAATAGACACTCCGTTAATTAATTCTTGTGAATAAACTGTGAAAAGTAAATCCCGAGTTGTGTGTGTAACTCCTCCTCCGACTACCAATAACATAATTACAATACTTATTCATTTGGTGTCATCAACTATATAGACATAGCCCAGTCAGCACACATACAGTACGTCTCCAAGACTCTTGGAAAGGAACAGCTTAATTACATCGCGTTCCATTTAACGTCTTATTTGATCTGATCTTACAAACGGCGGCGTCAAGACACATTTGAGTTCTACATCGGAGATAGAACGCTTATGATCGCTCATGCAATGTGTGCGTCCCTGCAGCAAGTGAAACTGGAGGTAACGTCGGCTAGAAGCAACAATAGTTTAAACAACAACGTGGCTTCCTGTAACTATTAATGGAAAAATGCATAGAAACTGCTAATCATAATCTTTAAATTGACATTAATTAAGCTGGCTATATGCAACACAATTTGGGTAGACTTCAAACGTTTTTGAATTTGAGCTTACAGTTCTGTGTCCTTTACATTTATTTAATAGGTATTAGTGATACCTCGAAATTAGGCTGCTGTCTGTTAGGCAATTTATTGTAGCCTGCTGTGTGTGCATGTCTGCACGCAGGTGTCTCCCTCTCCCTCCCGTGTCATAGGCCTATGTAATGTGTCCAGAAAACCCACAACATGCAACAGTGATAGAGCAATCATAGTATCATGATACGATTGCCATCTGGCGGTAGTGGTTTGTGGGCCTATTGGGGTCAAGTAGGAAGCCCAGCAAGTTCCAAAAGTAGAAAAAAAGTTTTGCGGGGTCTCGCAAAAGTTTTGCGGGGTCTCGCAAAACTTTTTGCCGGATCTCGCAAAACTTTGCGAGATCCCGCAATGAGATCCTGCAAAAGTGCATCGTTTTTTTTTCTTCATGTTTTTTTTCCCCATTACTTATTTTATTATTTATTTTTTTTAACCCATGTTTTTTTCCCCCATGTCACCCGGAGGGCTCCGTACCTAACTGTATTTTGGCCAACACAACCTTTTCCAGAATAAACACTACTTTTGTAGCCTAGAAATCTAGACGCACCCTAGCGGCGGCAAATTAATTTGCTCAGCTTGTACGTCTAGTATCGAACCATAGGAATTTCTATTGGCTTAACACCGTGGATGACTGCCAATCACAGCGCTCTATTTCGTTAGAGAGTCTTAAGGCGGGCTTAACAGGATAACGACATCCTGCGACGGTGAACAACAAGGAAGGTGGCTATGGCAAACGAAGAGCGGTTGTTTGAATCGGCGTTGGCGTGCTTTTTTTTTTAAAGTAGATCAACACAATGCACTTAAGTCATTCCTTTCGAAGAAGGATGTATTTGCCGTTTTGCCGACCGGATACGGACATGGTCGTAGCGCTGGCCTATTGCATGCCTAGGCAGTTTGAAAGACAATTCTCTGCCCGCCCCTTGGATTAAGCGAGGTGAATGATTCGATGCCAGACTATACATGTCAATGATATAGGATGGCCCGCCAGGCTACTACTTTTGTTCTCATTCAATGAATGTTCCTAGATCAACTTTAGCTTGTGTGAGCAGCTTGAGATCACAAGGAGTCTGTGTTCACCGTACCATCCACAAACGAATGGCTTGGTGGAGAAGGTGAACGGGACCATTCAAGGGTGAATATGAACTTATGTCATGTTATGTTATATCATGTCATAAAATGTGTATGCGTTTAAAACAATTTCAAAAATAGTTCTTTATTTCAGAGCCCTGAGGAAAATGGTGAAGGACCATCCCCAGAATTGGGACCTTTACATAAAACCCACCATTTTTGGGCTTCGAACCAAGAAACAATGCACGACCAAATACGCACCATTTTATCTCCTATACGGGAGGGAGGCCCGTTATCCTCCTGAGATCCCAGACAAGTGGCATGTAGGAGCATTTATTTTCTCTTGCACTTGGAATACCAGTACCAGTAACCAGTTTGTTTCACAATATTGTCATACTTTTGCAGATAAGCCACGACAAAGTGTAGGCCCTAGCGGCTACTGAAAAACCATCTCCTCACATTTCCGCTATTCAGAGGGAGGTGTATCCCAAAGTGAGGGAAAACATAAAGGCTGCCAAGAGAGAGTGAGAAAGAGAAAATTGGCTGTCGGCATGGATGACAATTTTCAGGTTGGGGACAAAGTCCTCCGTAAGAACATCCGCGAGGAGCAGCGGAAGGGAGGGAAGATGGAGAGTGGGCTCCTGGGGCCATATACTGTCACAGGTATTGAGGGCAAAAGTGTGGACCTGCTGGCCTCCAATGGGAGAGAGATAAAAAAAATAAATCTGGACCAACTGAAGAAGTTCATTGAGCCCCAGCCAAGGATCCCCCGGAAGTGGGTCTCCAGTCCTCAGCCCGACCCCATCCCTCCATCCACCAGTCCTCAGCCCGGCCCCATCCCTCCATCCACCAGTCCTCAGCCCGACCCCATCCCTCCATCCACCAGTCCTCAGCCCGACCCCATCCCTCCATCCACCAGTCCTCAGCCCGACCCCATCCCTCCATCCACCAGTCCTCAGTCTCTCCTGTCCACCAGTCCTCACTTCCCCTCGTCTGCCAGTCCTCAGCCTGACCCTATCCCAATGATGCCTTCATCTGCCATTCCTCAGTGCCTCTCAGCCCTCGGTGTCTCCCCAGAGGAATGTAAGTATATATTAGTTGTATTATTTTGTGTTATTTCTCCATGCCAAATGCATAACACCTTCTAAATGTCAGTGATCGACGAGATCTGGTCCGGGAAACGGCAGGGTGTGCTGTGGAGCAAGGTGGGACCTTATAAGATCTTCTCCAGGGATCTCGGCAATCTGGCCCCAGGAAAGGAGGTTGAAAGTGAGGTAAATGCATGTGTCAAATGTTCTTGAATGCTTACATATTGCATGTGTCAAATGTCCTTGAATGCTTACATATTGCTGATGTGAAAATGTAATTCCACACACGTGTTGTTTAAGGTGATGAACGCTTTCATCCAGAGCTGTTTGGATAAGGTCAGAGGCCAACTGGAGAAAAAAAAGTGTTCTTCGTGGACTCGTTCCAAATGACTGCTGTATGGCAAGGGCCATTCAGAGGACTAAATAAGGTCAGTATTGTCAGAGTTACAATAAATGTGTGATTGCAATGCACAGGTGCTCATGTGTGTCTGCTCATCTTTTCAGCTTGACCCCATGGCCTATGATATCCTGATTGGACCTGTTTGTGACCGTCACCACTGGACACTTGTGGTGAACATTCCCATACACTGCCATCGCAGTTAAGAGGCTTATAAGAGTCGGGAGCTTCATTACTTAAGTGATTTGATTTGTTTTGTCCTCACCAAGGTCATGTATCCTAAGGAGAAACGGGCCCTGTATCTGGATCCATTGGGTGAAACCCCTGGTAAAATCAAGAAATGCCAGGATGTCACTAGGTGAGTTGGAGGTTAATTAGTAATGTCAAAAAGCAACAATGCTTTTCTGTTCTACAGATCTTTCATGAGGCATAAGAACTTGCATTTTTCAAGATGGGCCTGTAGCACGGTTGACCATCCCCAGCAGCCAGATGCTACATCATGTGGGGCATTTGTCTGCAAGGTATGACTGAATCTGACTTGATGTAATGTACTGCAGCTAGTGGATGGATTCTACTGACCGTACTCTGCCGTATGTAGTTTGCGCAGCTTCTCCTGAGAGGCGAAATGCTCCATTTCAGGACTGATCAGGTGGCTGTTACACAATTGCGGATTGCCTGCACACTGGTGACAGACTCAGACTCCTCTTTAAGGTGTGTAGGTGTCCTTCTCTTTCAAATGTAACCTATGTGAGAATAATGTTGAATATAATATTTTAGAAGATTTAGAGAACCTGTGCAGGCTGTGTGGGAACGAGTGCCAAAGTCCTGGGAGAGAGGATGTGGAGAAACGTGATGACTGGGTAAGAATTAACCATTTGTTTATGCATCGAAATGTCTAGGCCCTATTACTAATCATTGGCCATGCTTCTCTTTAGATTGAGTGCTCAGCATGCAGTCTGTGGTTCCATTGGGGTTGTGCTGGTCGACCCCCAGTGCACCTTAATTTTTATTGTGCAGCATGCAGCTTGTAGTTGTGTCCTTTACGTTTGTCATTGTCCTTGCCCTTTTTGTAAGGCTTTTCTTTGCCCAATGTTAGCCCTTTTATGTAGGGTAATGTTTTTTTTTTCTCTGCCCATTTGTGTAAGGAAGCTTTTCTTGTTTACCGTTTAGGTGTTGTAGGACTTTGTTTTTTGGGCAGATGAATGAATTAAAAGCGCTTATATGCAAGTGCTCCACGGGCAGCTATTTTCCTATTCAAGTGAATGGGAAGGCTTGGGAAAGGGCGGGATATGTGACTATTTGCGTTGCAAGCTAAGTTCATGCATTTCTTCCTTGTCTCCTCATTACACTTTGTTAAGACATTTTGTTATTAAATGTGATTGCTTTTTTAAAAACAGTCTTTGCCCAGTCATCTGCCTTTTCATCGCCTTGCGTCATGGGGCATATTTGCAGAATAGGTCAATTTATGGGGTTTTCACTGGAATTTGTTCATGAGTCATTATTGTTCTGGGATTTTCCTGTTTGCTTTTTTTTATTGCATAACTGAAATGTGACGTTTTGCCTACCTTTTTCACAATAAAAGAAAATGAATCTCACTTTATTGTGGTTGCATTTTTGTTTGAAAGTTCTTTGAAGAAAAGGGTTCTGTCTGAAGTAGGTGTGCACTCCACTGTGTTGAAAACAACTTTCAGCAATTATCCTACACAGATTGTTTGTCTGATATCTGAGTGCAGGTGATGTAATATAGCTACAACGAAAATAAGGGAAAAGGTTGTGCTCATGGGTTTATTTTATTAACATTTTTTAATCAGAGCTTTTGGTGCAAATTCTAGCACATAATGTTGGTATAGCAAGCAGCTTGTGGGGATCATCTGTAGCCTAATTGAGGCAAGGTAACCAGTTTCATCCCAATTTAGAAGAAGCTGCTTGTGATAAGAGGCATATGAGGTTAACCTTTTAAAATTAAGAACCTGAAATGAAAAGCATTGTAGGGGTTGCAAATACTTATCTTCCGTCGTAAACATAACGTTGTAGGATAGCATAGGCTATGACTTTGGAAACGAGGTATGAGCCATGGCCATAGAAATCTGCTTGTCCTAAACCAAAGGAACTGGCTATTGTAGCTGCTTTTCACAGTGTCGAATTCATGCGTTTCCAGACCAGGGTAACCAGTTTTAGACCCATTGTTTCATAATCCGTGCGTTGCTGGTAGAATTTATGACAAATCCTTGCACATGGACAGCGCAGAGGTGTAACAGAAGGTAGAGTGCATGATGCAGTTATGTTTTTAAAGCCTAAATCAAGGTAACCAGTTGTTTCAAAATATTCAGATAAACAGTGAATCATGGCCTAGGCTACTGAGTGAACACAGCGGCATGTACTTAAAGTTGTGTAAGTGCTGATAGAACAGTGGAGAGCGAGGCGGCCTCACATGGTGATATTTTTGCTGAGGAGGGTTCGAATCCAGCGCGACACAGATAATCGAAATTAGGTTACTTTAAAAAAGCATTTTTCTCGCTGGAAAATGTTATAGTAATGTAGTTCTCAGGTATTCAGTTCATTTCAGTGCAGTTTTTATTGAGGTGCGACATGCAAAGGCCAGTAAAATGTTTATGAAAATGTAGCGAATCTGTCGACGTGGGTAGCCGTCAGTTGCTGTTGATAGGTAGCAGCTATACAGGACATCTGGACAGGCTCCGAAACAGCTCGGAAACCAGTAGGTGGAAAAAACTAGAAGGGGCACAACACCGGCACTCCAGAATTGCAATAAACCCCACACACACACACACACTGATGCAGGCCTGAACCGTACCTTGGGGGCGTTGAGGCCTTAAAACTGTAGTGGCCACTTCACACGAATCGCGCAACCAAAACAAACAGATTAACTCACGCAGTTGGGGGAGATGTCCTTGCACAGTCCACGCACCGTCACTGCAGCAAAGTTCACGCACACTTGGTGTGTGCAGTTTCTCACACGCGGTAGTCGAGTATCAGTTTAAACAGCAAGCTCCCTCCGGTTAGGCTCGCAGTCTTGTTCCTCAAAGGCAACTCATTGCCTGTCGAAGCCAGTTAGCATAACAGTCTCAGCTACCGAGTTGCCTACTTTTCAGACAATACTATTAACTGAGCTATCCTGACAAATTCGTTTTGAAAATGTCTCTATGTGATACCGACTTCTTCCGCATGCAAAGTAGTCAATAGGTTATCGGTCTGACAACCATTAAGTGTTCACTAAGCACGAAAAGTAGCATTAATCACTTTACAGTTCTCCAGTATGATCTTCCGGTATCTCGTCTACAGCCAAAGAGAGCGTGAATTCCATAGACATAATATACATAGACGCCGCATTGGCTGCTGGAAACAAGAAATGCGGCCCCCATCTTGGACCGGTCATACTCCTCGTTGCGTTGCAGCAGAAAACACAAGATGACAGCACTGTGCAGCATGTTCCTGCTCAAATCGGCGGACCATACTCGGGGGATTTACTTTTCACAAGTAAGATTTAACATTACCGTACTATTGGTTGTATTTTGTATTTTCGAACAATGTGGCCTGTATCATAGCTACATCTATGACTAGTGATGTTACGGTTGATACCGAGGCTCCGAAGCGTGTGTCGAGAACGTCAAGCCATTCCCAGCAAAGCCCCGTATCGAGGCTTGAGTTGTATTGGTAATTTGACGTCAGGCGTGACGTTCGAGGCCTCGTTTGGCTCCACTGCTTCGAGTTGTGGTTCACTTTAGGCAGGACGCTTCGACTAAGATGCCCCATACTCGAATACGTAGCCTACTCGCGGGTAGTTGTCATTCGTTGGTTGGTTGTAGGCCTATATTTCACTGCTCTCTGTTCATTTAAAATACTACCCAGTTACCAAAGCACTTTCACTGCCCTCTGTTCTTCAAACATACTGTTACAAAAGCACTTTGCTCTCTTCTGTGTCATTTTACCCAACGTCAGCCTACAATTTAATATAGATTTTTTCTCTGGAAGAAGGCTGATTGTAGGATAGGACACTAGTTAAAGGAGAATTCCGGTGTGATTTTGACCTTAAGTGTTTTGAAACATGATACCGAGTGTGAATGTATGTCTCATAGCCCATCTCGGTTTGTCCCCTGCACTCCGAAATCTGGCGCTAGTTAGCCGATGCTACCAACAAGGCGGTCAATGGTGGTGCCTCGGCATCGGCATAGCCATGCAAATAAATCACTGTTTTACACCATTTACGAGGCTCAATGTATCTCCACACTTCATTGGTAGACTTCCGAGGGCCCTGACATTTAAAACGAGACATTGAGAACTTTGAAAAAGCACTGGTAGTTTACTTATAAGACGATTTATACAGACAGTACCTTCACGAAGTTTAGCGTTTGCAGCCATCTTGAATTTAGTCACGATAAGTCGAGCGACGAGTAAGAATGAACAGGTATGATAAGGGATCAGATTCCAAAAATAATTCTGTGGAAATGCATGGATTACAGTTTCTTCCAGTAGCAGCAACTGGAATCCATGCATTTCCACGGAATTATTTTTTGAATCTGATCCCTTATCATACCTTTTCATTCTTACTCGTCGCTCGACTTATCGTGACTAAATTCAAGATGGCTGCAAACGCTAAACTTCGAGAAGATACTGTCTGTATAAATCGTCTTGTAAGTAAACTACCAGTGCTTTTTCAAAGTTCTCAATGTCTCGTTTTAAATGTCAAGGCCCTCGGAAGTCTACCAATGAAGTGTGGAGATACATTGAGCCTCGTAAATGGTGTAAAACAGTGATTTATTTGCATGGCTATGCCGATGCCGAGGCACCACCATTGACCGCCTTGTTGGTAGCATCGGCTAACTAGCGCCAGATTTCGGAGTGCAGGGGACAAGCCGAGATGGGCTATGAGACATACATTCACACTCGGTATCATGTTTCAAAACACTTTAGGTCAAAATCACACTGGAATTCTCCTTTAAGACGTTGGACTAGAAATCGCGCGTCCTGGGTTCAAACCTTCCTCGAGATTATATATTCTCGCGGATCACCTTCTACTTCATTTGTTACAAAAAGAGAAAATATTTCACTACAATGAAGTCACTCTTTGGGACACTGGGCAAGGCGTTAGGTTAGGGATCTTGCAACTTGGGTTCGATCCTTGTCTCGATTTTCATGAACTTTCAGAGATCGCCTATAGCTACTACTTTCATTGTTAGGCTACAAAGAGAGGAAATATTTCAACATGGGAATCGGTTGTATTCCCCAATGCCTGTACTTATGAATGAATCAAGCATTTGCAGACCAAATGGCGCTTTTTGTATTGCTCTTGTGTGTGAAATTTTTATGTGTTGTATTTTTATTGACCAGTAGGTGTCCTAGAGTGCATTCGAAGCCTCGAGAAATGAACCACTTTTTTCAACACATTTGGCTGGAAAGCTTCAAGGGTTCAAGAAGCTTCATCTCGCCATCACTATCTATGACCTTTGCAGCAAAAAAAAATGCGTGAAAATCTGTTCGGTATTCAGTGAGATATGATTAATTAAGTGCGCTGACAGCTCATCGCACCAGCCAAACAGATTACACTGAGTGGAGTGGATGACGGGTCCAAGATGGCGGCTCCACGTCTCGTCAGCGCTAGTAGGGAGTAGCTGTCGATGCAGTGTCTATAGTATATTATGTCTATGGTGAATTCTCCTTACACCGCATTTTCCTCCTCCCGTGACCTCTCACCTTGCCCACTCATTGGCTAACATCTTAACCAAGAAACAGATAGATAGAGATAGATAGATAGATACTTTATTGATCCCCAGGAGAAATTCAAGGTTTTAGCAGCATAGGCTACAGACAACACAAACACATTCTTTAACAGCAGAAAGAGTAATTAAAGTATATAATATAAAAACACAACTAAGCAATAAGGACAGTAGAAGATAAAGAATATGCTAAATATACTAAAATACAAATTATACTAACACTTAATCTAAATCAATTCTAAAAACAGTATCCACATAGTGGTGATTGATTAATCAGAGGCGCTTGCAATGACTGAGGCAGGGACTGAGCCTGTGATTCTCTGTGCATAGTAAGGTATGGTAAGGTGGCTCTAATGTGCTCTGTGTGAATGAGTGTCATGGTGGTAGTGCAATGGTGATAGTGGTCATGGTGATATTCATTTGCAACAGTGCAACAATGCAGAAATAAAGTAAAGTAAAGTCTATATATCTATATATTTAACTTTTTAAAGAAAATGTATAAGTGTGGCCACAGTTCGGCTGTGGCATGGAGGGGGGTAGCATATGTGCTAATGTGCTAATATAGCACGCAAACAGTGAGGCATAAAGACAGTGGTAAAAGTGGCTAATGGACAGACAGTATCCAAACATGGAGGGGGTGAAGAGGCAGACAGACTATGCAGAGAAGTCTCTCTCCTCTTCCCTTAAGTGAGGCATTGAACAGTTCAATGGCCCTGGGGACAAATTACTTTCTCAGTCTGTCAGTTGTGCAAGGCAGTGAGCGAAGTCTCCAGCTGATCAGGCTCTTAACATTTTTTAACTATTTCTTAACTATTGCTTAACAATAGTGGAGTGGAGTGGGTGACACTCATTGTCCAAGATGTTGATCAGTTTGTTCAGGGTCCTTTTGTCAGATAGTGAAGTGATGCACTCCAGTTCAGCTCCCACTACAGAGCCAGCTTTCCTTACCAGCCTGTCAATTCGCCCCGCATCCTTCTTCCTTGTGCTTCCTCCCCAACAGACTACTGCATAGAAGAGGACGCTGGCAACAACAGACTGGTAGAACATCCTGAGGAGCTTACTGCACACATTGAAGGACCACAGCCTCCTCAGAAAGTACAGCCTGCTCTGCCCTTTCTTGTACAGTGCATCAGTCTGACCAGTCCAGTTTATTGTCCAGGTGGAGACCCAGATACTTGTAGGTGCTAACCACCTCCACATTGACCCCATCAATGTGGACTGGTAGCAGAGTGGGCTTAGACCTGCGGAAATCCACCACCATCTCCTTGGTCTTTGAAGTGTTGAGTTGAAGATGATTAACTTTGCACCATTGCACAAAGTCCTCCACCAGGCTCCTGTACTCCTCCTCCTGCCCGTTCCTGATACACCCCACAATTGCAGTATCATCAGAAAACTTCTGCATGTGGCATGACTCGGTGTTGTAGCAGAAGTCAGATGTGTACAGGGTGAACAGGACTGGAGAGAGCACAGTTCCCTGTGGCACTCAGGTGCTGCAGATCACAGTGTCAGAGAGACAGTTCTTCAGTCTGACGAACTGTGGTCGCTCGGTCAGGTAATCTATAATCCAGGTTACCAGGTGAGCGTCCACACCCACTTGCAAGATCTTGTCTCCCAATCTGAGGGGCTGGATGGTGTTAAAAGCACTTGAGAAATCAAAGAACATGATTCTCACAGCACTTTTCCCCTTGTCTAGGTGGGAATGTGTCCTGTGTAGAAGATAAGTGATGGCATCGTCCACGCCCACTTTCTCCTGGTATGCAAACTGATAAACAAATAAAAAACAAATAATTTTATATCTTTCAGTCATTTTCTATACATTTTAGTATAACAAAATAGCAATCTTTTCCACATGAATTCGTACAATTATTATTTTAACATAAAAATAAAGAATTCCAAAAATACAGTGACTGTTTATTTAAATGCTTACAAAACAAAAGGAAACTTAACCATGCATTTCCTACAGGGTTACACTCTGTTCTTCAGTCTTTATCTACACAAGCCAAAACTGTTTATACAGTAATGTGTGTGTGTGTGTGTGTATATGTAGGTGGAACACCTCATCCATAGCCTCATCGGAGCTCCAAGATCTTTTTTTTCCGTCTGCTTATTGGCATGACAACAAGTACATTATCAGTGAGTAGCTTGGAAACCCCATCTGTCAAAGGCAACAACACATCAAAAAATAGAACCAGAGCACAACAAAGGACAAAGACAACA
Organism: Alosa pseudoharengus; assembly: GCF_046254945.1. Taxonomy (NCBI): domain Eukaryota; kingdom Metazoa; phylum Chordata; class Actinopteri; order Clupeiformes; family Clupeidae; genus Alosa; species Alosa pseudoharengus. The sequence goes on from NW_027468663.1 coordinate 43,469,269, forward strand.
GAGAGGCAACAGCAAAAGAATATGGAAACTGTGTGTGTGTGTGTGTGTGTGTGTGTGTGTATGTGTGTGTGGGTGTGTCTGCACCTATGTGTGTGTGTGTGTGCGAGAGAGAGATGGACAGCAATGTCTCGAGATGTTATAGTTCAGTTCAGCCTGCACACACATACACACACACACTCTGTCACATGGCCTCAGGTCATAGAGGGTGTGAGGTTGAAGCTTTGTAATTACTGAGATAATAGACCTGTTTTCCACACTAGTGGACACACACACACACACTCATACACCCCCCCCCCCCACACACACACACACACACTCTGATAATAGAAATGTGTTTTCACACTGCTGTCCTCTTCAACTCCATGTTGCCAATTCGCCCACCTTGCCCTTTAGATTTTCATACACTCACACAGATGGAGAGATAGAGAGAATGTTAGATGGCTTGTAGCCAGGCCCCACTCGTATTCTCCTGCTTGCAGCTCATGTAACCATATGGCATCTCAGAGAAAGCCGACTCCTGGAGCGCACCCAGGCAGGGTCAGCTGAGGGTATCTGCAGGCCATCCAGCGCCATGCAGTCAGCTGAGTTTCTGTGGTTCTGCTCTGTGCAGCAGCTTCTGAGACCTGACCCATCATGCTGTCAGCTGAGGTTCTGGAGTTGACTCGGTGTGATACAGCCAGCAGATGTTCCAGAGTTGACACGGCATCACACATTAAGCTGTGGTTCCAGAGTTGACACAGCATCACAAAGTCTGTCAGGTTTCGTAAATAGTTCGGACCCAAGTGCAGAGTTAGTTCAAAAAGTTTTCAACAGAAGAAAACAACTCCAACAAAAAACTTCCCGTCATACGGTGGAAACTGAACAAAAGGCAGACCCTCGGTCACAAAACTGAAAATGGCAAAAGGCTGACAAACCAGAAACACAGTCAAAAGAGTAATCCATAGGCAGTAGGGGTGTAAATCTCTCATGTAAAAGACGATACGATTCGCATCTAGATACATGGGCACGATTCGATACAAGAAAAGATACATGTTTATAAAAAACGATTCATGCAATTCGATGCAGTTCAAGAATGGAAAGCATTCTGAAAGATTTTTTTATCATTTGCTCATGGTGCACATTAATTTTATATTATCAATTATCATGGTCATGGTTGTCAATTAGGAATTGAATTTCCCCTGGGGATCAATAAAGTATCTATCTATCTATCTATCTATCTATCTATCTATCTATCTATCTATCTATCTAAAAAAATGTGTGAATATGATTATCTAAACTGAAGTTTGTTTCATATACTGTATTGAAATGAAAAAAGAATAGTCTACATTTCAGTGAAACACAGCAGCCAAATACAACATAAAAATACATTTTTATAGACTTTACAGATTTTATAGTTATATCTGATTGTTTTCATGGAGCTGTAGCCTTGTTGAGGTAAGACAATACCGAAATAAAATAAAAGTGCTTAAGACACTCTTGGCCTTTTCTCATTTAGCCTAGCCTACCCTACAAGAATAAAATATGCCTATAAATCAATGAACTCTCTGGGCTTATTTTGTTCCAACAGTAGACCTAATGCAGAAACCTATAATGCCACAAGTCTGAGTGAATATGAACAAAATCATTGGCTAATAATTTGTGCATCGTTTTAGCAGCAAGGGCCAAATTATTATTTAACATTAAGGAAATCCCTTCATCAAAGGTAAGGCTACTCTACAGACTATCGTTGCTGTTTAGGAATGCTATAAGTGTTTAATTTCGCGCTGGATTTCGAAAAACAAAAGCTGACCGAGTGCAAGTTGTCACATGCTTAAGTTGCAGTAGATGTATGGGTAATGAGGTCATTTGACAACTTTGGGCTATGAATGTAACCAAAAACGAACTGCATTACCCACAATTCCGTACCACGTATAGTTTCAAAACCGGAAGTGGGATGAACGGGCTGCTTGGAACGTAAATGAGAGTCTGAGCGAGCAGAAAAGGTTGTGAACCGATTCATAACAAGTAAATCGATATAACGGCCGGTTCATTTCAGTTTTCTTCCGATACGGGGCTTCACGTATCGATGTAGCCGTATCTTACACGTTAAAACGGATACCTATACGTATCGGTTAATCTTTACACCCCTAATAGGCAGGCAAAGGTCAGGTCCGAGAAGCAGTCCAAAAGGCACAGACAGGCAGATAATCCAAAACGGCAGTCAAATCCAAAAGACAGGTCACAGGCAGAATTCAAACAGGCGGGTAGACAGAACAACAGGTAGAATCCAACAGAGGCTTGAAAGTGCTCAGACAAATCGCTGGGACAATCTGACAAACTGGGGCTGACAACACACAGAATAAGTAGGCCTAATTATTAGGACTAAATAAAGAACAGGTGAGCAGACAATCAGAAAGGGCCAAACAAGAAACAGGTGAGCACAAAATGGCTGACTAGGCTGACAAATGGAAGTGAAACATGACCAATCAAGGCCAATGAAGCGAGGAGCCAGCTTACGTGAGTCCACTCGGAGAGGTAGGTCCTTAGTGGAGAGCCAGACCCTCTGTCCCCTCCTGTAGTGGGGGGCATTAACCCTTCGACGGTTTGCCAGCCGCTTGACCTGGGCACCAGAGCATAACAGAGGCCCGAGCATGTCTCCATGTCGACTTGCACCGCCGGACAAACGCCTGGACAGAAGGAACCGAGGCCTCAAATTCCTGAGAAGAAAAGAGAGGTGGTTGGTAACCAAGGCAACATTGAAATGGGGAGAGACCTGTAGATGCAACAGGAAGGGAGTTGTGGGCATACTCAGCCCATGCCAGATGCTGACTCCAGGACGTGGGATTCTGGGAAGCCAGGCACCGAAGGACCCTCTCAAGGTCCTGGTTGGCCTGTTCTGTCTGGCCGTTGGGCTGAGGATGGAAACCTGACGAGAGGCTGGCCGTGGCTCCAATAAGCCTACAGAATTCCTTCCAAAATGAGGACACAAATTGAGGACCTCGTCAGACACTGTCAAAAGGCAACCCATGGATCCTAAAGACATGGTTAACCATGAGGGAAGCCGTCTCCTTAGCAGAAGGGAGTTTAGCCAGGGGAACAAAGTGCACACACTTGGAGAATCTATCGACAATAGTCAGAACAACAATAGGAAAATAGAAAAAGGCACAAGGGTGCAACTTATTGTCCTTCTTGGATCTCTGGGATAGGACAGCTCCAGCCCCTACCTCCGAGGCATCCACTTCAACAATGAACTGACACGACGGATCCGGTATGATCAGAATGGGAGCAGAGGTGAAACGCCTCTTGAGCTGCTGGAAAGCCTTCTCTGCCCCTTCCGACCAGCAAAACCTGACTGAGGATGACGTCAGAGCAGTCAGAGGGGAGGCAATAGAACTGTAGTCACGGATAAATCTCCGGTAGAAATTGGCAAAACCCAGAAACTTCTGCAGATCCTTGCGGGACTGGGGGGTAGGCCAATCAATAACTGCCTTGATCTTCGAGGAGTCCATCTCAATACCACCTTCAGAGACAACAAAGCCCAAAAAGGATGTGGAGCGATGGAATTCGCACTTCTCTGCTTTTACATACAGTTGGTTCTCTAGTAACCGCTGGAGGACTAACCGGACATGCTGAACATGGTCACGAAGAGACCTGGAGAAAATTAGGATATCATCCAAATAAACAAAAACAAACTTGTTTACCATGTCTCTCAGCACATCATTGACAAGGGTCTGGAAAACAGCTGGCGCGTTGGTAAGTCCAAAGAGCATTACAAGGTACTCATAGTGCCCTGTGGGTGTGTTAAATGCCGTCTTCCATTCATCTCCCTCCCTGATTCGCACCAAGTGATAGGCGTTGCGAAGGTCCAATTTTGAAAACACTGTGGCCCCCTGTAAAAAGTTCAAAGGCAGAGGACATCAAGGGCAGAGGATATCTGTTCTTAACAGTGACTTCATTTATGCTCCGGTAATCAATGCAAGGTCTTAGTGATCCGTCCTTCTTGCCAACAAAGAAGAACCCTGCCCCTGCTGGAGAGGGAAGAGGGATGGATAATACCTGCTGCTAGGGAGTCCTCAATGTACTTGTTCATGGCCATATTCTCAGGGGGTGACAGAGAGTACAGGCGACCTCGAGGGGGAGAAGCTCCAGGAAGCAGGTCTATAGAGCAATCATACGGCCGATGAGGTGGTAGAGAGGTAGCCTTGGACTTACTGAAGACAGGTCTCAGGTCAACGTATTCCTCTGGATCCATTGACAGGTCCGGAAACTCCTCAGGTAACTCAGAAAAAAACAGGTAAATGGTTAAGGGCAGACCTCAAACACTGGGAATGACAGAATGAGCTCCAGCCCAAAATAGAATTATTCATCCAATTAATGTGTGGGTTATGTTTGACTAGCCAAGGGTGACCAAGGACTATGGGAATCTGTGGTGAATCAATAACATAAAATGCAATCTCTTCAGTGTGATTACCAGAGAGCATCAAACTCACCGGGGATGTGATATGGGCTACCTTGGCGAAACAGGTCCAATTTAGTGCTGAGGCAGTTAGTAGAGCTTGCAGGGTGGTTACTGGAACTTCCCATCTGGCAGCCAGTGATGTGTCGATGAAGCTCTCCTCAGCCCCAGAGTCAATGAGGACAGAGGTGGTGTGTTGATGGCCCCTCCACATCACAGTTGCTTGCAGGACAGTGCGGAAGGACGGGGAGACTTTTGAGGAGATTGCGCTCACCAGAACTCACCGCCTTACTGGTGAGCGTCTTTTGCTGGACAGGTTGAAACAAAATGACCACGCTGACCACAGTACAGACAGGCGTGAGAATCCAACCTTCGCTGTCTCTCAGCTGGCGAAAGTCTAGTCCGGTCTACCTGCATTGGCTCTGGAGCAGGTGGAGTGGATGACCTTGATCCTACCTCAAGGGCCTGAAGAGGGAAACTGTTCACTGAGAGCTACTGGTTGTCTTCAACCGATGAAGCTGACCTAGCCGAGTGTCCACCCGGATAGCCACATCCACCAAGCCATCAAATGAGGAAGGTAAGTCACGAGGAATGAGTTCATCCTTAATCGCTTTAGACAGTCCATTGAAGAATGTATCATACAAGGCCTCTAGGTTCCAAACAGTAGAGGACGCCAGAGTGCGGAATTCAATTGCAAAGTCTGACACTGACCTGCGCCCTTGACGGAGGTTGAGGATCTCACGAGCAGCCTCCCTTTCCTGTTTTGAGCGATCGAAGACCTTCTTCATTTCATCAGTGAACTGAGTGAAATTATCCTGGATCTCCACCCTGTTGCTCCAGATAGCCGTTCCCCACTCACGAGCTCTTCCGGACAACTGGGTGATGATGTAGGCGATCTTTGAGCGATCCGATGGAAAAGTCAAAGGCTGCAGTCCAAAAATCAGTTCACACTGAGCTAAGTAGGACTGACAGGATCCTGGATCTCCTGAGTAAGTCTCAGGCGGAGGCAGGCGAGGTTCTCGGGCTGGCAAAGCTGAAGGAGGTGGTAGTGAAGAGGCTAACTGGAGCTGTTGTACCTTAGCAGCAAGATCGGTTATGCTTGCTGTAGCAGCCTCCAAAGTCCTGGAGAGAAACTCAAGCTGTGTCTGGTGTTTCCCCAGCATTGCTCCATGCCGATCAAGAATATTCTTTATCTCTGCTGGGTCCATGGTCTGGTCAGATTGTAATGTCAGGTTTCGTAAATAGTTCGGACCCAAGTGCAGAGTTAGTTCAAAAAGTTTATTCAACAGAAGAAAACAACTCCAACAAAAAACTTCCCGTCATACGGTGGAAACTGAACAAAAGGCAGACCCTCGGTCACAAAACTGAAAATGGCAAAAGGCTGACAAACCAGAAACACAGTCCAAAGAGTAATACACAGGCAGGCAAAGGTCAGGTCCGAGAAGCAGTCCAAAAGGCACAGACAGGCAGATAATCCAAAACGGCAGGCAAATCCAAAAGACAGGTCACAGGCAGAATTCAAACAGGCGGGTAGACAGAACAACAGGTAGAATCCAACAGAGGCTTGAAAGTGCTCAGACAAATCGCTGGGACAATCTGACAAACTGGAGCTGACAACACACAGAATAAGTAGGCCTAATCATTAGGACTAAATAAAGAACAGGTGAGCAGACAATCAGAAAGGGGCAAACCAGAAACAGGTGAGCACAAAATGGCTGACTAGGCTGACAACAGGAAGTGAAACATGACAGGTGAGGGCGGGATCGATCTTTACACAAAGAAAACAAAGGCGCAAATACCCAAAATGTCCAGCAGGTGTCATGAAAGCAGGAATACTGACACAGTCAGCTGACGTTACGGAGTTGACACAGCATCACACAGTCAGCTGAAGTCCTTGTGTGTCTGTGGTTCTATTCTATGCAGCTACTCATGGAGTTGACCCAGTATTGTACCATCAGCTGTGGTTCTTGTGTGTCAGTGCTTGTGTTGTGTGCAGCACATCAGCTGTGGTTCTTGTGTGTCAGTGGTTGTGTTGTGTGCAGCAGCTGCTGGTGTCCCCCCTGTCTCAAACAGTCAGGTAAGTGTTTCTTGTGTCAGCTATGTGCAGCTGTGCAGCTCACACTGGGAACCAGCTACAAACAACAGATGTTTGGGCTGGAAGAAAAACCTAAGCCATCATTAGCCAGAGAGGACCCACGACCCTGCAGCCATTCTGGCCCAGACTGGGCATGCGTTGAGGCTATGGCTGTGCCTCTGGTCTGTCTGGAGAGGCACTAGCTGAGGGATATTTGATGATTAGATGCCTACAAGTTACTTCTGTCTCCTGAGAGGAGACAAACACTCTTTCCTTCTTTTTTCCTGCCCTCTCCATGTCTGTCTTGCCTTCTCCCTCCTTCACCACTCTCTCTTTTCTTTATGTACTGTCCCCCTTTTCTCTCTCTTCTCACCTCTCTCTCTTTCTCACCTCTTGTAGGGGTCCTCGAATGAAATACAGTGACCACTGCTCCTCTTCCTGCACCTCCCAGCTCTCTCTTTGCATCTGAGAGCTTTATCTCCCTTTGTCTCTCATTTTATCTCTTGCCTATCACCCTCATGCTTTTTCTCATTTTAACTCAACCCCCCCCCCCTCTCTCTCACTGCTTGACATCGACCTCTCACTTTCTGTCTTTATTTCTCCCTCTGGGTTTTTTCCCCCACATCCCTCTGAGATTTTAAGACATCACCCTCCCATCCTGGTACCGACAGGCCTGCCAATTACCCAAGGCCCTGTGTGCCCGCAGAGCACCCCCGCTGACCGAAGCGTCGCCTGAACCTCCGCCTGACTCCCCCTGGCCCCCGACACCCCACCACCCCCGCCCACTCGGCTTTGATGTCAGCACTGCCTCAGATTCAGCAGGGAAGCCGGTCCGCTCCAGTCCGCTAATGGTTTGCACGATAATGGTTGCCGTGGCACCACATCAGCCCCCACGACCACCACCTCCGCCCAAACCTCCTCCTGCACCCCCACTACACACATGTGCACACACACACACACACAGTTCCAAATGCTGTGGTGCGTTTATCGTTCACTACGCCTGGTACAGAAGAGACGAGTGATTGGTGGTTGATCCTCGGCTGTGAGCACAGATGAAAAAGAGGGAGGGGAGATGGTGGAGGGAGTTGGGGTGCGGTTGGGGTGGGATGAGGGACCCCATTGCTTCATAATTGCTCCGAAAATAAAAACTGTTGTCTCGTGCAGAAAATCTCTCTCTTCTTCCTTCCCTCCCGAACTCCCTCCAGTGTTTGAAGGGCAGAAAACAAATGTCTGCTGCTCTTTGGGAAGGGAGTTAGCAAGGTTTAGTAGACTCGGGCGCAGTTATTTTCTTCTTTCCTCTATCTCTTTTTCTCTCTTTTCCTTTTTTTCTTCCCTCCTTTTGTCTGTGGATTCAGAGACAAGGGCAGTGGAGTGAGGAGAGCTGCCTGTAACTGCCTGAGATTGTCAGGGGGCTCCCAGAGCACAAGCCAAACAGAGAGGGAACAAGGTGGGAGGCAGAAAAAGGGAGAGAGAAAGGGATAGAGAGGGATGGATATGAAGTTATAAAAATAGGGGGATGGAGGGAAAGAAGGGGAGAGATGGATATAAAGTTATGTACACATAGAGAGAGGATAGATAGAGAGAGAGAGGCAGATGAGATGGAGGTAGACATGTAGATAGGAAGAGAGAAGGATAGATGGAGAGAGAGGCAGATGAGATGGAGGTAGACATGTAGATAGGAAGAGAGAAGGATAGATGGAGAGAGAGGCAGATGAGATGGAGGTAGAGATGTAGATAGGAAGAGAGAAGGATAGATGGAGAGAGAGGCAGATGAGATGGAAGTAGAGATGTAGATAGGAAGAGAGAAGGATAGATGGAGAGAGAGGCAGATGAGATGGAGGTAGAGATGTAGATAGGAAGAGAGAAGGATAGATGGAGAGAGAGGCAGATGAGATGGAGGTAGAGATGTAGATAGGAAGAGAGAAGGATAGGCAGATGAGATGGAGGTAGAGATGTAAATGGAAGATGGGAAGAGAGAAAGGAAAGATGGAGAAGACAGATGAAAAGGGAGATGAAAATAGTATGTTAAGCATGCCATTGCGATGGACAGAAAGTCAGAGAGTAGTGAAACATCAGTGGGAGGTAGATGGAGAGAAATTAAGAGAAAAAGAGAGAAAGAGAAACTTGGAGAGAAGAAATGCAAAAAGCAGATGGAGATAGATATGAGATTAGAGAGAGAGATTGCGAGTGGAGATGAGAGAAAGGTGGTAAAGAGAGATCATGACAGATGGAAAGATGGAGAGGAGGATACACAGAAGAGGTGGGAATAGAGTGGCGTATACGCACTTCAAGCAGAAGAGAAAAATAGACAAGGACTGACAATGTAAGACATGTGGCAATTACGCTGAGAGAACAAGAGAAGAAAAGGAGAAACAACGGACAGAATGAGACTGGAAGAAGGGAAAAAAGCACTCTGAAAAATAAAGAGTGGGCGCTCTGTTCTCACACCTGATGTTTGGGGAGCGCTGGAGAGTCAAAGCCTCTCAGATCCACTCACACGCCGCATCAAGTACATGATCCGCTCCAACCGCCTTAAACCCCCAACCCCCCTCCCCTTGGAAAGATAACCCATTCAAATGTGGTTTGCAATGCCACACAGTGAATGCATGACTTCTGGTGATTTTTAATACTTATGGCTGCTTTATACTCTTACATCTTTAGAATAACACTGAGCTTGGGTTGCCTGAGGATGGAACTATTAACATGAAATAAGAAAAATAAGAAATAAGGAAAAATGCTTTTTTACCTGCTGCTTATAATACAGCACCACAGTCACTATAGCATAGAAAACATAATGATTACTATACAATCATCTCAGTCATGACCAATGTGTTTTGCATGGAGTGACTCATTATTAATCCGCCCTTTATCACCTACAGAGAGGCTGGCTGGAACAAGGAGAAATGGAAGCTGACAGGTTTGTGAGTTTATATAGACATACATTAGCCTCAGAGCCTATTTGTAGTCTGAGCCGGAGTTCTTCCAACCTCCATTCTGATTAAAGGGGCAATGAAAAGTGGCAGCTGGTATGTCAAAGATGGATTTACTATGACACATGACACACTTCTTAGAGGAAGTCGCCTCAGTTTTGCCTCAGAAGTGTTCAGGGGCGTGTTGAAGGCCAATGCTTTAAAACAGCATTTCAACACTCTAGGCAGGGTGCTGGCTGAGAGCATTTTACCAAAAGCTTTTTTTTGTACCATCAGAAAAAAAACTAGCTGTAATGAATCTCCAGCAAGTCCACTTCAAAAGGACAATGAAACTCCAATGGAGCTCTGAAAGCTTCGTTGGGAGTGAGCCGGTACCAAATGAAAGACTTCAGACTGCACCACAGAGGAGAGTGGTGTGCTGTTATGTGCTGTGATTATGATTGGGTCCAGGTGTGCTGAAAATACTCTGCATGATAGTGTCTGAGGTCTGTCTGCATTTATGTATATTATTGTCTGATGCTATGGCAGCCTCAACAGAGAAATACACATTCATGTGAAAGTGGTTGATGTTAATTTTGACAAAGATACCAAAATTATTGTGGGGGTTTGAAGACCCCTTGTTTAGTTAGTTTTGGAAAATATATTATTGTATTATTATTACTAAAGTTAAAAGTTAAGGTTGACTTTTATGTAGCAGACACTTTTATGCAAAGTGACAGACTTGCAACGGCGGGTTCGGGATTGATCTTGGGCCGACTAATTGTCAGGTGGTGATGTTACCGCTGCTCAGGCAATTTTTTTGTGAACAATTTATTTTTGTTTAAGACATTTTTTTGTGAAAACATTGTAGGACCAATTGTCCTACATTGTTGGGCTGGTTTATGATGCTGGTTTATGATCTGAACATACCTGCCTTGTGCCTTTGCCCTGGTTGGACAGGACCTTAGGGGACTGATTCTGATGAGCGCAGGGGTCCACTCCCTGGGATGATTGGACACAGACAGGGAGGCCAAGAAGACGAGTCTGCAGGTGAGCACAGGAACCGTCTGGAGCTCAGGTAAAAGGGGAAGATGATGTCAATGTGATTATTAAGGTCAGACAACACAGTCTGATGCACATAATGATCTGTGGGGGGTACCTTTTGTGTGTGTGTGTGTGTATGTCTGTGCGTATGTGTGAGAGAGAGGAGAGGGGAGTGAGGGAAAGAAGAGTGAGAGATATGCAGTGAGTGTGAAACAAGGATGGATAGACAGATAAAGAGAGGGAGAAAGAAAGAGAGAGCGAGAGAGCAAGTGAGAGGGAACGGGGGAGAGAGAAAGTTGGCTTATGTAGCCAGAGGAACAGACTTTTCAATGCTCTATAAGGGACCTATGATTTTACTGTTACAAACCTAATGAGAGGGACAGAGGATGCAGGCCAACGATAACTGCAAATTTGCTTCTGGGTCATTCCGTGTCAAATCACCCAGTGGCTGGCAGGTCACCCTCTCCCAAAAAATCTGAAAAAAATCACAGGTGTTTGTAGACCAAACCTATGCATAGATCTTAAATAGTATATCTGTATCACTAATGGTTCCAAAACTACAGCCCTTTGAAGTTTCAAGTAATTTTAAGCATCGTGGTGAACAATCCTTTTTGTTCAACTTCCAACATTATTCGCTCTTTTGGTATTTCACACACATTAGTGAAACTATGTGAATAGAAGTACATTTTCCTGTTGAATTAAACAATCCAATCAAATCAGGTGTATCTTGTGTAATTCCCCCTCTGCAAAGCTCTGAAAATGGCTATAAATTCATTATGTGAAAAAACATCACCACCTTTGAGGGCTTGTCATTCAAAAAGTATGTGACACAAATTCATCAGATTTTTTTCCCACTCATGTATGGATTATAAGGTCATGTCCATGCATTAACTTTGGTTGTTAACATTATCATATTGTCAGAGCATTTTTATTAAATTGGGCTTGATTTTCAAAAAGCCCGTTTTCATCTTCTCATTTCACCACGTGGACAGTTAACAGGATTTGTTTTTATTTTACCATATATCATTCTGTATGTGAGGATCATCTGCCCAAAATTTGGGCTTGTTGCTGAGTTTCTTCATTGAGATAAGATTTTTTACAAATATTGTCTATAAATCCACTGAATTTGTACTTTATCTGCAGTACCACTTTGCACCACATGTGGTGCTCTTTTAATACAATGGAAGTCAATGGAAGAGTAAGAGAGTCACTTGTTTGCTGCACATATCCAATCTAAACACACAGTTTATGGTTCATATGGTTCAAGTAAAAAGGAGTTTCTAAAATTCAGTGCATTGTCAGATGCAGAAAAATCAACACTAAAGATTTATCATCTTTTTACAAATGCCTCTTGGATCCACGAGTCCTCAAACCTTGTTATGAATACTTGTGATGGAAACACACATGGTCATCTTCATTAAGTGAAATACCTTGATGAACTGAATTTTAGAAACCCATTGTTTCTTGAATATGTTCCAACTTCTTTCCCAGATCACATGGAGACAAAGCACTGATCTCCATCTTGATGCTCTTTGTCTATGTATAGGACTGCATCCCATGCATATGACGATGGATATAGACTTTGCCTAACCAGCTGGCTAGTAATTATAAAAGTACTCACATAGGCACTTATAGGTTGAAGCTGGTGTAGAAAACTCATTACAAAGATGGTAATTATGCTAAATCCTCTTGCTGCATATATGATGACCAGTCAGTCTTATGTGTGTATAATTTACTTGATCAGTTTATTTTCTCTAAATAAGATTTATGTATGAATAGTATGTTTCATGTTGCAATAATTATTTGGACCAATTCAACTATGAACCATAAACTGTGTGTTTAGATTGGATATGTGCAGCAAACAAGTGACTCTTATACTCTTCCATTGACTTCCATTGTATTAAAAGAGCACCACATGTGGTACAAAGTGGTACTACAGATCCAGTACAAATTCAGTGGATTTATAGACAATATTTGTAAAAAATCTTATCTCAATGAAGAAACTCAGCAACAAGCCCAAATTTTGGGCAGATGATCCTCACATACAGAATGATATATGGTAAAATTAAAAAAAAATCCTGTTAACTGTCCACGTGGTGAAATGAGAAGATGAAAACAGGCTTTTTGAAAATCAAGCCCAATTTTAAAAAAATCCTCTGAAAATATGAAAATGATAACAACCAAAGTTAATGCATGGACCTCAAAGGTGATGATGTCTTTTCACATTATGAATTTATAGCCATTTTCAGAGCTTTGCAGAGGGGAAAGTATACAAGATACGTCTGATCCGATTGGATTTTTTAATTCAACAGGAAAATGTACTTCTATTCACATAGTTTCACTAATAGTGTGAAATACCAAAAGAGCCAATAATACTGGAAGTTGAACAAAAAGGATTGTTCACCACAATGCTTAAAATGACTTGAAGTTTCAAAGGGCTGTATTTTTGCAACGATTAGTTATACAGATATACTATTTAAGATCTATGCATGGATTTGGTCTACAAACACCTGTGGTTTTTTCAGATTTTTTCGGAGAGGGTCACCTGCCAAATTGTGCTGAAATTGTGTGATTTCACACGGAATGACCCTTCTTTTGTTTGTTGTTTATAGATATGTAACTACAGTATTTGTAACTTCATCCAAATGGACAGATGTGTACTTCAGACAGATGCGATCTTCTCTTTCATCATCAGCTGAACAATCTCACCCAATAAAACTGCTCTGACAAGAATGTTGTCAAATAAAGTTCTATTTGATGATTTGATGGTATAGTAATGAACTTAAACCACCATTATGAATGGCAATTACTGTACAATTCTAAATCTGTGCAATATTATTCTAGAATGACTTGCAAAAAACAACATCTCACTGCTTAAAGAGTGAAAGAAACCGTTCTGACGTGCTGTCCTCAGCATCTGATGGTTCCCAGCTCTGATCCTGCTGAAGGCTGTGCTCAGGGAGCTGTGGCCGAGCCGTAGCCAGGCTAGCTCTCCTGAGACTGGCACCAACGGCAGGTTCAGTTGGCTCAGGAGATGCCACCAGGAAGGGCAGCTGGTGGAGAAAAACTAAGCTGATCGCCTCCTGGCATGGCAGAGAGACAGGGATCACGAGCCAAAGGATGCTGTGTCCATTCCTGTGCGGAAGTTGTTTGCATTGGCGATAAACAATACGCTTCGCTTGAAGGATGCACCAGCTGTTTAAGAATGTATTTCCGAGACATTACGGATTATCACAACCAAGTGTGTCACTCTGTGTGTGGTGTGTGTGTGTGTGTGTGTGTTAAGGCCATGCTGGACATTTCCAGCATTACACCTTTTCTAATGCCTGTTGGGGCTCTGCCCCCTTTGGTCTGTGCTGCCTTGTATCAATCTGCAGAGCATGGTGCCCCATTGGTGCTGGGAGTAGTGGGTGGTCCTATAAAGAAGACCTCTTGCCTCTCGCCTTGCTCCTAGTCACTCGGTGGCTGCTCCACTGGGAAGAGCATCAGCCCTAGACATACTTTGGTTTACAAGTATAAGTATAGTAAGTACTGTATATGCTTTTTGATCCCGTGAGGGAAATTTGGTCTCGGCATTTATCCCAATCTGTGAATTAGTGAAACACACTCAGCACACAGTGAACACACAGTGAGGTGAAGCACACACTAATCCCGACGCAGTGAGCTGCCTGCTACAGCGGCGCTCGGGGAGCAGTGAGGTGTTAGGTGCCTTGCTCAAGGGCACTTCAGCCATTACTGGTCGGGGTTTGAACCGGCACCCTCCGGTTACAAGTCCGAAGCCCTAACCAGCTGCCCCGTTGTCAAGTGTGTCAAATGTATTTTGTGTGTGTGTGTTTGAGTGGAGGGGAATGAACAATTTCATGTAGTGAGTTTCGATGATGGAGGAGCATGACACAAACACAGTGAGAGGGCAAACATTCTGTAAAGAGAGCAACTTCAAAGAGAGGGCGAGAAAAAAGAAAAAAGCCTTGTCTAAAATCATACTTAGGGAGAAGTAAAAACTCTTTTGCTGATGATGAAATCCTAGAGGAGTTGGGGGGTGCAAAAACAACCAATTACAGGAAACGGTCCATGTCCACTGTCACAAGCACGACGCTGTGAAATTTTCTGTACCCTTTTATTCCTCCACACGTGTGGCAGATTTACAGAAACACACACACACACACAAAGAAGCACACAAATACATACATACACACTCACACATACACACACACACACACACATACATACACACACAAACAAGCACACAATTACATACATACACACTCACACACGCACACACACACACAAACACACATACATACATACACACATACCTACATACACACACAAACAAGCACACAATTACATACATCCACATTATACTACACACTGACACACACACACATGCACAAAAAAACACTCACTGACACTCCATATAGACACACACACAAAAACTCACACTTCCGTATCCATCCATCCATCCATCAACTATAGTCCAAGTCCAGCAGTGAGCTATAAATATGACCAATCATCTATAAACACTTGTGTTCTGCAGCTCTGACGTGACTCATGGAGGTCTCTAATAATAGCTCTTATTCAGGGCTCTTCTGGAAGCGCCACAGAAAACTGCTTTCAGACTTCTGCTCTGTGTGTGTGTGTGTGTGTGTGTGTGTGCGAGAAAGAGAGAGAGAGAGAAATAAAGTTGAAGAAGAGAGAGAGAGTAAGGGAGAGATGTAGACAGAGATACAGAGGAAGGAAGCTGGGAGGTACAGAACAAAACTAAGTGGACAAAGCAAAGAGAGAGGTGGGTGGCCTACATTACAGCACAAATCCGAATTCCCTTTCTGCACGTATTCATCATGCTCCCTGGTGTTCTCTATTTGGACTGTCTAACTAGATGAAAAGAGAGAGGAACGGACAAATGTGTTTGGGATAAGGAGAGAGGGGGTGCGGGGGTGGGGGTCCATCTGCATGTATTTGTTGGGCTTTGCATGCTTTGGAAGTTCTTGATTGAGAGTGCTTCATGAGGAGTCGATAAATGAAATGCACTTTAATTCAGGAGTCGATAAATGAAATGCACTTTAAATTGGAATTGAAATTGAGTGATGAAAGATTACATGCATTGCCTCTGTTGGCCTTAGTTTTGTGAAGCATAAGCAATGCTTTGCACTAAAGCCCAGGGTTTAAAGCAGCAATATTTAGGTTTGGGTCTAAAACTAGTGACCTAACTAGCTACCTGAAAGGTATGCAAAACCTTGTAAACACCATCCAGAGCCGTATCGGATAGAAGCTTACTAAAATGCTGACGATATCATCACTCTTAAAACAAATGTGTTGAAAGCAACACAACTTGCGTTGTTTTTAACACATCTCTGTGTCCAGATAGGGATAACACAGTTTATGTTGTTTCTATTTTAATTTGATACACAATATATGTTGAAAATAACACAACTTGTATTGAAAACAACACAACTTGCGTTGTTTTTTAACACATTTCTGTGTCCAGATAGGGACAACACATTAGTTTTAAGAGTGATGCTGTGAAAGATTTTCTTTCATTTTTGCAGTGTTTCAGCCCGGAACAGAAATGCATAGTGCATATCCTGGATGGCCGGTGGGAACTGCCCATGTGTTTATCTATCCTTCACCTGATCATATAGCATCAAAATTTGACGATAATACCAAAACGAGCTCCCTGATTAAAGCATACCTGAGAAGAGTCAAATTGATGCAGTGTTGCTTTGAGCCACTGACAGATGGGAAACAAAGCTGCTCCTCATTATTATAATTCTTATACATTACTTTCAATTCAATTTTCTCAGGAAATTGGTGCAATCACTTTACGGTGTTCTGTTTCCAAAAGCAAATGCTATTCATGGCCACCACTTAGAGGCAAATGATTTTGCATAGTTTGAGGCAAGATTGCCCAGTGAAGCTTGTGGCATAGGGGACAGGGGGAAAAGTCTTTCCTCTTGCTGGAGTGTGGTGTAATGCTGGATGTCAAATGCTTCTGCCTTCAGCTCATTACTATTGAGCCGATGTGACACACTCCATTTCCTCTCATCCTCTGTCTTTGGTCGCTACATTTACTCACGATTTTCTCTGTCACACATCCCAAGTGAACCACACACACACGCACACACACAAAAGCCTATTCTTTCTCTTTCTCTCTCTCTCTCTCTCTCACACACACACACTGTGAATATGAGAAAAAGAGAGACAATAACAGAGAGAAACAGTGAGAGACACCCAGAAATTAAGAGAACAAGAAAGACAGGAATGGAGATCGATAGATAGATAGAGAGAGAGAGAGAGATATGGCACGAGATATGGCACTCCAATAGCCAGAGTTGACAGGTCACAGCTCCAGTGGCTGGTGGGACTTGGACACTAAAGCAAGTGTAACATTTATACCTGTGGTTTCCCACACCTCAGCATACCCGCGTTAGTCTAAGGCCTGTGTGTGTGGCATTCAGCATCACTTATTCAACTTGTTCATTCAGACACAGCCTCCCTGCATAAACATGTTCACTGTATAATGCAACTAAGCCATCCTTACTAGAATCCTCTCCTCATCACTGTCTTATAAGAGTTTGCAGGCTTCCAACTTCTTTTATGAGTTTTCACACTTTCAGTTAGCACATCTTATGTAGTCACACAATGCCCCTGCAAGTAACTGTGACTAACAAGGTGTAAAATTTTAACGAAATTACTCTGAGCTTTTCATGTCTAAAACAACTGTGTGCAACTTCAGTGGATCTGTGAGTGTGTGTAATTGCTAAATCCGCAGTAGTAACTGTCTTTTGAAAGATGCCACAGAAAGTCTGTGGCTGATTTAAAGTTAAGGAAGACAAAGGCCAAAGGATGTCTGAATCTTAACCCTCTTCCCCACCATGAACAGTCAAAAAAAGTCAGGTAAAAACACTTAACATGGATAGTCCGCCTACAAAGACTTCACAAAAACATCACCATAACCTTATCCAACCACTAATCCTAACTTTAACCATACATTTTAGTTAACAGTGTCAAAAGATTGCTTGTTAATAATCTGAGCAGTCGAAAGGGGACTACCCAGTTGAAGTGTGACCAAAAGTCTAAATTGGTTGGCCATACCGAGCATACAGTCTACACAGTAAGTCCTTTATGGCATGTGTACTGAGCAGAGTATCAGCCAGGTCCATCCAGATTTGACCATTTGGTGAAATCGCTATCATTTTAAAGTTCACTCTTATGGGTTCATTTTTGACTGCCCATTGTTGTTTTTATACAGTCAGTTTACAGTGTTCAGTAGTTTATTTACTGTATGTTTTCATGATGTTCTTTTTAATGTTTGTGTGCAATGCTGCCACCTGACTGATTGGAAAATAGTTAGTAGCTGTGTAGACTATACTGTTGGAAAAGAGTGTGTGCGTGTGTGTGTGTGTGTGTGTGTGTAAGCTGAAGAGTACTGTTTTTAATGGGAATAAGAAAGATAGACATGGGAATGTTTTCTACAGGAGAATGTCATCATTGCTAAAAGCATGCACAAAAATTCAAAATTCAAGGACAATGTCTGTAATTCGACAGTTGTTTAGATAATGATGTTTGTCTCTGTCAAAGTGTTATTAAAATCACTCAAAGAGCGACAAGCCGCCAAAAAAATATGAAAGGAAATCACCACCATGACAGACCCGTCGACAGCACACTGTGAGTGAAGACACACACACACACACACACACACACACTAACACAGAATCACAAGGACACAGCACTCTGTTTGCGTACCAGGCATCAAAAGGCATGTCAGAGTGTGTAGGAGGAGAGAGTGACAGCATTTCAGTGGAATAGCGGCCATCAAATGCAACCGTGTGACTCAAAACACCAAAGCACACACATCCTCACATATGGACAGGCATGCACACAAACACAGAAAAACAGAAGTTACAAAATCTATAAATCTAGGGGCATGTAGAGGCATAACACAACAAATTAAACATAAAGGACAACTCTGGTCTAAGAACAACCTAGGGTTTAATTTGTATGGTAACAATACAAACTCTAGTTGGGGACAGACGGAAGTATTTTATGTTAGCTTATGCCGGAACACTGGCCAACAAAGCTAAGAAACGGTCAATACAACACCCAGCACATCCACAATTCATGCAACCAATGATCCAGAACCCCTGTGCCATGGGAAAAGAAAAAGCATGTTGCCTTTTTACAAAAAACAGAGATGATTATGTTTGAGGTCTATTGCAATTATGGTGGTAAAGCAAGATGATCTGTTCTTTGGGAAGGACCCATGTAAGCTCTTGAAAGGACTAGTTCTAGTTCTTTCCAATTAAGCCATCAAGAGACCTAAAGAGTTCCTCTCCGCTGTGGAGAAACTGAACAGAATTGATGTTATTCTCATGATCGGTTGGTGCTGTACAAGGCAGGGATTATGAGATTTATCCTCCTAAACCAGATTGGTTTAGTTCCCACAGCTAAAAATAGTGTTTTTCTTGAAAAAGCGTGTCCACTTAGCCTTTAATCATTTGTTAGAGCACACCTTCATTTATGACATTCACACATGAGATGCATGTGTGAAAAGGATCTTAAGAATGTGTATGCTTTTTCCTATTGCAGTGCTTATAATCCATGTGTGTGCAATAAGAGGTGTATCCCATATCATGTACCGTATCCCAAGCTACTAAGAGCACCCAATCACAGTCAAACTACCCACCTCACCGTGACCAAACATGAGAAGTGAGTTGGCTAAATAAACAACATATAAAAACACATCATTAAAATGTTTTATTAAGATTACAGGTGTGCGTAAATGTTTAATTCAGGATACAGATGTATGTATTAAAGAGAGCATGAAGAAAACCAGAATATGCATTTACAACGAAATAGCATATAACGTCGCCTGACGTCGTCATACTCACTTCTAATCAGAATTTGAGTCTGATACTGCTCCATTGAGAGCATGTTTCAACCGATTGGAGGGGGGGCAACATGCACTCAACTGGATAGACCTAACTAATCAGAGCAACTAAATATCTTACTGTGAGCGAAGAACACCCGAACCATCCTTCTTCTCAACAAAGGCCTGGACATTGTTTTCTGGTCATTTTTTAAAGTTGCCAATATCTTGACAAACACCCGATAGCGAAATCTAAGACCACAAAATATGTAACAGGGTATTCGGAAAAACAGATATTTCCCCTCCTTCGTTTCTAAAGCTACATTGTGTAATTTCATGGGTTAATTTTTGGGGGAACTTCTCCCATCTAGCGGTGAGATGATACATTGCAACAGACTATAGCTCCCCCTCCCCCCACTGCAAGCGCAATTTACTACCTATGGAAGCCGCACCATAAATGTCCAGTGGTGGAATGTAACAAAGTACAAATACTTTGTTACTGTACTTAAGTACATTTTCCACATATCTGTTCTTTACTTAAGTAGAATAAATAGTGCATACTTTTGACTTTTATTTTGCTATATTTCGCTATATTTTGCAACAATGATCTATACTTTCTACTCCACTACATTTCTACAATACGTTCCGTTACATTTTATGACCAGTTTTTCCTACCTGACCGGCACACGTTTATCTCACCAGTGAAGTTGGGTTCGAATCAATCACACAGGCCCGGAGTGGCTAATCAGGAGCTTTGGGAGGATTCCCCAGTTTCCCAAATATTAACAAAGTAGCACTCACAAAAACTTTTCGGAAGTTGCAACCAAGTCTATATTTGCAATATTTGCAATAATTACAGGAAGTATGAGCGGCCCCTTCTCTTCCCTGACGAACTCGCATATGTGCAGGGGAGACGTGCAGTAGGCTAATAATAATTAATTTTAGGCCTATACTGTTAGGTAATAACCCCATACTCAAAAGCCCTCGAAAATCATTAAAAATGTGTGTTGGGCTCTCCTCACACAACAGGTCTAACATTTTTTTTTAAATTACTATTAGAATATAGACATTAAAATAATTTACAATATATTCTGCTGTGAAGACACAAAGGGGCTTAGGGCGCTCAGGAGACTATTCTGCTGTGCTGATATTCTGCTCTGATTTTCAGTGAAAATGCATAATTTGGAAACATAGATTGAGAGGATCACCCCCCCCACACACACACACACACACATACACACACACAGGTTTTATGTATTGTGTTTGGTCAATATATTAATGTAATCTAAATTATATTAAAAATGTTACTCTAACATGTAAAAATTCAAACTTACACTATATCATTAGAACATGAAATGTAAAAGCACAGAGCACAGTAGTGTGTAACTGGCTCAAATAGAATCAGACCCATGTGGCCTTATGGCAAAATAGTTTTTTGTAAATAAATAAGTGTTTTGCAAAAGAATCTGGGGTGTTCTGCTACTTGGGTGTGTGGTTATGTGAATTATGTGTAGCATTCTGATTAATAGTGAGCCCTGTTTTCAAAATCGAGCTTACACTATTTTAAAGACATTGAACAGTGTTTCCCACAGAATTGGATTGAATTTGTGGCGGTAGCTGACTTGGACAACGGGGGGGTGCAATTCATAACGTTTTTTACATAGTTAAAATAAAGGTTCATACTTCTCTGCAGCATTCTTTGCGCAGCATGGTCAAGATGCTAAGCGGATTTAGGGCCCTATCATGACATTCTAAAGTGCATCGTCACTCGTCAAAAGTCTATTCAAATTTAGTAGGATGTCCAGTTCACATTGGGAGGGGTTTCGTTCTCAAAAGTGGAGCGCATGGCGTAACAAGGTGTTCCTAGGTCTTTTAATCAGTCATATGGGTTTGTTTGGGGCGTAACATCATTTTAAACCAATGAGAATGACATGATGGTGAATAACTACTCATTATGAGATGTACAGTATTTCGTAATATCTTTATTCTAATTATGTTTCCCATTGTAATCGTGCAATTTGTAATGCTTTGCATGGACGTGCGCTGGTGTGCGTTCATGAATGATAGAAGGATGGTGCGTGCACCTGCCAATATGACTGTTGACATGCGCTCTTAAAATAGCATATGAACAACTCGCCATTGACTTCTGACCAGGTTTAGGTGGTGTATGATAGCGATTTTTAGACAACGCGCTAGGTCCCTCCCTAGGTTGTTAATTGCCACACCCCTGGGCGCAATGCTTAAAAAATAAACATGCAAAATACCGAATTCAACTTTCCGCGGGTGAATAACGAGTATTACGCCATGCGCTGGTGGCCCAAAATACAGCCCTTAATAGCAATTTAGCCAGACGTCTTCTATGAAATGCTTCTATGTGGCAACAACAATCCTTCAACAATCGTGAATATTTTGTTAAATGCACATGCAGAGGAGGGGCAGCGGGCTACGAGAGAGAGCGGGGCGGGGCAAGGAAAGGCTGCGTGCGTAAAAAGCGCAGCTCAATGGCAATGCAAGGATTTGATCTTATATTTAATTTAAATTAAATTAAATTAAATTGAACATAGAATATTAATCTGTGGCGGCCGATTTTTATTTCGTGGCGCCCCGCCACAGATTAGTCAATGTATGGGAAACACTGTTGAATATTCCTTTGTGCTCCACTCACTTACCCAACTTCACCCCACCTCACCACTGCAGTAGAGCCTGGGCTAAGGTGGTGGTGGCTCTGACTCTTCACACCCCTGAAAACAGCAGCTGGCCATCAGGACCAGTCTCATCTGCTGCCCGAGTTATCTCCAGCCGTCCTCAGGAACAAACACAGCAATCTCTGTTAGAGCACCTTCAATCTTAAGAGAGAAAGAGAGAGAGAGAGAGAGAGAGAGAGAGAGAGAGAAAGAGAGAGAGAGAGGGAGGTTATGAATAGACTCACGGCAGCATGGGGGACTTTATGACCACTGCAGAGCAAACACCTCTGTGAGATAGGGCAGGCTCACAACCGACTCGGTTCAGTGTCTACACCCCCACCACCGGACCTTGGTAGAGGTGTTATGGCAGGGGAGGGGGGTGGGGTGGGGTGGTGTGCAGCAGGGAGGTTCCCTCTCCTCCCTCTTGGCTCCCTCGGCGTGCACAGATGAGGCCTCCCCGGAGCCACAGTGGCGGAGATGGAGCATGGAGATAAGGCAACCCCGCTAGTCATCTAATGTACCGGGAAAGAAAGGCCAGCTGTAGCCTGTCAGCCCCAATGCAAACATGACGAGTAAACACAACAGTGGAGAGAGGTGACGTGAGGTGAGGTGAGGGGGGGGGAGAAAATAGTGGAGAGAAAGGGATGGTATGAGAAAGATATGAGAAAGAGAGAGATAGGGAAGTGGAGGGGGGAGGGAATAAGACAAAGAGAAAGAGGGGGAAGGTAAGGAGGGTGGAATAAATAGAGCAAGAGAAGGAGAGAACGGGAGGAAGAGAGGAAGAGAAGTACATTTACAGGGACAGCAAACATCCGCACACGCTCACACAATGATCCCTTGGCATTTACCCTGCGGGCCACTAAAACAACAAGCAGTGAGATGTTTGTGGAGTGCATGGGTGGAGTACTGATATAGGCTAAGACAACTGTCATGTCTCCGCTCATTTCCTCTTCCTTCATTACAGCGCAGTAGGCTAGTGACACAGACAGGCTGACCTATAAGGCCAATTTACACCACTGATTCACAACGAAATGAGCTGCAACATAGATATGCCCACGCTATGATCTGTAAGACATCATTAAGACATTATACCTCTGGATGACAAAAATGTTATTCAGACACTGCTGTTCTTCAAAATGAAGTTAATAAGTCTTTCTCTGCTTCTCCTTTTACCAAAAGTTTGATCTGACGGCTGGACTGAGTGACAACACGTCACTCAGTCCACCTATTTGTGATGTGAAACTGTTTCGGTAAAACCCTGCTACTGCAATGTGACATGTCAAATCTTTTGAAATGGCTTGCAACAGCTAGCAATCTCTTGCAACGTTTAATTCACACTGCTGCAATTCCTCTCTGCAATGGTTTGTCTTGTGGCAAATCTGTGTGAATTGGCATATAGAGGGAGATGGGTAACACCATAATACATTACTCTTTGCAGAATAAAAACAATATTCTGTTCATTTAATTAGTTTAATGTGAACAATGTCTTTTGTTGATTTTAGGCTATGAACTGAAAAATATTGTGTAAAGATGAAACCAGGACATAAACTCTATAGTATGAAGGTCTTACAAATTAATTTATGAAGCATGTTATATGTAAATTGCTGTATACACACGCACACAGACACACACACATCCATCCCCCTCCTGCGTCTGAGCAACAGAGCAGCAACTTCCCCTGTAGTGTCCACACACAGCTGCTTTCATATGAGTGGAGTGATAAATGTCCCATAAATCTGCCCTGACTGCTTGACATGCCCAATAAAAGCCTAGAGTGCAGTCAGCCCTGATCTGGACTTCACTCCTGTCTGAGGTCTGTGTCCTATCTCGGTGAACAGCATACTCCCACACACTGACCACTCCTGGGGATCTGCTTATAGCAGCACTGTTAAAAGCAACACTATGTGGTTAGTTTACCTGTACCTTCAAACTCATTTGGGTGATCCTGCTGCATGTCTGGAACACCAAACTGAGTTGTGATAACCCATTTTGTCAGTACCTCCGTAACGGTTTCATCCACATTGAAGTAGGTAACTCCTTAACGGTACTGTAAATGGGTAGTGCAAATTGTAGGGGTATACATTACATTGTGTATCTATTAAGTTTATACACAAGCAACAAGAAAGCATGTGCATGATAGTGCAAGGCACAACTGTAGTAGTATCTGCTCTCACTCTGACAAACATGACAGCAGAAAGGAGCCTTTGAGTCCAAATGTGTCTTTTACACATGTTTGGGTCTCACCATGACACGTCCAAATGACTGCTTACAATACTAGCCTGACTAGCTCCAGCGTTGCCCTTGGGTTTGTGGAGCACAGCAGTGCATTCCTGCACCTGCTCAGAGCTCCTCAGCTTCATTAGAGAACCATGAGGAGGGACAGTGGGGGAAAGTGCTAAGTTGGCCATTCGTCCTGTGCCTTTGACATGTCAGGTAGACTGCTAATGGTAGAGAAAAGTCAGACCTTTCACTGACTGATGTATGAGGTAGGGAGACATAAGGACAGCAAGGAGGAGAGAGGAGGGGGTGGTGGGAGAGAGAAAGGATAGAAAAACAGTGTGCACCCTGGAGAGAGGGATTGGAGGAGAAACAAACAGAAACAAAAGAAAGAGAAGGAATCGGGGAAAGTAATGAGAAAGAGCAAGAGAAAGTGGTTATGGAGGTAAATGGCAGAGGGCAAAATCATGACCGAGCAACTAGCAAGGGAGCGAGAACAGCAAGACAGAGAGAGACGGAAAACACAGAGAGGAAATAAACAAAAAGGAAACAAGAGAGAGAGAGAGAGAGAGAGAGAGAAAGAAAGAGAGAGCACTGCTGTGAATATAAGCAAGGCTGCAATCAACACACTACACACAAACCCGCTTCAAGCAGATACATAACACTCCAATTAAAGCCTCATGCAGGCAACAAATGGAAAACCCCAATTAGGGAAAAACACTTTGCATCTAATCGCCATGGCACACAACATCCACACTCCCCACATAGCAGTCAGTTCACATGACTGCACACCAGGCCAGGAAGTTATCTGTTCCAGAGACAATTGCTGCTGGGCCCTAGCCTGGTTAGCATGCAGACCTTCTCAATTGTAATTGCGTCTGGAAAAGGCTCATTGACTTACGACTTCCAGCAGGGGCGAACTAGCAGTGAAATGAAACTTAAATTTGTGCATTAAACTCTAGAGAAGAAGTGTAGCAAACTCATGAACGAAGGTTTTAAATGCAGTTGTTCACTCAATTCCAAAGAAATACATGTCCATGCCGGATTAGCAATTGTACTGTACTTGTGTGCCAGTATTTTAGGGACATTGGAAATGAGCTTCAATGGCCTCTTGGCCAGACGGACCAGCAGAGCAAATCCCAAATGTGTTAAAGGTTCATGGGTATTCACAGGCTATCTGGGACCTATAGAAAACAAAGCCCCTTTCACGGTTTTTTTCTTTCTTTTTATTGTACATATAGGCCCCAGTATCAATTGATTATGCTCTTGCTCTCTTTCTCTCTCTCTCTCTCTCTCTGCTGTTACTTTTTATTGAATTTCTCTATGCGAGATCACAAAATCATGATGGGTAGGCCTGACACCTAAATTCAATTGAAATTAAGTCTAGCCATTTCAAAGGCTGTTGCAAAGGTTCAACAAGAAATCAATGTGATCGCTGAAGAAGTTGGGAGAGTGTGTGTGTGTGTGCACTGTAGTACATGTGCTGTGGGATAGGGCAGAAGGGCAGAGAGAGAGAGAGAGTGAGTGAGTGAGTGTGTGTATGTGCAAGGGCTACTTGTACACATTTGCACACATATGTATCTAGTAGGGCTATTGTTGGGTGAGGGAGTTGTACAGTGAGAGGTATGCGGTATGGAAAATAATGTTTCAGTATAAATAACTTTATTAAAGCACCCCCCCCCCCCCACACACACACACACACACACACATTTCAATGGCTTTTGGCTACTACTATAAGAGCACATTCTAAATGTTTCTTTATCTAATAATCATTGTCATTCATACATCATTCATTACTCTGATTGTACCTGAAGGCCATGATGATGCTGACCTGGCAGGGGTAACCTGGAGGTGATTGAGAAAAACATATTGATGACAAAAATAAATAAAGGTGTTACAAAGGAAAGGATAGGAAGAAGAGGTAATTGGAGAGCAGAAGAGAAGAGACACCTGGAGAAGAGAGGAGAATATAAAGGACCTGAGGAGATGGAGGAAGATACGGAGGAGAAAAGGAGATCTAGACAGAGAAGAGATCAGCATATAGGACCAGAGGAGGGGATAGGATGGGGAAGTGAGAGGAGACAAAGGTGTAGCTCTAGCCTTTAGTGTCAACACATGTAGGTCTAGTAAATACAAATATTTAACCTTGTTTCAATATGATTATGGTAGTCTACTTTTGGTTATTGCTGGCCTAAGCTATGTCAGTAATTAGCAAGAAATATTGTTAACTAAAAAACAAACTGTGTCTTTTTGAATTTTGATAGAAATGTGTTGACATTTAGATTCCCTTAACATTAAAACACAACTATTCTAGTTAGAGGTAATAGGCTAAAATGTGTAGACATGAGTGAGTAGGACTATATCGGATGAAAATAGAATGTTTGAGAGCAGATTGCCAGTGGCACTAATCTTAAAGCAGAATTATTTTACAGTCTAGGTGGGCATGTTCGATTGTCAGCGCAAGTCTCAAGTCTAGCCACAAGTAGCCTAGTTCCACAGCTGTCTTCTCTCTCTATAGGACCGAACGGACTGTAGGCTACTCTACCGCTGACATCTTTCGCTCGTACGCTTAAAATTACCTTCTTTACTGATATTCATTCTGTCAGAACTCGAAAACTGTTTCGGAGAAAGTCCATCATTTTCACTCTGCCTTACGCACGTAGGCTACTCTTACGCGCAATATATCCTCTCCTGCCGTGACGGCGTATTTGAGTGAACACCCAACTCTTATTTTGACACACGAGGAACTTTAACCGGAAGAACACAGATTTGATAAGGACATTTCCTGAACGCGATATAAAACAAAAAAGTACATGCAGGACATTTAAAAACAGTGTGGAAATAGGCTAATGTGACTTCAAACATCAATAATGTGATCAATTGGATTCGTATAAGGTATTTAATCCATGAATGTCTGTATAACTTCAATTCGACCAATTGGATATCGACGGGGGAGGGATCTACAAATAGCTCGTAGTTGAACCGAATATCTAAATACGGAAAATAATAACTGTCTTTGTGGTTCTGTCATTGAAACATTCGAGATTTACGTTTGTCGAAATTAAATTTAATTCTGAAACGGAATGAGTCGCTTTTGTAAGTGTTGAAATATGCCCATGATACCACCGTGAGTGAGAAGTGTGTATGGGAAGTATATAGCATCCGCAGCGGCCCTTCATCGAATTACATCAGTGAGGTACATCCTTACCTGTTGCTCTCTACAAGAGAGCTGCAGAACATGATGAATGGGAAGGGATGACTTTTTGATTAGATTATCCCCTTCTCGAGGGCTGCAACTCCTTCGAGAAGCCATTCTGACTTCTGTAGATGTTGTGCAAAAACACGTTCTTGTAACGAAACTAATTGGAGACGATGACTGCATTCGAGTACAGTATGCAAAGTCATGGGTGTGGATTTGCTTGAGGACTTAAGGACGTGTCCACACCAATGTCATATTGCGACTGAAATGTCCCCACCAATACAATCGTTGAAACGAAAAAAGCGCCTCATGCGGTAGCCTACAAATTGTTAAATGATTTCCCACTTCCTTCACTGGTGCTTCCTAAAGCACGATCGGTGATCCCCAAATTTCTCTCTCATATGTCTAATCCCAGGACATAAAACACTGACCTCTTTGCGACGGCCCTGTTTGCTGAAATGAATGAAAACGGCAAAAATACGAGGATGTCAGTGAAAACAAGCATTTCTATGGGCTCGACGTTCTGGAGATAACATGAATGCAAAACATCGTTTTCAACCGTTTTCTCACTCTAATGTTGTTACTTTGTCAGGTAATAGAAGCAAACCAGCCGCCTTCAGACAATTTAAAGTGTTAGCTAAAAGTAGACCTAGTGACTAGCCTACTACTGGTCTTCGAGAGAGGGAGGGGAGGGGAGGGGAGGGGGGGAGTGTTGCTTGCTAGGCGCAGGGTTGCCAGATTGGGCGGTTTCCCGCCCAATTGGGCGGTTTTGCAATCTATTTTGCGGGCAAAAATGGGTTTGGGCGGGTGTATAAAAATTGGGCTGGTTTCGGATCAGTTCGGCGGGTTTTTGTAGCCGAAACACATAGGCACTTCAGACCCTTCTTCCAGCGACCCTCAGCAGGCAGCAGTCTCTCACTCACTCACTCACTCACACACCCTCTGGCTGACGTGCCCCCTAAACTCACAACAGACACTCTCAGCTCACGTCACCTTATGTATCGAAACATGCATTCTAGCTATAAATGGCATAGTGCATGGTATTTCCATAACCGCGAGATATGCGCTTCACAATGACGGCAATAAGTTGTTAGATATTCATAGCAGACAGTAAAGCCCAGCAGTAATTTATCTAAAATAACACATATTCATGATGTTGTCAAATATTGAAGTTGTGGGAAGTTTAAGCTGTATGTTTCTTTCGTCCCCCATGTCGTTTCATTTATCCCGGCCAGGAGGGACGAATGAAACAAAACGCACGTTCGATTTCTCCTTAAATAACTACTGAATGGTTTTGTTCAGACCTGAAAATGCAACTGTATTTGACAGAGGACAGATGTAGGTTGCTTGTGACAAAATATTGGCTTTCAGTGTTTTACGATGTCTTTGTAAATTACGTTTAATTAAAAAGTGTTTCAGTCTGGTTCTCCCCTACTGCGGCGCAAACCGCCCTTCAAACACACAAAGCGCTTTCAGATATAACCTCCGGAGTACATGCGGAGGTTTGTCAAACGGGGTGACAGCTCGCGGGGTTTTCAAATTTAGCTAGCTGACTGACAATATCAATATGCCAAAGTGGGCAAAGATCATTTTCTCATTACAGTCAATCTCTTTATCAGGGTGCACACTGCTGAAAGATTACCTACGAGACAGGATGGACTTTCCCCTTCTTTCAGGGTTGATGGATGTGCGCACATGGTCTTGCGCGAATGGCTTGACATAGGACTACGGCCCACGTTCCGTCCAGCCCGACAGTTGTTGAGGAAGTTTGACAAAGCCTACTAGAACTTTTTAATTATTTTTAGGCCTAATAACAATTGCTCAAAGCAATTTTCACGAAGGGCCTAGGCCATAGGCCTATGCTTTTTGTGTAGAGATGGCCCGCCATGCATGAACGTTCTGCTTCTGCAGCGCACTGACACCCCTGTTCGTTCAACTCGACTTTCATGAAAACTCTAGGTTTAACTGCCTGTCAGGTAGGCCTACTAATTGTTCTAAATTACAGGTGTCAAACTCAAGTTTGCCTTTAACCTATATCTGGCGTATGAAAATATTTTTTGCGTGTATAGAGTTGCCATGCATGAACGCACTGCTTCTGCAAAGAGCGCACTGACACTGTCCTAAATAGCCTATGTTCAGCGCGATTTTCATGAAAACTCTAGGCCTAACTGCCTGTCTCAAGGAATAGATAGCGCCTATGTATTAATTAATTGTTCTAAATCACAGGTGTCAGACTCAAGTTTAACTCAAGCCTTTAGCCTACATTTGGCGTAGGCCTATGAAAATATTTTTTGTAGCCTAGAGCTGGCCCACCAGTTATGAACGCACTGCCTCTTCAAAGAGTCGACACCCCTGTTCTATAATCAATGCGATTTCATCTAATACATGAATATGCATGTCATGTTGCTATTATAAATAATTGAAATGTTGTGCGTTAGGCTATTTTGTATGTTCATATCCACTCAATGTTTGTATGTTAGGCTAGCCTACTGAATGCTTTTGTTCCAAGCGTCTATTGACACAAACAGACTCATTGATAGTCTACGTTTATTGCATTATTTTCCGTAACATAAGCTTATAGAAGAATAGTCTGACTGAGGTCCGTAGCCTACTTTTGCGTTCATTTGATTGAATATTGTTTCTGAAATTGGATAGGCTAAGTCCAAAAATGGGTAATTTTAAAGCTTGTTAATGATTTCAATGTGTTTAAATGAGAAACAAGCAAAAGCAAATTTGGGCGGTTTTTTGTGCATTCTCGCGGTTTTTGGCGAGGCTTTGGGCTGGAAAACCTTGCTGGCATCTGGCAACACTGCTAGGCGACACATTTCCTGCAGTGCTGTAGGCTGAACTCATGTGGCACATGCGCAGCATGTGGATTTGAAAACATTTGAGAAATAGCCTACTCTTGTAGGCCTACAGCGCGTTGATCTCGTGATGGAACCAAACTGTCAAGAAGGCCCCGGCTTAGATTGGCTGATTCTCAAATCTCAGTTGATTGAGAATGGGTCTGGTGTGTCACATTATGAGGATACTTTTTGGTTAGGTTATTACGTGCACGCTTAGGCTACTATGTGCACGCTTTATTGACAGAAGAAAGACAAACCACTAAAATAATTAAACAATGAACATGAATAGGAATAGGAAAACAGAAAGGTTTATTCTTTTACAGCAGACTGTTACTGATGAAGGTTTGTAACCTGCATGTTTCTTCAGTAGGCCCAGCCTAGCTATCTGCTGTTGATGCCGTGGGCTTTAATGTCGGACATGAGAAAATTGGGCTGCTCACCAAACGTCATGCAAATATAAAACTGTTTAATGGCCACACATTATTAGAGCCATGGAAAAAGGGGGAAAGGCATAAAAGACAATCAATCTATTGGCCTTTGTATCATTAAACATAAAAGATGCTGGTATATTTTGGAGAAGTGCAGCATTTTAGGTGCCCACAAGACTGTTTTAAAAGTTGTGCATAGGCTATAAGAGGCACAATAATGTTTGCACGACAAAAAAGAAGGCAATTAGCCTGCGTTGTGCTCTCGCATTGCAGGAAAGACCTCCTCGTCATGATTTAGCGCGCTAATGAAAGGTTGGAGTAGTGGCGTTGTGTCCCGCACGCTCTCTTTGGTGGTGCGGCTAATTAGTGCGCTTCCTGTCGCAAGCTCTTCTTAATGCGCATTCACAGGTGTTTGGCTCAGCGGGTTGCCATGGTCACGCAAAGGAATCCCATCTCACTTCTGCACTCTCTGGGAGGAATTCAATAAAGACAAACCTGTGATGGAGAGAGGCGTTGGTGCCTGATTTGATTTTTTCTGTGCCCTTTTTGCCTCTCTTTCTGTCTTTTTTTCTTGCATCATGTTTTCAACAAGGTTGAATGAAAGAGATGCCTTGTCAGGTGCTTGACCTTTACAGATCAGCTGTTAAGCCAGTCTGTTGAACCATATGTCAAAGATAACTTATATTAGAACAATAGGTTGCCTGATGCCACAGTGAAGTTGTAAAATATTTTCTCGACGGGGAAGACATAACATAACATCATAACAGCACACACAGACACACACACACTCAAATCTCATTGGTTCAAATTTTAGCCTGCAGGTGGTTAGCTACAGTAAGTGCATTTTTAGCTTTTGTGCCAGGCACCTGTGGAGTCCCTTGACTGCCAAAATCCATTTCTTGAGAGCGCTCCACTTGGGGAGGGTTGTGAACGGCTCTCCAAACAGATTTCCCAGATGGGGTGATGTTCAGCACCTCTCACTTAATCCCCACAATACCATATTATTTCAGGGTGGCTGTCATCGCTGAGTCGACCATCGTCCTCTGCCAAGGAACTGGATTACTCACCACTCTGGGTTAAATCAGAAAATGGGTCTCCATTTTAAACACTTTTCTGTGAGGATTTGAGGAGAAGGGAAGGGGGAAAAATGGTGGCCAGAAATGTTCGGGGCTCTTTTTAATCCTTCAGGTAATTACAGTAGCCCTGATTTCATTAAATCTTTGGCGGCAGTAATACCATGGTCATTAATTTCACTTCCTCTTACCTTTTAAATGTGCACAGTTGCTCAGACACTTTAGTGAAAAGGACATTTAGAAATTGGTTTTTACGGTTGGGGATTAACCCAAATCATGAAATCATGAAGGGAAATGTCATTTTATATTGATTTAAGTCTAAAATCAGTCTAAATCCATTGCGACTGACTCATGTTATGTATTACATTTATTGTACACATAGGCTGCATATACCGGTATTTCTTAAAGTCTACAAGAGCATCGGAATGAGACTGTAGCTGTGTGAATAGTGGCATTATTTGTCAATTTGTGGTGGCACTATCCTCTCCTGTAGGATTAATGATTTGATGACTGGATAATCATTATCTAAAGGAAATAGAATCACTGGAAGGAAAAAAGGCTTGAAAGGCTTGTGAAACATGATAGCAGCATTTGCCACTGGTCATCTAAGGCATGGTCCTGGGTATTTGACGCTGGTCATCTAAGGCATGGTCCTGGGTATTTGCCGCTGGTCATCTAAGGCATGGTCCTGGGTATTTGACAGTGTACAAAGCATAATGCGTTCATGCAGCACAGGTTTAAATGAAGGGTGTTTTTTTGTATTTATTTTAATAGGCTTAATGAGATTAGTTTTAATCTTGTATACAAAGTGTGCAACAAGCACACATTCTGAAGAAAAATATTTAAATTTTGTTTTTATCATAGAATATTATGGGGCTAAAATTGGAACCAACTTCAGGTGAAGGAAAATTTTATGTTAAGGACACTAGGCGTAAAGCCTCCTTAAATAGTATTAAGTAGTCATCACTCAATACAAACAAGTTAGTGTGCTTGTGTAATGAATTTTCCTAACTACAATTGCTAAACAACTAAACAGACCTTTCATATAGCAGGTGATTAGTGAGTCATTTCTTATCAAATAATAGCCTCAATATCATGTTCCTGAACAGTCTAATATAAAATGTTATTAGGTAAGGTAATTATTTGTTTTAATTTTACTTGATGAACTAATAGATCACAAGCCTGATTGCAGACTTACACTGCTTTCCATTCAGCTGACCCAGCCAGAATGACCATTGCTTCATGCTGTTGATTAGAGGAATGAGGAGATAGACTTTTGCAAAAATAGCTGCATCCGTAACTGCATCTATAATGCATGGCCAGCTAGCCCAACTATTCCCCAAAAGAATTCAAAGGGTGTCAAAGAGCATACTAACACTGAATTAATTTACTAGAATGTGAAATGCAGTGTTGGGGAATTGAATGTGAGAAGTCAGGTGTAGGTGTAGGTGTAGGTCCTCGATATTTATTATTTAAACACACAGCACCTTTGTCAAGGTTTCTGATAATGCCAATCGATCTCTTTCTCAATTCAGATATACAGTTACAGTCTGAGACTGCAGGATTAAAACAGCTGTATATATTTAGAAAGCCCAGCACTTTTCTGTGTGTGTGTGTGTGTGCGTGCGCGCATGCGTGCATGCGTGCGTGTGTGTGTGTGTGTGTGTGTGTGTAGGCATCAGATACAATTTCCTATAGGCTGATCACAGCTTGCAAGCTATTCCATGGGGAGATTGATAGTAGCATGCATCTTGAATACTCTTTGTATCCACACTGCTCCTCCCTGTCTTAACATTAGCCCTGTTGGGGGAGATGGGGGCCAAAGGCGAGGAGTCCAGCTGTCAGTTGTGACATTTTAAAGGGTCAAGCTCTCCACAGCGGAAACATCACCGAGTCCAGCAAATCAGACATCTCATTGAGCAGAGAGGCAATCTGCCCCCATCAATATACACACACGACAGGGAAGGAATTGTCAATTGTTTGGAAAGAGCAATTAGATTGTTTCTGCATCAGTATGAAATGCTGGTCAGAAACACCACGTCAGGAATGTCTTGGACTGAAGATCATTTGTATAAAATAAGATATTTTATGATATGGTGCTCTCCGCAGTGAGTTCTGTGACTTGATCTTAATGTAGAACAATGAACATTTTATATTATGAAAGCTTTAAGGGTTTCATAAGCCCATAAAAAACCTAGAACCACAGCACTGACTCAGATAACTTCTCTAAGAAGCTACACAGATCCTTCAATGAAGCCTTTCTACTTAGTTTTGCTATTTACCTTGATAGATATCTTTGCATTTCTAAAAGGTCTTAATGGCTGCCTCTAAGGGCCTTTGGCAGAATAAGGATGATAAATGAGTGCACTATACAGATATGTTTCCAAAGCATTCCAGTTTTGTGGTACAACACACCCAAACTGAAATGTAATAGTCTGAGCGTGTGGCTGGTTTTGCATGTTACCATGGTAGCAGTAACACATGAGAAACAACTGCCGATATTAGATATTGTTGACTGAATTGTGTGAGGAGACCCGGGTACAACAACATATATTTCTTTCTGTGGCTCCTAATAACACCTTTGAAATGTATGACTTGTTCCCTGTCGACGGTGCGTCATACACGTGACTGGAGACCGGGCTGATTAGATATCCTGATGCAAGGTGGCCTTCAATGGAGTGGACAAAAACAGAATCAATGAAATCAGAGCTCCCTTCCTACCCACTACCCCTCACTCTCACCCCCTCCCCCCATCATAAAAAAGAAAACCATATGCAAATGTTATGGGGCTCTACAAAACCCCCGACCCTTTCATGTCTCCGTCCTACAGCCAGCTTATTATCATTCTCTGCAAAACAGCAGTTCCCTTCCCTCCTCATTGAGCTGGTAAAAATACTGTTGATGTTGATTACTCGATTTGTGTACCCAAGCGCTCTGGCCTTTTATTGGACGCGACGCACGCAATCACACAAACTCCCAGTCCGGCTCTTTCATCTGCGTTCTCAAAGGCCAAGCTGGGAGAAAAGGGAGACGAGCAGAGCCGTGCGCCACAGAAGGGAAGCGAAGTAGTAGCACCCCAATCATGGCAAGCCTCCATAATACAGTAGTCTCTTCCTGCACAGCTGATGTAATTTGGAATAAATAAAGAAAAAGAGAGATGGGGTTGGGGGGGGGGGGCATGGCCTTGTTGGTTTGGAGAGACAGGAGAATGATCATTTGTCTGCCTCGGTTCTGGGCACAGGTGGTGGAGTTTATATTTAGCAAACACACAAGGGAAGCATCTCTGTGTGACGGGGTCAGGGCACTTGTGCTTGTGTCTCACGCTGAGGAACAACCAGGAAATGCTTTGTTCTCTGGCTCCTAGAAACATTTGACAACACGCTTTGCCTGGGCAACCATAAGCCCAAAAGCTGCTGGCTGCCTTTCACCTTTAAATAGCAGCTCTGAGTCAGAGCCAGAACAGGGCGGGATTGGGCTGTTGAACCCTTTGAGGAGTATTATTACAAATAGAATATTACCAACTGAAAGTTCCATTTGATGATGTAACTCGGTCTGACCAACAGCAGTCAGTCTGACCCAGAGCAGTATAGACAAGTTTGGCAAACATAACAATAGGTGCCATTTTGTAACCTAAAGTCAGATGGCCGTACAATGTAATTCTATGGGACAAAGATGCAATGTCAGACTAAAGCTTCTTATTTCCACTGCTCACAGGCTCATACATGCCTTTGGGCTCTATTGTGCACCCGGCGCAAGGTGGGGCAAAACGCGGCGCAAAGCTTATTCTTATCTTATGCCAAGCACCAAATGCGCCATGCACTCCACTTTTATTAAATCTTGAGCCCAGGAGTGTGGCAGAAGGTGTGGTCTGGCGCATGATCCAAAAATCACTATCTAACACCTTCTAAAAAATCATTACGCCACTGACCAAGAGAAACCTGGTCAAAAATCCATGGTGAGTTGTTTATTATGTTTATTATGTTCTTTTAAGAGTGCATTATCAACAGTGATATGGGCAAGTGCACAACGCGTATACACCCTGCTTCTCTCATATACAGGAACGTGCACCAGTGCACATCCATGCAAAACATTACAAATTACATGATTACAATGGGAAACATAATTATAAAAAATATATTAAAAAATACATCTCACAATGAGTAGTTATTCACCATCATTTGCAAATTGGTAATGACAGATAAAATTGAGTAGGCACTTCACCAATATTAGCAAGACGTGTAGGTATTTAAATCGACATGGCTGATTACACCTTACCTCATGCCAACAACAGTGCGTGAATTGTTGTTTAATCGAAAACACGCAAAAGCATGTGCCGTCATTGAAAGAACATTTTGGTTGCTGAAAATGCGCTTCAGATGTTTGGATAAGTCAGGTGGCACATTACAGTACAAACCTCAGAAAATGCGCTTTAGATGTTTGGATAAGTCAGGTGGCACAGTCCTCAGAAAGTTGCAGCATTCTTTTTGGCATGTTGTGTATTGCATAACATTGCCATGCGCCATGGATGTCTCGTAGACATAGATGAGGAAACATTACAGGACTTTAGAAGACATGATGCTGAATTGCATGTGCCGATGCCAATACACTCAAATGCACCAGCAGCAGCACAAGAGAGGAGGAATCAGTTGGCAGAAGAGCTAACACGTCTGTAGCCTGGTGAGCAAACATTTCATTGATTATTAAGACATTTAAAAAAAAATAGTACATATAGTAATAGTGCATATATGATCCTAGATTCACAATATTATGATGGTTTAAAGAAATCATGGAGCTCAAAGTATTGTTTTTTTTTTTATTATTATTATAATAATTTGAAAATATAGTGCAACGACCATAGAAAAACTATGGCGGGAAAAAAAAATGAGTTCATGTCCTCCCTCTTAGACCTCCGCGGGTTCGCAGGCGGGGAGCATTTTGTTGGAGCGGGGGTATGGGAGGGTCCAGGAGGAGCAAGGAGCAGCGTTCTCCTGGTGAATGGAGGAGATCAGGTGGAGGGAGCAGGAGCAACGCGCTCAACTGCCTCCTCAAGACTCCCCAGATTGTCGGCTATGCGCCCGAGAGGCTGCAGCAGCATCTCCATCTGGCTGAGGCGGGTGTTGAGGTTCCGAACACTGTGTAGGATTCCGACCAGCTCCCTCTCCGGCATATCTGCTGATGACCTGCCTGCTGGAGATCCAAAAAAGATTGATCTTCCTGGTCGATGCTGCCACGGAATGATCTGGGTTGGCGCATTGCTCCCCTGGACCTCGATGTTGTCAGTTGCACTTCTCCCTCCACAACTGCACCCTGCTCCACTCCACTGGTTCCGGGCTCAGGAGAATCTTCAGCCAGCATAGCTGCAGGACATTTTGGTTTATTTATTGTATGGCTTTGTTTCAGGTATTAACGTATAGAGATACAATAAGATGATTAAACAAAACCATTTTCACAAGAAGTCTGTATGTATAGTAAGCCTGTATGTATTATAAGCATTGACTGACATTGATGTTGGACACAGACTTCTAACCCTCCAAATCCCTCAATGCTTTCTGCACTGAGGGTAGAGGCAGCAAGGTCCTCCGCTGGCGTCAGATCCTCACTATTGCCCAGTCCCCCTCCCGTCTCCAAAAGCTGTTTTCGGTTCAGGGCAAGCTTTTGCTTTCCCTGTCTCCTGCTATCATTGTACCATTTACGGCAATATGCAGCTGTTCTGGTGATGCCAGAAGATGAAGACATGCTCCCGCGACCTCCTCCTACGCCACGCTTCACGTCATGGGTTTTGGTTTGTTCTTGCTTCCCTGTACGTGCTCGCGGGCCTTCACCTCACGCACAAGCATGTCGGTTTCTTTTACTGCTCTTGTCGTCCAGGTAACTGCGCCATTTTAATAGCAATTCGCCATTGTTCAAGCGCCTGCTTTTAAAGGGTATGGGAGATGAGGGTTTGATTGGTTTATTGCATGTCACGCCCAAAACACACCTCTGGTTAATTAAGAGAATTAGTACAACCCCATTTTTAACAATGCGCCCAACAAAATCAAAATGAATGTGGGCTGGCCCAAAAACGGGCAAAAACATCTTTAAGCTTCCCGCCAGTGACCAAGTGTTTCTGATCGCCAAAATAGGGCCCTTTATGTTGTCTAAGAACCTCTTTTCCTCAGTGGTTCCTCGTTAGTGGAATGAGTTGCCCAATGCTCTTTGTTCCTGTGATAGTTTTGGGTATTTCAAGAGGGGTCTAAAGACATATCTGTTCAGCATACACTTAATTAATGAAGTGGTTCTTAGGAGTTTGTATATTATGGTATTTGTTTATTTTCATCAGGCTATTGATGATTGATATTGCATTTACATTATTGTTATTATTGCTGTTTTCTTTTTTTTTCTTTGTAGTCTTACATTAGTCTTACCAATTTTAGAACTGTTCACTGTTTTCCTTCTAGAACATCATACATTCTCGTTTTATTTTTAGCCATGAGTAATGAAAAGCTTTCCGCACGTTTTATCATAATATCAGCTAACATTCTAATCACTATTTGTGATCATACTCCCCAGGGACTATGCACTATGCCATGGCATATCTGTTATATAGGCTAAATTCTATATTGGCACAATATTATATTCTAAAATGACATGGGGGCGACTCTTCTTATGGGGAAATTCACCACCTCTGCATATAGAAATTAACCCCTCCAAGTGTGACAGTTTCTCCTGTTACTGTTTCATTGCCAGTCTCACTTTCTGTGGTTATGATTTTGCCGGAACGCAACAGTGTGTGATGGAAAGAGCTTTAGTTGTGAAAATGAAGTTAATACATCAGTCAGAGAACAGCTCCATTCCTGGCACAAAGCAGCTTTGGATGTAAGCCCAGCTGGCGGTAAGCTTTTCTGTCAGATGTTTGGTCAGATCTTTGGATTTGCACTCAAAGTGGAGTTAACAAATTTCTTCACTTTTTATACTGTAAATCTGTGCACAAACTTTTGATTTTTTTTCTAATAACTCTAACCAACTGCCATGCTGCCCAAGTTTCTTGGAACATTTGCTAATTTCTTCGGACATAATCCTCTGACATAAAAAAAAGTTCTCCAAAGACTATTGAAAAATTTCGACTGTCCACAGCATGACAGGTCTCCCGGGCAACAGAATAGAATGCCCCCTCCATGCCTGAGTGACCACTTGCTCAGCCCTCCGTCACCAAGTCTCCAGGGTTGCCATAGTGATGTTAGTCACTTGGTGGTTGAGTCAGATAATTTTTTTCCTTCTGTTATTTTCTCTTTGTGGTTCCTACAGTAGTCCCCCCCAGGTCTCCACAGCACCAGAAGAAGAGAAATGGTATAATTATGTTCTGTGATGACCAACGGCCACCTTAGAGGTTAACAAGAGAATGGACGAGACCTACCGGGACCAGGTGCATTGGCGGTGACAAAAACTACTTTCAGACATAAGGTGCCAGGCACATCCCATACTGAGTGCCTGGAGTCCGAGGAACCATCTCCGTCCACATCCGAGACAGTGTCTACCTCCGCGAGTTATCCTATGCTGGACAGCGATGCTGAAGGCAGTATGCGGCAATGAGTCAGTCGGTCTTGGGTACTGGTAATCTATTGTTCGTGTTGGCATTCTGAACTTCGCACAAAATATAACTATCAGCTGGCTTTTAATTCTGTTGAATCTAATGACATTCGTGTTCTTTCTCAAGTGTCAACCTGTCACTCACCGCGAGAAAGAAGGCGAGGAAGGCACGCACCGGGGCAGTGGCGGAGTTGAAGGACCTGCTGACGGACCTTGATCGCGAGATGGATGACCGGGATCGGCGGAGGGCCTTGGAGAACCAGGAGCGTGAAGAACGTGCACGGAGAGAAGCCCAAGAGGACTGGGCAAGGGAGAGCGCTCAGCTCAACGAACGGCTCCTCGACCTCAACTTGCTCATGCAGGTGATCCAGAGGTTGCCAGTTCCGCAGGCCCATGGCCAGTACCCTTCTCATGATACAGCGTGGAGACCAGAGACCCGTTACCACCACGACAACGGACAGGGTCGATCGTGTGCAAAACTGTGAGCCTTCATAGTTTTATTCATGGCCTGTGTCATGTTGGGACACTTTTGGACACATAGGACACTTTCTCCGGTAACGAATTCGTTCACGACGACATTCATTTTTGCAATGTCTTCAAATTGCTTCTGTCACGCTCCAATCTTTTATCTATGCTGCGGATGTTGTGGATGCAACGGAATACATGCTGCATTGTTACAACATTCAAGATAAGTACGCTGAGTTCACCGTGGGTATCCAATCTCTGCTGCCTGCCCGATCCGTTCTGCGCATTTGAGGAAGTGCTCTGAAAGAAAGCATCGATCTCTATGCCTGTATCAACTGTACCACACATGTGTTAAATCACTTAACGGAACCATAGGTATGAATCGTGGAGCAACAACAATGTTGTTAGGAAGAAGTTGAACGGGAATGTCTTTGCGTCGAGTTATGCTGTTCACATCAACTTCGTCAATGTGCTGACTAACGATCCAACCCACAACATTTGTAACATTTGTGTGTTGTTATTTGTAGGCTACAAGAGTAAACTGAACAAGAGCCAATAAGTAGCCTATTCTCACGGCTGTTTTTCTCGCCAAAACTGCACTGTAATAAAAGACTGAAAAGCCTATCTATGATCACTCATACCATTCAATCACTTCCTTTTTCTGTTAAAATAACCATACACGACAACATCATTGTCTTAAACATCTTGTTTATTTGGAAGGAAGACAACCAGAGATGACTCGGTGAATGAATGAAATTCCTGCCTAACAGATCGGGCAGTGTCATAAATCGTTTTAGAAAAGGATTATCATCTGTGCATGCGTGGAACGGATCGGGCAGGCGGCACAGATTGGGTGCCGACACCCTTCATGCTGCTGCCTGTGGTAAAACAAACAGTAGCTGCTGTGACAGCGGCCGCACATATTCTGCATCATATCCCGCCTCTTGCAAACTTAGGCCCTATGTCATATCCCACCCTCTGCAAGCCCCCTTCCCTCACTCAACCACACGGAGATTCTGTTTATGTTCAAACGACACCTACGCACATGATGTCCGCATGTAAGCATCGTGTCTAAATCACCCAAAGGATCGGACATCCGTTTGACAAAGATTCGCATATAGTGCAGAGGACATGTCTGAAAGCAGCAACTGTCCCCAGTTTGGTGGACAGAACCCTTTAGGCCCAGTGTTCCCTCAAAGAAAATTACACGTTTTTCCAGGAAACAACAACATCCTCCTCCCATCAGCATCAACAAAGTGCCTGGGAATGGCAGAGGTCAGCCTTATCTTTGATACAAGCAGAGACCGTTTGGGCTTCTTACCGTCAGGGTCCGAGCAAACGTCTATGTTCAGGTAGTTTATGGGGACAGAGTTTGGAGACACATTCCCGATAATCCACAACGAAGAGCCATATTTAGAAATTTGTCTGAAAATTACTCTAGAGGTCTAGACAATCTTGCAATGGGACTGAATTTAAAAATGAATCACAGAGAATCCAAAAAATGAAAAAGAAAAATTGCCTTCCTGGCATGATAGTGGAGGGGTTGATATTTCGCTCGGATAGCAAGGTGAGCAGAACGCAGAGGCAGCAGTGCTGAGCAGCGAGCTGAAGAGTAATTGCCACACTGTGGGTTCACTTTCTCATCTTCTCCCCTCATTTTAAAAAGGGATGATCACAGAGGGGCGGTGGAGGAGGAAGGGAGGTCTGTGTGTTTGTGAGTGTGTAAAAGAGTGTGTGTGTGTGTGTGAGAGAGAGAGTGTGTGTGTGTGTGTGTGTGTGTATGTGTATGTTTGTGAGTCTGTAAAAGAGTGTGTGTGTGTGTGTGTGAGAGAGAGAGAGAGAGAGAGAGAGAGAGAGAGAGAGAGAGTGTGTATGTATGTGTTGTGTGTGTGTGTGTGTGTGGTTTGGAAGTGAGGAGACCCCTCCTGGCATAGTACATATCGCGTCAACCAAAAATATCATCAATGTCTACAATAATCTTTGCCTCTACAATCTGGGCAATGAAATTACTTGAGCGAGATTGCCTCCATTGTTATGCAACATTGACACTTTTCCGAGACAATCATCTGAGCCCATGGGGGTCTGAGTTCTAAAATCTGTCTTTTACGCCACACAATGTGAGCCAGCGGATGTGGAGAGCACAATTGATTTCACAGAACCCTTCAGGCACACTGCAGAAAATACCTGCAGATTTTATAGGGGACATGATTACCGATGGTGTGTCTTCCTAGTGATTGCCATGGCAATGGCTCCCCAACCAATCCCATGCTCTTCCGCCTGTGTCAGAGCGGGGGAGATGTATAGGCACGTGCACATGGAAACACACACGCGCACACACACACACACACACACACACACACACACACACACACACACACACACACACACACACACACACACACCCACAGGTACAGTATCAGGTACAGTATCCATACTCTTTGAAGTGTGGTCTGGAAATGGATTTTTAACTGTTGTCATACAGTACCTAACCTGAAGCACTATGAGTGGATGTATTGTTTTTTGGGACAGTAACCATAATCAAATCAAATTAAGATAATACAAAAAAGTATAATGAGTAATTTTAGAAAATAAGGAAACTTTATACAGCAAAACAGGCTCTATGTAACGTTAGCTCAGTACATAGCTTCATTTGAATTACATTAGATAATATTAAAGCCAATTTACAAACTTTTTTCTGAAAAAGAAAGGAAAATTAAATTAGAGCTCTGTACAACATATAATGCAAAATCAAGTTCTATATTATATAGTGTACTAGAATGTGACCCCAACATGTCAACCAACAAACCAGATGTTGCTTTTGTAGCTGTTCATACGAGTATATCCAAAGTATGAATTTCATGGAAGTACCATGGAGACCACTTAAACGTGTACAGCGCATAGATACCTGGTGTGAAAAAAGAATGGAAACAAAGACATGAAGCAGTAGTATAGCAAGGTACATAAGATGATGGGAGTCAATTAAAGCAACACAATGTAGTTTGTTTACTTTAAAATAACAGCCTCAAACTCATTCTTGTGCCACACTCACTTATGATGAGAATGAAGTCTCTGACTGCCAAAGCATGAACGCTTGATATTGCACTTTGTAACGTTGATGATTGGGTAGGATCATGACCCCTTTTGTCGGTTTTTGACAAACTGGGTACCGTCTTAGTCAGTGCTTAATTTGTAAAG
Source organism: Alosa pseudoharengus (assembly GCF_046254945.1). Classification (NCBI taxonomy): domain Eukaryota; kingdom Metazoa; phylum Chordata; class Actinopteri; order Clupeiformes; family Clupeidae; genus Alosa; species Alosa pseudoharengus. The sequence continues at coordinate 43,512,273 of NW_027468663.1, forward strand.
TGGGAGGTGCCAGAGCGCAAAGGGGCGGCGACTCAAAACGGGGATTTGAGGTTATGGACCAACAACAAACATACCTGCGTACATAGCTCTGACTAAAAAAAACTAAACAACGCGGTGTGTACACCAGGGCAATGTTTATTAACTTCAGAACTTGCAACACACTGCACTGCATGGGTGTAAAATGTAAAAAAAAAAAAAAAACATATAGGCTATAGTATGCTATATATTGCAATGATGACCACCCAGTAATCAATAATCAACTATACAGCGTGGAATAATTAGTAATTTCTGATTGACACATCTGAATACCTATCTGAACCCCTATCCCCCCGGACACCTCCCCCCAATCAAAACACATCGGAACTGACACATAATATGACACAGAGAGGGAGCGGGAGACACAAACACTCACGCGCGCGCACACACACACATGCACAAGCGCGCACACAGACCGGGAAAACAGGAGATACAGGGGAACCAACAAAACAGTCCAACGGGGCTAATAGCCTCGGCACTAACGTATGCTATATATTGCAATGATGACCACCCACACCCAGTAATCAATGATCAACTAGATACAGCGTGGAAGCGCGATTTCTTACCGTAGCCTAGGCCTACTTGTCCAAAATGGCCTATACAGCATCCAAACCCCCGGCCTCCATTACCCTGCTTCTTTTTCTACACCTATGTCCTTTAGAAATCCATGACCTCACGTAAGGAAAGGGGTTGAACCAGGCAAGCGGCGGGCCGACAAGGCAAATGGGGAGGAGATGGTGAGCCCTGATGACATTCCGCGGGCTATCGATGCAAAACTGCTGGCAGAGCGTCTCAACTTCTCTCTCCCCGAACAGCGCGTCACCCTCCTGTGACCAATATTGTGGATAAAGCACTTTCAAATTCTCGATTAGCTTGTTGTATCCTGTTTGGTCTTTCCCCTATTTCTAAAGACTAATAAGATAGATATCAACATTGAACACTACAAAAACAGTAAATTATTTATTTTTCGTTTAGGCGATTTATTTTTTATATTGACTTATAAAAAAGGTTCCGGATCCAATGTCGGAGGTGCTGGAACATGTTCCGGCGTGTTCCGGCTCAAATTAAGCCCTGGTCTTAGTGCTAAATGGTGTTGAATATTGGCACCAAAGGGCATAGATATCAATTCTCTCATTGTATTTCTCTAATTGTTCCAGTTCATGATGAATCTTGTGAACAGCTGACTGCTGAACGTTATGCTGTATTGAGTCTCGTGCATCAGACTTATAAATGCTAATATTACAGCTGTGGAACTCAGAGCACAGAAGTTTCTAGACCAAGACCATAATGCATTCTGTATTTGTCACTTCAAGACACATCTGTACAAGTCCTATGAAGCTACATTAGTTCTAGGATTTAGCCTAGCATACATCATTTTTCACGTTGCCTAGAGATTTACAAGTTTAGATCAGTTAGTAGTGAGCTATTATAGGGTCGAACCAATGTATGAACCAATTTACAACGAGTACTCCATACATACATCTATACATCGATCACATAAACACGCACACACACGCGCCCAGGGGCCCATGGGGTCAGGGGGCCCTGAAGCCCAAGCTTTTGCATGGAATCATTGCCTCAATATCAACAAATCAGGATGTAGGCTATGAATCTGATTGAATTTAGTATTGGCCATCCCCAAAATGCACCAGAATACAGGAAATCACATCAAACAAATTAAAACATTTCTGGGGGAGGGCCCCCAACCCCCCCCTCCCACATATGCGACAATTACATTACATTACATTTAGCAGACACTTCTTGACCAAAGTGACTTACATATGTCAGCTATATTATAAGGGATCATTGTCCCCGGAGCAACTTGGGGTTAAGTGCCTTGCTCAAGGGCACAACTGTGGAAGCCGGGAATTGAACCGACAACTTTCAGGCTACTGCACGCTAGCCCAGCTCCTTAACCACTACACTACCACCGCCCACCACAATTAGTGGGGGGCCCTTAATACATCTGGGTCCAGGGGCCCGAAAGTTCATAATCCGCCCATGCACACACACACACACACACACAACGGAAGTTGAGCGCTGGTGCCTAAATTGAGTGTTAGTCTGTCATCTGTCCAGGCAGAGAATGGCTCTTCATTTGACATTAAGCTCCAGTGGCAGAGGTCGAGGGATGGAAGCAACTGCACAGCATAGAGGGCTGGCTTCTCTCCTCTGTCTAGCTCCTCAAC